>NC_092707.1:420769379-421139847 GCF_047496885.1 Scyliorhinus torazame
ACTTCCAACAGGAGGAGCAACTATTCCCAGTACTGAACTTACTCAGGAGGAGCAACTATTCCGAGTACTGAACCTGCTACAGGAGGAGCAACTATTCCAAGTTCTGAACTTGCGACAGAAGGAGCAACTATTCCCAGCACTGAACCTCCTACAGGAGGAGCAACTATTCCCAGTACTGAACTTGCCTCAGAAGGAGCGACTATTCCCAGGACAGAACCTGCTACTGATGGAGCAACTATTCCCAGGACTGAACCTGTTACAGGAGGAGCAACTATTCCCAGGACTGAACATGCTACAGAAGGAGTAATTATTCTCAATACTGAACCTCCTAAAGGAGGAGCAACTATTCCCAATGCTGAACCTCCTGCAGGAAGGGCAACTATTCCCAGGAAGGAACCTGCTACAGAAGGAGCAACTATTCCCTGGACTCAACCTGCTACAGGAGGAGCAACTGTTCCCAGTACTGAACCTGCGACTGGAGGAACAACTATTCCCAGTGCTGAACCTGCGACTGGAGGAGCAACTTTTCCCAGTGCTGAACCTGCTACAAGAGGAGCAATTATTCCCAATACTGAACCTGCTACAGGAGGATCAACTATTCCCAGGACTGAACCTGCTGCAGGAGGATCAACTATTCCCAGTACTGAACCTGCTACAGAAGGAGCATCTATTCCCAGTAATTAACCTGCTACAGAAGGAGCAACTATAACCAGTACTTAATCTGCTACAGAAGGGACAACTATTCCCCGGACTGAACCTGCTACAGAAGGAGCAACTATTCCCAGCACTGAACCTCCTACAGGAGGAGCATCTATTCCCAGTACTGAACTTGCCACAGAAGGAGCGACTATTCACAGGAATGAACCTGATACAGATGGAGCAACTATTCCCAGGACTGAACCTGTTACAGGAGGAGCAACTATTCCCAGTACTGAACCTCCTACAGGAGGAGCAACTATTCCCAGGACTGAACCTGCTACAGAAGGAGTAATTATTCCCAATACTGAACCTGCTAAAGGAGGAGCAACTATTCCCAGGACTGAACCTGCTACAGAAGTAGCAACAATTCCCAGGACTGAACCAGCTACTGGAGGAGCAACTATACCCAATACTGAACCAGCTACTGGAGGAGCAACTATTCCCAGTACTGAACCTGATTCAGGAGAAGCAACTATTCCCAGTCCTGAACCTGCTACAGGAGGAGCAACTATTCCCTGTACTGAACCTGATACAGGAAGAGCAACTATTCCCAGGACTGAACCTGCTGCAGGAGGAGCAACTATTCCCAGTACTGAACCTGCTACAGGAGGAGCAACTATTCCCAGTACTGAACCTGCTACAGGAACAGCAACTATTCCCAGGACTGAACCTGCTACAGGAGGAGCAACTATTCCCAGTACTGAACCTGCTACAGGAACAGCAACTATTCCCAGGACTGAACCTGCTACAGGAGGAGCAACTATTCCCAGTACTGAACCTGCCACAGGAGGAGCAACTATTCCCAGTACTGAAATTGCTACAGGAGGAGCAACTATTCCCAGTACTGAACCTGCTACAGGAGGAGCAACTATTCCCAGTACTGAACCTGCTACAGGAGGAGAAACTATTCCCAGTCCTGAACCTGCCACAGAAGGAGCAGACATTCCCAGTACTGAACCTCCTACAGGAGGAGCAACTATTCCCAGTACCGAACCTGCTACAGGAGGAGCAATTATTCCCAGTACTGAACCTGCTACAGGAAGAGCAACTATTCCCAGGACTGAACCTGCTACAGGAGAAGCAACTATTCCCAGTACTGAAAATGCCACAGGAGGAGCAACTATTCCCAGTATTGAACCTGCTGCAGGAGGAGCAACTATTCCCAGTACTGAACCTGCTCCAGGAGGAGCAACTATTCCCAGTACTGAACTTGCCACAGAGGGAGCGACTATTCTCAGGACTGAACCTGCTACAGATGGAGCAACTATTCCCAGGACTGAACCTGTTACAGGAGGAGCAACTATTCCCAGTGCTGAACCTGCGACTGGAGGAGCAACTATTCCCAGTGCTGAACCTGCTACAGGAGGAGCAATTGTTCCCAATACTGAACCTGCTACAGGAGGATCAACTATTCCCAGGACTGAACCTGCTGCAGGAGGAGCAACTATTCCCAGTACTGAACCTGCTACAGAAGGAGCAACTATTCCCAGTACTTAACCTCCTACAGGAGGAGCAACTATTCCCAGGACTGAACATGCTACAGAAGGAGTAATTATTCTCAATACTGAACCTCCTAAAGGAGGAGCAACTATTCCCAATGCTGAACCTCCTGCAGGAAGAGCAACTATTCCCAGGAAGGAACCTGCTACAGAAGGAGCAACTATTCCCAGGACTGAACCTGCTACAGGAGGAGCAACTGTTCCCAGTACTGAACCTGCGAGGGGAGGAGCAACTATTCCCAGTGCTGAACCTGCGACTGGAGGAGCAACTATTCCCAGTGCTGAACCTGCTACAGGAGGAGCAATTATTCCCAATACTGAACCTGCTACAGGAGGATCAACTATTCCCAGGACTGAACCTGCTGCAGGAGGATCAACTATTCCCAGTACTGAACCTGCTACAGAAGGAGCAACTATTCCCAGAAATTAACCTGCTACAGAAGTAGAAACTATAACCAGTACTTAATCTGCTACAGAAGGATCAACTATTCCCCGGACTGAACCTGCTACAGAAGGAGCAACTATTCCCAGCACTGAACCTCCTACAGGAGGAGCAACTATTCCCAGTACTGGACTTGCCACAGAAGGAGCGACTATTCCCAGGAATGAACCTGATACAGATGGAGCAACTATTCCCAGGACTGAACCTGTTACAGGAGGAGCAACTATTCCCAGTACTGAACCTCCTACAGGAGGAGCAACCATTCCCAGGACTGAACCTGCTACAGAAGGAGTAAGTATTCCCAATACTGAACCTCCTAAAGGAGGAGCAACTATTCCCAGGAGTGAACCTGCTACAGAAGGAAACAACAATTCCCAGGACTGAACCAGCTACTGGAGGAGCAACTATTCCCAATACTGAACCAGCTACTGGAGGAGCAACTATTCCCAGTACTGAACCTGCTACAGGAGGAGCAACTATTCCCAGTACTGAACCTGCTACAGGAGGAGCAACTATTCCCTGTACTGAACCTGCTACAGGAACAGCAACTATGCCCGGGACTGAACCTGCTACAGGAGGAGCAACTATTCCCAGTACTGAACCTGCCACAGGAGGAGCAACTATTCCCAGTACTGAACCTGCTACAGGAGGAGCAACTATTCCCAGTACTGAACCTGCTACAGGAGGAGGAACTATTCCCTGTACTGAACCTGCTACAGGAACAGCAACTATTCCCAGGACTGAACCTGCTACAGGAGGAGCAACTATTCCCAGTACTGAACCTGCCACAGGAGGAGCAACTATTCCCAGTACTGAAATTGCTACAGGAGGAGCAACTATTCCCAGTACTGAACCTGCTACAGGAGGACCAACTATTCCCAGTACTGAACCTGCTACAGGAGGAGAAACTATTCCCAGTCCTGAACCTGCCACAGAAGGAGCAGACATTCCCAGTACTGAACCTCCTACAGGAGGAGCAACTATTCCCAGTCCCGAACCTGCTACAGGAGGAGCAATTATTCCCAGTACTGAACCTGCTACAGGAAGAGCAACTATTCCCAGGACTGAACCTGCTACAGGAGAAGCAACTATTCCCAGTACTGAAAATGCCACAGGAGGAGCAACTATTCCCAGTACTGAACCTGCTGCAGGAGGAGCAACTATTCCCAGTACTGAACCTGCTACAGGAGGAGCAACTATTCCCAGCATTGAACCTCCTACAGGAGGAGCAACTATTCCCAGTACTGAACTTGCCACAGAGGGAGCGACTATTCTCAGGACTGAACCTGCTACAGATGGAGCAACTATTCCCAGGACTGAACCTGTTACAGGAGGAGCATCTATTCCCAGTACTGAACCTACTACAGGAGGAGCAACTATTCCCAGTGCTGAACCTGCGACTGGAGGAGCAAATATTCCCAGTGCTGAACCTGCTACATGAGGAGCAATTATTCCCAATACTGTACCTGCTACAGGAGGATCAACTATTCCCAGGACTGAACCTGCTGCAGGAGGAGCAACTATTTCCAGTACTGAATCTGCTACACAAGGAGCAACTATTCCCAGTACTTAACCTGCTACAGAAGGAGCAACTATAACCAGTACTGAACCTGCTACAGAAGGAACAACTATTCCCCGGACTGAACCTCCTACAGGAGGAGCAACTATGCCCAGTACTGAACTTGCCACAGAAGGAGCGACTATTCCCAGGAATGAACCTGATACAGAATGAGCAACTATTCCCAGGACTGAACCTGTTACAGGAGGAGCAACTAATCCCAGTACTGATCCTGCGACAGGAGGAGCAACTATTCCCAGTACTGAACCTGCTACAGGAAGAGCAACTATTCCCAGGACTGAACCTGCTGCAGGAGAAGCAACTATTCCCAGTACTGAACCTGCAATAGGAGGAGCAACTATTCCCAGTACTGAACCTGCTACAGGAGGAGCAACTATTCCCAGTACTGAACCTGTTACAGAAGGAGGAACTATTCCCAGTACAGAACCTGCTACAGTAGGAGCAACTATTCCCAGTACTGAACCTGCTACAGGAGGACAAACTATTCCCAGTACTGGACCTCCTACAGGAGGAGCAACTAGTCCCAGTACTGAACATGCTACAGTAGGAGCAACTATTCCCAGTACTGGACTTCCTACAGGAGGAGCAACTAGTCCCAGTACTGAACCTGCTACAGTAGGAGCAACTATTCCCAGTACTGAACCTGCTACAGTAGGAGCAACTATTCCCAGTACTGAACTTGTCACAGAAGGAGAGACTATTCCCAGGAATTAATCTGATACAGATAGAGCAACAATTCCCAGGACTGAACCTGCTACAGGAGGAGCAACTATTCCCAGTACTGAACCTCCTACAGGAGGAGCAACCATTCCCAGGACTGAACCTGCTACAGAAGGAGTAAGTATTCCCAATACTGAACCTCCTACAGGAGGAGCAACTATTCCCAGTACTGAACTTGCCACAGAAGGAGAGACAATTCCCAGGACTGAACCTGCTACAGAAGGAGGAACTATTCCCAGTACTGAACCTGATACAGTAGGAGCAACTATACCCAGTAATGAACCTGCTGCAGAAGAAGCAACTATTCCCAGTACTGAACCTGCTACAGGAGGAGCAACTATTCCCAGTACTGAACCTGTAACAGGAGGAGCAGCAATTTGCAGTACTAAACGTCCTACAAGAGGAGCAACTATTCCCAGTACTGAACCTCCTACAGGAGGAGAAACTTTTCCCAGAACTGAACCTGCCACAGAAGGAGCAACTATTCCCAGTACTTAACCTGCTACAGAAGGAGCAACTATAACCAGTACTGCACCTGCTACAGAAGGAGCAACTATTCCCAGGACTGAACATGCTACAGAAGGAGCAAGTATTCCCAGCTCTGAACCTCCTACAGGAGGAGCAACTATTCCCAGTACTGAACTTGCCACAGAAGGAGCGACTATTCCCAGGACTGAACCTGCTACAGGTGGAGCAACTATTCCCAAGGACTGAACCTGTTTCAGGAGGAGCAACTATTCCCAGTACTGAACCTGCCACAGAAGCAGCAAGTATTCCCAGTACTGACCCTGCAACAGAAGGAACAGCTATTCCCAGTACTGAACCTCCTACAGGAGGAGCAACTATTCCCAGTACTGAACTTGCCACAGAAGGAGCGACTATTCCCAGGACTGAACCTGCTACAAATGGAGCAACTATTCACAACTGAACCTGTTTCAGGAGGAGCAACTATTCCCAGTAATGAACCTGCCACAGAAGCAGCAAGTATTCCCAGTACTGAACCTCCTACAGGAGGAGCAACTTTTCCCAGTACTGAACCTGCTGCAGGAGGAGCAACTATTCCCAGTACTGAACCTGCTACAGGAAGAGCAACTATTCCCAGGACTGAACCTGCTACAGGAGAAGCAACTATTCCCAGTACTGAACCTGCCATAGGAGGAGCAACTATTCCCAGTACTGAACCTGCTACAGGAGGAGCAACTATTCCCAGTACTGAACCTGTTACAGAAGGAGGAACTATTCCCAGTACTGAACCTGCTACAGTAGGAGCAACTATTCCCAGTACTGAACCTGCTACAGGAGGAGAAACTATTCCCAGTACTGGACCTCCTACAGGAGGAGCAACTAGTCCCAGTACTGAACCTGCTACAGTAGGAGCAACTATTCCCAGTACTGGACCTCCTACAGGAGGAGCAACTAGTCCCAGTACTGAACCTGCTACAGTAGGAGCAACTATTCCCAGTACTGAACCTGGTACAGTAGGAGCAACTATTCCCAGTACTGAACCTCCTACAGGAGGAGCAACCATTCCCAGGACTGAACCTGCTACAGGAGGAGCAACTATTCCCAGGACTGAACCTGCTACAGGAGGAGCAACTATTCCCAGGACTGAACCTGCTACAGAAGCAGGAACTATTCCCAGTACTGAACCTGATACAGTAGGAGCAACTATACCCAGTAATGAACCTGCTGCAGAAGAAGCAACTATTCCCAGTACTGAACCTGCTACAGGAGGAGCAACTATTCCCAGTACTGAACCTGTAACAGGAGGAGCAGCAATTTGCAGTGCTAAACGTCCTACAAGAGGAGCAACTATTCCCAGTACTGAACCTCCTACAGGAGGAGAAACTTTTCCCAGTGCTGAACCTGCCACAGAAGGAGCAACTATTCCCAGTACTTAACCTGCTACAGAAGGAGCAACTATTCCCAGGACTGAACATGCTACAGAAGGAGCAAGTATTCCCAGCACTGAACCTCCTACAGGAGGAGCAACTATTCCCAGTACTGAACTTGCCACAGAAGGAGCGACTATTCCCAGGACTGAACCTGCTACAGATGGAGCAACTATTCCCAAGGACTGAACCCGTTTCAGGAGGAGCAACTATTCCCAGTACTGAACCTGCCACAGAAGCAGCAAGTATACCCAGTACTGACCCTGCAACAGAAGGAGCAGCCATTCCCAGTAATGAACCTCCTACAGGAGGAGCAACTTTTCCCAGTACTGAACCTGCTACAGACGGAGGAACTATTCCCAGTACTGAACCTGCTACAGAAGGAGCAACTATTCCCAGTACTGAACCTGCCACAGAAGGAGCAACTATTCCAAGTACTGAACCCGCTACAGGAGGAGCAACTATTCCCAGTACTGAACCTCCTACAGGAGGAGCAACTATTCCCAGTACTGAACTTGCCACAGAAGGAGCGACTATTCCCAGGACTGAACCTGCTACAGGTGGAGCAACTATTCCCAAGGACTGAACCTGTTCCAGGAGGAGCAACTATTCCCAGTACTGAACCTGCCACAGAAGCAGCAAGTATTCCCAGTACTGACCCTGCAACAGAAGGAACAGCTATTCCCAGTACTGAACCTCCTACAGGAGGAGCAACTATTCCCAGTACTGAACTTGCCACAGAAGGAGCGACTATTCCCAGGACTGAACCTGCTACAGATGGAGCAACTATTCACAACTGAACCTGTTTCAGGAGGAGCAACTATTCCCAGTACTGAACCCGCCACAGAAGCAGCAAGTATTCCCAGTACTGAACCTCCTACAGGAGGAGCAACTTTTCCCAGTACTGAACCTGCTGCAGGAGGAGCAACTATTCCCAGTACTGAACCTCCTACAGGAGGAGCAACTTTTCCCAGTACTGAACCTGCTACAGGAAGAGCAACTATTCCCAGGACTGAACCTGCTACAGGAGAAGCAACTATTCCCAGTACTGAACCTGCCATAGGAGGAGCAACTATTCCCAGTACTGAACCTGCTACAGGAGGAGCAACTATTCCCAGTACTGAACCTGTTACAGAAGGAGGAACTATTCCCAGTACTGAACCTGCTACAGTAGGAGCAACTATTCCCAGTACTGAACCTGCTACAGGAGGAGAAACTATTCCCAGTACTGGACCTCCTACAGGAGGAGCAACTAGTCCCAGTACTGAACCTGCTACAGTAGGAGCAACTATTCCCAGTACTGGACCTCCTACAGGAGGAGCAACTAGTCCCAGTACTGAACCTGCAACAGGAGGAGCAACTATTCCCAGTACTGAACCTGGAGCAACTATTCCCAGGACTGAACCTGCCACAGGAGGAGCAACTATTCCCAGGACAGAACCTGCCACAGGAGGAGCAACTATTCCCAGGACTGAACCTGCCACAGGAGGAGCAACTATTCCCAGTACTGAACCTGCCACAGAAGGAGCAACTATTCCCAGTACTGAACCTGCTACAGGAGGAGCAACTATTCCCAGTACTATACCTGCAACAGGAGGAGCAACTATTCCCAGTACTGAACCTGGAGCAACTATTCCCAGAACTCAACTTCCTACAGGAGGAGCAACTATCCCCAGTACTGATCCTGCTGCAGGAGAAGCAACTATTCCCAGTACAGAACCTGGAGCAACTATTCCCAGGACTGAACCTGCCACAGGAGGAGCAACTATTCCCAGGACAGAACCTGCCACAGGAGGAGCAACTATTCCCAGGACTGAACCTGCCACAGGAGGAGCAACTATTCCCAGTACTGAACCTGCCACAGAAGGAGCAACTATTCCCAGTACTGAACCTGCTACAGGAGGAGCAACTATCCCCAGTACTAAACCTGCAACAGGAGGAGCAACTATTCCCAGTACTGAACCTGGAGCAACTATTCCCAGAACTCAACTTCCTACAGGAGGAGCAACTATTCCCAGAACTGATCCTGCTGCAGGAGAAGCAACTATTCCCAGTACAGAACCTGGAGCAACTATTCCCAGGACTGAACCTGCCACAGGAGGAGCAACTATTCCCAGGACAGAACCTGCCACAGGAGGAGCAACTATTCCCAGGACTGAACCTGCCACAGGAGGAGCAACTATTCCCAGTACTGAACCTGCCACAGAAGGAGCAACTATTCCCAGTACTGAACCTGCTACAGGAGGAGCAACTATTCCCAGTACTAAACCTGCAACAGGAGGAGCAACTATTCCCAGTACTGAACTTCCAACAGGAGGAGCAACTATTCCCAGTACTGAACCTGCTGCAGGAGAAGCAACTATTCCCAGTACAGAACCTGGAGCAACAATTCCCAGGACTGAACCTGCTACAGGAGGAGCAACTATTCCCAGTACTGAACCTGCTACAGAAGGAGCAACTATTCCCAGTACTGAACCTGCCACAGAAGGAGCAACTATTCCAAGTACTGAACCCGCTACAGGAGGAGCAACTATTCCCAGTACTGAACCTCCTACAGGAGGAGCAACTATTCCCAGTACTGAACTTGCCACAGAAGGAGCGACTATTCCCAGGACTGAACCTGCTACAGGTGGAGCAACTATTCCCAAGGACTGAACCTGTTTCAGGAGGAGCAACTATTCCCAGTACTGAACCTGCCACAGAAGCAGCAAGTATTCCCAGTACTGACCCTGCAACAGAAGGAACAGCTATTCCCAGTACTGAACCTCCTACAGGAGGAGCAACTATTCCCAGTACTGAACTTGCCACAGAAGGAGCGACTATTCCCAGGACTGAACCTGCTACAGATGGAGCAACTATTCACAACTGAACCTGTTTCAGGAGGAGCAACTATTCCCAGTACTGAACCCGCCACAGAAGCAGTAAGTATTCCCAGTACTGAACCTCCTACAGGAGGAGCAACTTTTCCCAGTACTGAACCTGCTGCAGGAGGAGCAACTATTCCCAGTACTGAACCTCCTACAGGAGGAGCAACTTTTCCCAGTACTGAACCTGCTACAGGAAGAGCAACTATTCCCAGGACTGAACCTGCTACAGGAGAAGCAACTATTCCCAGTACTGAACCTGCCATAGGAGGAGCAACTATTCCCAGTACTGAACCTGCTACAGGAGGAGCAACTATTCCCAGTACTGAACCTGCTGCAGGAGAAGCAACTATTCCCAGTACAGAACCTGGAGCAACAATTCCCAGGACTGAACCTGCTACAGAAGGAGCAACTATTCCCAGTACTTAACCTCCTACAGGAGGAGCAACTATTCCCAGGACTGAACATGCTACAGAAGGAGTAATTATTCTCAATACTGAACCTCCTAAAGGAGGAGCAACTATTCCCAATGCTGAACCTCCTGCAGGAAGAGCAACTATTCCCAGGAAGGAACCTGCTACAGAAGGAGCAACTATTCCCAGGACTGAACCTGCTACAGGAGGAGCAACTGTTCCCAGTACTGAACCTGCGAGGGGAGGAGCAACTATTCCCAGTGCTGAACCTGCGACTGGAGGAGCAACTATTCCCAGTGCTGAACCTGCTACAGGAGGAGCAATTATTCCCAATACTGAACCTGCTACAGGAGGATCAACTATTCCCAGGACTGAACCTGCTGCAGGAGGATCAACTATTCCCAGTACTGAACCTGCTACAGAAGGAGCAACTATTCCCAGAAATTAACCTGCTACAGAAGTAGAAACTATAACCAGTACTTAATCTGCTACAGAAGGATCAACTATTCCCCGGACTGAACCTGCTACAGAAGGAGCAACTATTCCCAGCACTGAACCTCCTACAGGAGGAGCAACTATTCCCAGTACTGGACTTGCCACAGAAGGAGCGACTATTCCCAGGAATGAACCTGATACAGATGGAGCAACTATTCCCAGGACTGAACCTGTTACAGGAGGAGCAACTATTCCCAGTACTGAACCTCCTACAGGAGGAGCAACCATTCCCAGGACTGAACCTGCTACAGAAGGAGTAAGTATTCCCAATACTGAACCTCCTAAAGGAGGAGCAACTATTCCCAGGAGTGAACCTGCTACAGAAGGAAACAACAATTCCCAGGACTGAACCAGCTACTGGAGGAGCAACTATTCCCAATACTGAACCAGCTACTGGAGGAGCAACTATTCCCAGTACTGAACCTGCTACAGGAGGAGCAACTATTCCCAGTACTGAACCTGCTACAGGAGGAGCAACTATTCCCTGTACTGAACCTGCTACAGGAACAGCAACTATGCCCGGGACTGAACCTGCTACAGGAGGAGCAACTATTCCCAGTACTGAACCTGCCACAGGAGGAGCAACTATTCCCAGTACTGAACCTGCTACAGGAGGAGCAACTATTCCCAGTACTGAACCTGCTACAGGAGGAGGAACTATTCCCTGTACTGAACCTGCTACAGGAACAGCAACTATTCCCAGGACTGAACCTGCTACAGGAGGAGCAACTATTCCCAGTACTGAACCTGCCACAGGAGGAGCAACTATTCCCAGTACTGAAATTGCTACAGGAGGAGCAACTATTCCCAGTACTGAACCTGCTACAGGAGGACCAACTATTCCCAGTACTGAACCTGCTACAGGAGGAGAAACTATTCCCAGTCCTGAACCTGCCACAGAAGGAGCAGACATTCCCAGTACTGAACCTCCTACAGGAGGAGCAACTATTCCCAGTCCCGAACCTGCTACAGGAGGAGCAATTATTCCCAGTACTGAACCTGCTACAGGAAGAGCAACTATTCCCAGGACTGAACCTGCTACAGGAGAAGCAACTATTCCCAGTACTGAAAATGCCACAGGAGGAGCAACTATTCCCAGTACTGAACCTGCTGCAGGAGGAGCAACTATTCCCAGTACTGAACCTGCTACAGGAGGAGCAACTATTCCCAGCATTGAACCTCCTACAGGAGGAGCAACTATTCCCAGTACTGAACTTGCCACAGAGGGAGCGACTATTCTCAGGACTGAACCTGCTACAGATGGAGCAACTATTCCCAGGACTGAACCTGTTACAGGAGGAGCATCTATTCCCAGTACTGAACCTACTACAGGAGGAGCAACTATTCCCAGTGCTGAACCTGCGACTGGAGGAGCAAATATTCCCAGTGCTGAACCTGCTACATGAGGAGCAATTATTCCCAATACTGTACCTGCTACAGGAGGATCAACTATTCCCAGGACTGAACCTGCTGCAGGAGGAGCAACTATTTCCAGTACTGAATCTGCTACACAAGGAGCAACTATTCCCAGTACTTAACCTGCTACAGAAGGAGCAACTATAACCAGTACTGAACCTGCTACAGAAGGAACAACTATTCCCCGGACTGAACCTCCTACAGGAGGAGCAACTATGCCCAGTACTGAACTTGCCACAGAAGGAGCGACTATTCCCAGGAATGAACCTGATACAGAATGAGCAACTATTCCCAGGACTGAACCTGTTACAGGAGGAGCAACTAATCCCAGTACTGATCCTGCGACAGGAGGAGCAACTATTCCCAGTACTGAACCTGCTACAGGAAGAGCAACTATTCCCAGGACTGAACCTGCTGCAGGAGAAGCAACTATTCCCAGTACTGAACCTGCAATAGGAGGAGCAACTATTCCCAGTACTGAACCTGCTACAGGAGGAGCAACTATTCCCAGTACTGAACCTGTTACAGAAGGAGGAACTATTCCCAGTACAGAACCTGCTACAGTAGGAGCAACTATTCCCAGTACTGAACCTGCTACAGGAGGACAAACTATTCCCAGTACTGGACCTCCTACAGGAGGAGCAACTAGTCCCAGTACTGAACATGCTACAGTAGGAGCAACTATTCCCAGTACTGGACTTCCTACAGGAGGAGCAACTAGTCCCAGTACTGAACCTGCTACAGTAGGAGCAACTATTCCCAGTACTGAACCTGCTACAGTAGGAGCAACTATTCCCAGTACTGAACTTGTCACAGAAGGAGAGACTATTCCCAGGAATTAATCTGATACAGATAGAGCAACAATTCCCAGGACTGAACCTGCTACAGGAGGAGCAACTATTCCCAGTACTGAACCTCCTACAGGAGGAGCAACCATTCCCAGGACTGAACCTGCTACAGAAGGAGTAAGTATTCCCAATACTGAACCTCCTACAGGAGGAGCAACTATTCCCAGTACTGAACTTGCCACAGAAGGAGAGACAATTCCCAGGACTGAACCTGCTACAGAAGGAGGAACTATTCCCAGTACTGAACCTGATACAGTAGGAGCAACTATACCCAGTAATGAACCTGCTGCAGAAGAAGCAACTATTCCCAGTACTGAACCTGCTACAGGAGGAGCAACTATTCCCAGTACTGAACCTGTAACAGGAGGAGCAGCAATTTGCAGTACTAAACGTCCTACAAGAGGAGCAACTATTCCCAGTACTGAACCTCCTACAGGAGGAGAAACTTTTCCCAGAACTGAACCTGCCACAGAAGGAGCAACTATTCCCAGTACTTAACCTGCTACAGAAGGAGCAACTATAACCAGTACTGCACCTGCTACAGAAGGAGCAACTATTCCCAGGACTGAACATGCTACAGAAGGAGCAAGTATTCCCAGCTCTGAACCTCCTACAGGAGGAGCAACTATTCCCAGTACTGAACTTGCCACAGAAGGAGCGACTATTCCCAGGACTGAACCTGCTACAGGTGGAGCAACTATTCCCAAGGACTGAACCTGTTTCAGGAGGAGCAACTATTCCCAGTACTGAACCTGCCACAGAAGCAGCAAGTATTCCCAGTACTGACCCTGCAACAGAAGGAACAGCTATTCCCAGTACTGAACCTCCTACAGGAGGAGCAACTATTCCCAGTACTGAACTTGCCACAGAAGGAGCGACTATTCCCAGGACTGAACCTGCTACAGATGGAGCAACTATTCACAACTGAACCTGTTTCAGGAGGAGCAACTATTCCCAGTAATGAACCTGCCACAGAAGCAGCAAGTATTCCCAGTACTGAACCTCCTACAGGAGGAGCAACTTTTCCCAGTACTGAACCTGCTGCAGGAGGAGCAACTATTCCCAGTACTGAACCTGCTACAGGAAGAGCAACTATTCCCAGGACTGAACCTGCTACAGGAGAAGCAACTATTCCCAGTACTGAACCTGCCATAGGAGGAGCAACTATTCCCAGTACTGAACCTGCTACAGGAGGAGCAACTATTCCCAGTACTGAACCTGTTACAGAAGGAGGAACTATTCCCAGTACTGAACCTGCTACAGTAGGAGCAACTATTCCCAGTACTGAACCTGCTACAGGAGGAGAAACTATTCCCAGTACTGGACCTCCTACAGGAGGAGCAACTAGTCCCAGTACTGAACCTGCTACAGTAGGAGCAACTATTCCCAGTACTGGACCTCCTACAGGAGGAGCAACTAGTCCCAGTACTGAACCTGCTACAGTAGGAGCAACTATTCCCAGTACTGAACCTGGTACAGTAGGAGCAACTATTCCCAGTACTGAACCTCCTACAGGAGGAGCAACCATTCCCAGGACTGAACCTGCTACAGGAGGAGCAACTATTCCCAGGACTGAACCTGCTACAGGAGGAGCAACTATTCCCAGGACTGAACCTGCTACAGAAGCAGGAACTATTCCCAGTACTGAACCTGATACAGTAGGAGCAACTATACCCAGTAATGAACCTGCTGCAGAAGAAGCAACTATTCCCAGTACTGAACCTGCTACAGGAGGAGCAACTATTCCCAGTACTGAACCTGTAACAGGAGGAGCAGCAATTTGCAGTGCTAAACGTCCTACAAGAGGAGCAACTATTCCCAGTACTGAACCTCCTACAGGAGGAGAAACTTTTCCCAGTGCTGAACCTGCCACAGAAGGAGCAACTATTCCCAGTACTTAACCTGCTACAGAAGGAGCAACTATTCCCAGGACTGAACATGCTACAGAAGGAGCAAGTATTCCCAGCACTGAACCTCCTACAGGAGGAGCAACTATTCCCAGTACTGAACTTGCCACAGAAGGAGCGACTATTCCCAGGACTGAACCTGCTACAGATGGAGCAACTATTCCCAAGGACTGAACCCGTTTCAGGAGGAGCAACTATTCCCAGTACTGAACCTGCCACAGAAGCAGCAAGTATACCCAGTACTGACCCTGCAACAGAAGGAGCAGCCATTCCCAGTAATGAACCTCCTACAGGAGGAGCAACTTTTCCCAGTACTGAACCTGCTACAGACGGAGGAACTATTCCCAGTACTGAACCTGCTACAGAAGGAGCAACTATTCCCAGTACTGAACCTGCCACAGAAGGAGCAACTATTCCAAGTACTGAACCCGCTACAGGAGGAGCAACTATTCCCAGTACTGAACCTCCTACAGGAGGAGCAACTATTCCCAGTACTGAACTTGCCACAGAAGGAGCGACTATTCCCAGGACTGAACCTGCTACAGGTGGAGCAACTATTCCCAAGGACTGAACCTGTTCCAGGAGGAGCAACTATTCCCAGTACTGAACCTGCCACAGAAGCAGCAAGTATTCCCAGTACTGACCCTGCAACAGAAGGAACAGCTATTCCCAGTACTGAACCTCCTACAGGAGGAGCAACTATTCCCAGTACTGAACTTGCCACAGAAGGAGCGACTATTCCCAGGACTGAACCTGCTACAGATGGAGCAACTATTCACAACTGAACCTGTTTCAGGAGGAGCAACTATTCCCAGTACTGAACCCGCCACAGAAGCAGCAAGTATTCCCAGTACTGAACCTCCTACAGGAGGAGCAACTTTTCCCAGTACTGAACCTGCTGCAGGAGGAGCAACTATTCCCAGTACTGAACCTCCTACAGGAGGAGCAACTTTTCCCAGTACTGAACCTGCTACAGGAAGAGCAACTATTCCCAGGACTGAACCTGCTACAGGAGAAGCAACTATTCCCAGTACTGAACCTGCCATAGGAGGAGCAACTATTCCCAGTACTGAACCTGCTACAGGAGGAGCAACTATTCCCAGTACTGAACCTGTTACAGAAGGAGGAACTATTCCCAGTACTGAACCTGCTACAGTAGGAGCAACTATTCCCAGTACTGAACCTGCTACAGGAGGAGAAACTATTCCCAGTACTGGACCTCCTACAGGAGGAGCAACTAGTCCCAGTACTGAACCTGCTACAGTAGGAGCAACTATTCCCAGTACTGGACCTCCTACAGGAGGAGCAACTAGTCCCAGTACTGAACCTGCAACAGGAGGAGCAACTATTCCCAGTACTGAACCTGGAGCAACTATTCCCAGGACTGAACCTGCCACAGGAGGAGCAACTATTCCCAGGACAGAACCTGCCACAGGAGGAGCAACTATTCCCAGGACTGAACCTGCCACAGGAGGAGCAACTATTCCCAGTACTGAACCTGCCACAGAAGGAGCAACTATTCCCAGTACTGAACCTGCTACAGGAGGAGCAACTATTCCCAGTACTATACCTGCAACAGGAGGAGCAACTATTCCCAGTACTGAACCTGGAGCAACTATTCCCAGAACTCAACTTCCTACAGGAGGAGCAACTATCCCCAGTACTGATCCTGCTGCAGGAGAAGCAACTATTCCCAGTACAGAACCTGGAGCAACTATTCCCAGGACTGAACCTGCCACAGGAGGAGCAACTATTCCCAGGACAGAACCTGCCACAGGAGGAGCAACTATTCCCAGGACTGAACCTGCCACAGGAGGAGCAACTATTCCCAGTACTGAACCTGCCACAGAAGGAGCAACTATTCCCAGTACTGAACCTGCTACAGGAGGAGCAACTATCCCCAGTACTAAACCTGCAACAGGAGGAGCAACTATTCCCAGTACTGAACCTGGAGCAACTATTCCCAGAACTCAACTTCCTACAGGAGGAGCAACTATTCCCAGAACTGATCCTGCTGCAGGAGAAGCAACTATTCCCAGTACAGAACCTGGAGCAACTATTCCCAGGACTGAACCTGCCACAGGAGGAGCAACTATTCCCAGGACAGAACCTGCCACAGGAGGAGCAACTATTCCCAGGACTGAACCTGCCACAGGAGGAGCAACTATTCCCAGTACTGAACCTGCCACAGAAGGAGCAACTATTCCCAGTACTGAACCTGCTACAGGAGGAGCAACTATTCCCAGTACTAAACCTGCAACAGGAGGAGCAACTATTCCCAGTACTGAACTTCCAACAGGAGGAGCAACTATTCCCAGTACTGAACCTGCTGCAGGAGAAGCAACTATTCCCAGTACAGAACCTGGAGCAACAATTCCCAGGACTGAACCTGCTACAGGAGGAGCAACTATTCCCAGTACTGAACCTGCTACAGAAGGAGCAACTATTCCCAGTACTGAACCTGCCACAGAAGGAGCAACTATTCCAAGTACTGAACCCGCTACAGGAGGAGCAACTATTCCCAGTACTGAACCTCCTACAGGAGGAGCAACTATTCCCAGTACTGAACTTGCCACAGAAGGAGCGACTATTCCCAGGACTGAACCTGCTACAGGTGGAGCAACTATTCCCAAGGACTGAACCTGTTTCAGGAGGAGCAACTATTCCCAGTACTGAACCTGCCACAGAAGCAGCAAGTATTCCCAGTACTGACCCTGCAACAGAAGGAACAGCTATTCCCAGTACTGAACCTCCTACAGGAGGAGCAACTATTCCCAGTACTGAACTTGCCACAGAAGGAGCGACTATTCCCAGGACTGAACCTGCTACAGATGGAGCAACTATTCACAACTGAACCTGTTTCAGGAGGAGCAACTATTCCCAGTACTGAACCCGCCACAGAAGCAGTAAGTATTCCCAGTACTGAACCTCCTACAGGAGGAGCAACTTTTCCCAGTACTGAACCTGCTGCAGGAGGAGCAACTATTCCCAGTACTGAACCTCCTACAGGAGGAGCAACTTTTCCCAGTACTGAACCTGCTACAGGAAGAGCAACTATTCCCAGGACTGAACCTGCTACAGGAGAAGCAACTATTCCCAGTACTGAACCTGCCATAGGAGGAGCAACTATTCCCAGTACTGAACCTGCTACAGGAGGAGCAACTATTCCCAGTACTGAACCTGCTGCAGGAGAAGCAACTATTCCCAGTACAGAACCTGGAGCAACAATTCCCAGGACTGAACCTGCTACAGGAGGAGCAACTATTCCCAGCTCTGAACCTCCTACAGGAGGAGCAACTAGTCCCAGTACTGAACCTGCTACAGTAGGAGCAACTATTCCCAGTACTGAACCTGGTACAGTAGGAGCAACTATTCCCAGTACTGAACCTCCTACAGGAGGAGCAACCATTCCCAGGACTGAACCTGCTACAGGAGGAGCAACTATTCCCAGGACTGAACCTGCTACAGGAGGAGCAACTATTCCCAGGACTGAACCTGCTACAGAAGCAGGAACTATTCCCAGTACTGAACCTGATACAGTAGGAGCAACTATACCCAGTAATGAACCTGCTGCAGAAGAAGCAACTATTCCCAGTACTGAACCTGCTACAGGAGGAGCAACTATTCCCAGTACTGAACCTGTAACAGGAGGAGCAGCAATTTGCAGTACTAAACGTCCTACAAGAGGAGCAACTATTCCCAGTACTGAACCTCCTACAGGAGGAGAAACTTTTCCCAGTACTGAACCTGCCACAGAAGGAGCAACTATTCCCAGTACTTAACCTGCTACAGAAGGAGCAACTATTCCCAGGACTGAACATGCTACAGAAGGAGCAAGTATTCCCAGCACTGAACCTCCTACAGGAGGAGCAACTATTCCCAGTACTGAACTTGCCACAGAAGGAGCGACTATTCCCAGGACTGAACCTGCTACAGATGGAGCAACTATTCCCAAGGACTGAACCCGTTTCAGGAGGAGCAACTATTCCCAGTACTGAACCTGCCACAGAAGCAGCAAGTATTCCCAGTACTGACCCTGCAACAGAAGGAGCAGCCATTCCCAGTAATGAACCTCCTACAGGAGGAGCAACTTTTCCCAGTACTGAACCTGCTACAGACGGAGGAACTATTCCCAGTACTGAACCTGCTACAGAAGGAGCAACTATTCCCAGTACTGAACCTGCCACAGAAGGAGCAACTATTCCAAGTACTGAACCCGCTACAGGAGGAGCAACTATTCCCAGTACTGAACCTCCTACAGGAGGAGCAACTATTCCCAGTACTGAACTTGCCACAGAAGGAGCGACTATTCCCAGGACTGAACCTGCTACAGGTGGAGCAACTATTCCCAAGGACTGAACCTGTTTCAGGAGGAGCAACTATTCCCAGTACTGAACCTGCCACAGAAGCAGCAAGTATTCCCAGTACTGACCCTGCAACAGAAGGAACAGCTATTCCCAGTACTGAACCTCCTACAGGAGGAGCAACTATTCCCAGTACTGAACTTGCCACAGAAGGAGCGACTATTCCCAGGACTGAACCTGCTACAGATGGAGCAACTATTCACAACTGAACCTGTTTCAGGAGGAGCAACTATTCCCAGTACTGAACCCGCCACAGAAGCAGCAAGTATTCCCAGTACTGAACCTCCTACAGGAGGAGCAACTTTTCCCAGTACTGAACCTGCTGCAGGAGGAGCAACTATTCCCAGTACTGAACCTCCTACAGGAGGAGCAACTTTTCCCAGTACTGAACCTGCTACAGGAAGAGCAACTATTCCCAGGACTGAACCTGCTACAGGAGAAGCAACTATTCCCAGTACTGAACCTGCCATAGGAGGAGCAACTATTCCCAGTACTGAACCTGCTACAGGAGGAGCAACTATTCCCAGTACTGAACCTGTTACAGAAGGAGGAACTATTCCCAGTACTGAACCTGCTACAGTAGGAGCAACTATTCCCAGTACTGAACCTGCTACAGGAGGAGAAACTATTCCCAGTACTGGACCTCCTACAGGAGGAGCAACTAGTCCCAGTACTGAACCTGCTACAGTAGGAGCAACTATTCCCAGTACTGGACCTCCTACAGGAGGAGCAACTAGTCCCAGTACTGAACCTGCAACAGGAGGAGCAACTATTCCCAGTACTGAACCTGGAGCAACTATTCCCAGGACTGAACCTGCCACAGGAGGAGCAACTATTCCCAGGACAGAACCTGCCACAGGAGGAGCAACTATTCCCAGGACTGAACCTGCCACAGGAGGAGCAACTATTCCCAGTACTGAACCTGCCACAGAAGGAGCAACTATTCCCAGTACTGAACCTGCTACAGGAGGAGCAACTATTCCCAGTACTATACCTGCAACAGGAGGAGCAACTATTCCCAGTACTGAACCTGGAGCAACTATTCCCAGAACTCAACTTCCTACAGGAGGAGCAACTATCCCCAGTACTGATCCTGCTGCAGGAGAAGCAACTATTCCCAGTACAGAACCTGGAGCAACTATTCCCAGGACTGAACCTGCCACAGGAGGAGCAACTATTCCCAGGACAGAACCTGCCACAGGAGGAGCAACTATTCCCAGGACTGAACCTGCCACAGGAGGAGCAACTATTCCCAGTACTGAACCTGCCACAGAAGGAGCAACTATTCCCAGTACTGAACCTGCTACAGGAGGAGCAACTATCCCCAGTACTAAACCTGCAACAGGAGGAGCAACTATTCCCAGTACTGAACCTGGAGCAACTATTCCCAGAACTCAACTTCCTACAGGAGGAGCAACTATTCCCAGTACTGATCCTGCTGCAGGAGAAGCAACTATTCCCAGTACAGAACCTGGAGCAACTATTCCCAGGACTGAACCTGCCACAGGAGGAGCAACTATTCCCAGGACAGAACCTGCCACAGGAGGAGCAACTATTCCCAGGACTGAACCTGCCACAGGAGGAGCAACTATTCCCAGTACTGAACCTGCCACAGAAGGAGCAACTATTCCCAGTACTGAACCTGCTACAGGAGGAGCAACTATTCCCAGTACTAAACCTGCAACAGGAGGAGCAACTATTCCCAGTACTGAACCTGGAGCAACTATTCCCAGAACTCAACGTCCTACAGGAGGAGCAACTATTCCCAGTACTGATCCTGCTGCAGGAGAAGCAACTATTCCCAGTACAGAACCTGGAGCAACTATTCCCAGGACTGAACCTGCCACAGGAGGAGCAACTATTCCCAGGACTGAACCTGCCACAGGAGGAGCAACTATTCCCAGGACTGAACCTGCCACAGGAGGAGCAACTATTCCCAGTACTGAACCTGCCACAGAAGGAGCAACTATTCCCAGTACTGAACCTGCTACAGGAGGAGCAACTATTCCCAGTACTAAACCTGCAACAGGAGGAGCAACTATTCCCAGTACTGAACTTCCAACAGGAGGAGCAACTATTCCCAGTACTGAACCTGCTGCAGGAGAAGCAACTATTCCCAGTACAGAACCTGGAGCAACAATTCCCAGGACTGAACCTGCTACAGGAGGAGCAACTATTCCCAGTACTGAACCTGCTACAGAAGGAGCAACTATTCCCAGTACTGAACCTGCCACAGAAGGAGCAACTATTCCAAGTACTGAACCCGCTACAGGAGGAGCAACTATTCCCAGTACTGAACCTCCTACAGGAGGAGCAACTATTCCCAGTACTGAACTTGCCACAGAAGGAGCGACTATTCCCAGGACTGAACCTGCTACAGGTGGAGCAACTATTCCCAAGGACTGAACCTGTTTCAGGAGGAGCAACTATTCCCAGTACTGAACCTGCCACAGAAGCAGCAAGTATTCCCAGTACTGACCCTGCAACAGAAGGAACAGCTATTCCCAGTACTGAACCTCCTACAGGAGGAGCAACTATTCCCAGTACTGAACTTGCCACAGAAGGAGCGACTATTCCCAGGACTGAACCTGCTACAGATGGAGCAACTATTCACAACTGAACCTGTTTCAGGAGGAGCAACTATTCCCAGTACTGAACCCGCCACAGAAGCAGTAAGTATTCCCAGTACTGAACCTCCTACAGGAGGAGCAACTTTTCCCAGTACTGAACCTGCTGCAGGAGGAGCAACTATTCCCAGTACTGAACCTCCTACAGGAGGAGCAACTTTTCCCAGTACTGAACCTGCTACAGGAAGAGCAACTATTCCCAGGACTGAACCTGCTACAGGAGAAGCAACTATTCCCAGTACTGAACCTGCCATAGGAGGAGCAACTATTCCCAGTACTGAACCTGCTACAGGAGGAGCAACTATTCCCAGTACTGAACCTGCTGCAGGAGAAGCAACTATTCCCAGTACAGAACCTGGAGCAACAATTCCCAGGACTGAACCTGCTACAGGAGGAGCAACTATTCCCAGCTCTGAACCTCCTACAGGAGGAGCAACTAGTCCCAGTACTGAACCTGCTACAGTAGGAGCAACTATTCCCAGTACTGAACCTGGTACAGTAGGAGCAACTATTCCCAGTACTGAACCTCCTACAGGAGGAGCAACCATTCCCAGGACTGAACCTGCTACAGGAGGAGCAACTATTCCCAGGACTGAACCTGCTACAGGAGGAGCAACTATTCCCAGGACTGAACCTGCTACAGAAGCAGGAACTATTCCCAGTACTGAACCTGATACAGTAGGAGCAACTATACCCAGTAATGAACCTGCTGCAGAAGAAGCAACTATTCCCAGTACTGAACCTGCTACAGGAGGAGCAACTATTCCCAGTACTGAACCTGTAACAGGAGGAGCAGCAATTTGCAGTACTAAACGTCCTACAAGAGGAGCAACTATTCCCAGTACTGAACCTCCTACAGGAGGAGAAACTTTTCCCAGTACTGAACCTGCCACAGAAGGAGCAACTATTCCCAGTACTTAACCTGCTACAGAAGGAGCAACTATTCCCAGGACTGAACATGCTACAGAAGGAGCAAGTATTCCCAGCACTGAACCTCCTACAGGAGGAGCAACTATTCCCAGTACTGAACTTGCCACAGAAGGAGCGACTATTCCCAGGACTGAACCTGCTACAGATGGAGCAACTATTCCCAAGGACTGAACCCGTTTCAGGAGGAGCAACTATTCCCAGTACTGAACCTGCCACAGAAGCAGCAAGTATTCCCAGTACTGACCCTGCAACAGAAGGAGCAGCCATTCCCAGTAATGAACCTCCTACAGGAGGAGCAACTTTTCCCAGTACTGAACCTGCTACAGACGGAGGAACTATTCCCAGTACTGAACCTGCTACAGAAGGAGCAACTATTCCCAGTACTGAACCTGCCACAGAAGGAGCAACTATTCCAAGTACTGAACCCGCTACAGGAGGAGCAACTATTCCCAGTACTGAACCTCCTACAGGAGGAGCAACTATTCCCAGTACTGAACTTGCCACAGAAGGAGCGACTATTCCCAGGACTGAACCTGCTACAGGTGGAGCAACTATTCCCAAGGACTGAACCTGTTTCAGGAGGAGCAACTATTCCCAGTACTGAACCTGCCACAGAAGCAGCAAGTATTCCCAGTACTGACCCTGCAACAGAAGGAACAGCTATTCCCAGTACTGAACCTCCTACAGGAGGAGCAACTATTCCCAGTACTGAACTTGCCACAGAAGGAGCGACTATTCCCAGGACTGAACCTGCTACAGATGGAGCAACTATTCACAACTGAACCTGTTTCAGGAGGAGCAACTATTCCCAGTACTGAACCCGCCACAGAAGCAGCAAGTATTCCCAGTACTGAACCTCCTACAGGAGGAGCAACTTTTCCCAGTACTGAACCTGCTGCAGGAGGAGCAACTATTCCCAGTACTGAACCTCCTACAGGAGGAGCAACTTTTCCCAGTACTGAACCTGCTACAGGAAGAGCAACTATTCCCAGGACTGAACCTGCTACAGGAGAAGCAACTATTCCCAGTACTGAACCTGCCATAGGAGGAGCAACTATTCCCAGTACTGAACCTGCTACAGGAGGAGCAACTATTCCCAGTACTGAACCTGTTACAGAAGGAGGAACTATTCCCAGTACTGAACCTGCTACAGTAGGAGCAACTATTCCCAGTACTGAACCTGCTACAGGAGGAGAAACTATTCCCAGTACTGGACCTCCTACAGGAGGAGCAACTAGTCCCAGTACTGAACCTGCTACAGTAGGAGCAACTATTCCCAGTACTGGACCTCCTACAGGAGGAGCAACTAGTCCCAGTACTGAACCTGCAACAGGAGGAGCAACTATTCCCAGTACTGAACCTGGAGCAACTATTCCCAGGACTGAACCTGCCACAGGAGGAGCAACTATTCCCAGGACAGAACCTGCCACAGGAGGAGCAACTATTCCCAGGACTGAACCTGCCACAGGAGGAGCAACTATTCCCAGTACTGAACCTGCCACAGAAGGAGCAACTATTCCCAGTACTGAACCTGCTACAGGAGGAGCAACTATTCCCAGTACTATACCTGCAACAGGAGGAGCAACTATTCCCAGTACTGAACCTGGAGCAACTATTCCCAGAACTCAACTTCCTACAGGAGGAGCAACTATCCCCAGTACTGATCCTGCTGCAGGAGAAGCAACTATTCCCAGTACAGAACCTGGAGCAACTATTCCCAGGACTGAACCTGCCACAGGAGGAGCAACTATTCCCAGGACAGAACCTGCCACAGGAGGAGCAACTATTCCCAGGACTGAACCTGCCACAGGAGGAGCAACTATTCCCAGTACTGAACCTGCCACAGAAGGAGCAACTATTCCCAGTACTGAACCTGCTACAGGAGGAGCAACTATCCCCAGTACTAAACCTGCAACAGGAGGAGCAACTATTCCCAGTACTGAACCTGGAGCAACTATTCCCAGAACTCAACTTCCTACAGGAGGAGCAACTATTCCCAGTACTGATCCTGCTGCAGGAGAAGCAACTATTCCCAGTACAGAACCTGGAGCAACTATTCCCAGGACTGAACCTGCCACAGGAGGAGCAACTATTCCCAGGACAGAACCTGCCACAGGAGGAGCAACTATTCCCAGGACTGAACCTGCCACAGGAGGAGCAACTATTCCCAGTACTGAACCTGCCACAGAAGGAGCAACTATTCCCAGTACTGAACCTGCTACAGGAGGAGCAACTATTCCCAGTACTAAACCTGCAACAGGAGGAGCAACTATTCCCAGTACTGAACCTGGAGCAACTATTCCCAGAACTCAACGTCCTACAGGAGGAGCAACTATTCCCAGTACTGATCCTGCTGCAGGAGAAGCAACTATTCCCAGTACAGAACCTGGAGCAACTATTCCCAGGACTGAACCTGCCACAGGAGGAGCAACTATTCCCAGGACTGAACCTGCCACAGGAGGAGCAACTATTCCCAGGACTGAACCTGCCACAGGAGGAGCAACTATTCCCAGTACTGAACCTGCCACAGAAGGAGCAACTATTCCCAGTACTGAACCTGCTACAGGAGGAGCAACTATTCCCAGTACTAAACCTGCAACAGGAGGAGCAACTATTCCCAGTACTGAACTTCCAACAGGAGGAGCAACTATTCCCAGTACTGAACCTGCTGCAGGAGAAGCAACTATTCCCAGTACAGAACCTGGAGCAACAATTCCCAGGACTGAACCTGCTACAGGAGGAGCAACTATTCCCAGTACTGAACCTGCTACAGAAGGAGCAACTATTCCCAGTACTGAACCTGCCACAGAAGGAGCAACTATTCCAAGTACTGAACCCGCTACAGGAGGAGCAACTATTCCCAGTACTGAACCTCCTACAGGAGGAGCAACTATTCCCAGTACTGAACTTGCCACAGAAGGAGCGACTATTCCCAGGACTGAACCTGCTACAGGTGGAGCAACTATTCCCAAGGACTGAACCTGTTTCAGGAGGAGCAACTATTCCCAGTACTGAACCTGCCACAGAAGCAGCAAGTATTCCCAGTACTGACCCTGCAACAGAAGGAACAGCTATTCCCAGTACTGAACCTCCTACAGGAGGAGCAACTATTCCCAGTACTGAACTTGCCACAGAAGGAGCGACTATTCCCAGGACTGAACCTGCTACAGATGGAGCAACTATTCACAACTGAACCTGTTTCAGGAGGAGCAACTATTCCCAGTACTGAACCCGCCACAGAAGCAGTAAGTATTCCCAGTACTGAACCTCCTACAGGAGGAGCAACTTTTCCCAGTACTGAACCTGCTGCAGGAGGAGCAACTATTCCCAGTACTGAACCTCCTACAGGAGGAGCAACTTTTCCCAGTACTGAACCTGCTACAGGAAGAGCAACTATTCCCAGGACTGAACCTGCTACAGGAGAAGCAACTATTCCCAGTACTGAACCTGCCATAGGAGGAGCAACTATTCCCAGTACTGAACCTGCTACAGGAGGAGCAACTATTCCCAGTACTGAACCTGCTGCAGGAGAAGCAACTATTCCCAGTACAGAACCTGGAGCAACAATTCCCAGGACTGAACCTGCTACAGGAGGAGCAACTATTCCCAGCTCTGAACCTCCTACAGGAGGAGCAACTATTCCCAGTACTGAACTTGCCACAGAAGGAGCGACTATTCCCAGGACTGAACCTGCTGCAGAAGAAGCAACTATTCCCAGTACTGAACCTGGAGCAACTATTCCCAGAACTCAACTTCCTACAGGAGGAGCAACTATTCCCAGTACTGATCCTGCTGCAGGAGAAGCAACTATTCCCAGTACAGAACCTGGAGCAACTATTCCCAGGACTGAACCTGCCACAGGAGGAGCAACTATTCCCAGGACAGAACCTGCCACAGGAGGAGCAACTATTCCCAGGACTGAACCTGCCACAGGAGGAGCAACTATTCCCAGTACTGAACCTGCCACAGAAGGAGCAACTATTCCCAGTACTGAACCTGCTACAGGAGGAGCAACTATTCCCAGTACTAAACCTGCAACAGGAGGAGCAACTATTCCCAGTACTGAACTTCCAACAGGAGGAGCAACTATTCCCAGTACTGAACCTGCTGCAGGAGAAGCAACTATTCCCAGTACAGAACCTGGAGCAACAATTCCCAGGACTGAACCTGCTACAGGAGGAGCAACTATTCCCAGCTCTGAACCTCCTACAGGAGGAGCAACTATTCCCAGTACTGAACTTGCCACAGAAGGAGCGACTATTCCCAGGACTGAACCTGCTACAGGTGGAGCAACTATTCCCAAGGACTGAACCTGTTTCAGGAGGAGCAACTATTCCCAGTACTGAACCTGCCACAGAAGCAGCAAGTATTCCCAGTACTGACCCTGCAACAGAAGGAACAGCTATTCCCTGTACTGAACTTGCCACAGAAGGAGCGACTATTCCCAGGACTGAACCTCCTACAGGAGGAGCAACTATTCCCAGTACTGAACTTGCCACAGAAGGAGCGACTATTCCCAGGACTGAACCTGCTACAGATGGAGCAACTATTCACAACTGAACCTGTTTCAGGAGGAGCAACTATTCCCAGTACTGAACCTGCCACAGAAGCAGCAAGTATTCCCAGTACTGAACCTCCTACAGGAGGAGCAACTTTTCCCAGTACTGAACCTGCTGCAGGAGGAGCAACTATTCCCAGTACTGAACCTGCTACAGGAAGAGCAACTATTCCCAGGACTGAACCTGCTACAGGAGAAGCAACTATTCCCAGTACTGAACCTGCCATAGGAGGAGCAACTATTCCCAGTACTGAACCTGCTACAGGAGGAGCAACTATTCCCAGTACTGAACCTGTTACAGAAGGAGGAACTATTCCCAGTACTGAACCTGCTACAGTAGGAGCAACTAGTCCCAGTACTGAACCTGCTACAGTAGGAGCAACTATTCCCAGTACTGGACCTCCTACAGGAGGAGCAACTAGTCCCAGTACTGAACCTGCAACAGGAGGAGCAACTATTCCCAGTACTGAACCTGGAGCAACTATTCCCAGGACTGAACCTGCCACAGGAGGAGCAACTATTCCCAGGACAGAACCTGCCACAGGAGGAGCAACTATTCCCAGGACTGAACCTGCCACAGGAGGAGCAACTATTCCCAGTACTGAACCTGCCACAGAAGGAGCAACTATTCCCAGTACTGAACCTGCTACAGGAGGAGCAACTATTCCCAGTACTAAACCTGCAACAGGAGGAGCAACTATTCCCAGTACTGAACCTGGAGCAACTATTCCCAGAACTCAACTTCCTACAGGAGGAGCAACTATTCCCAGTACTGATCCTGCTGCAGGAGAAGCAACTATTCCCAGTACAGAACCTGGAGCAACTATTCCCAGGACTGAACCTGCCACAGGAGGAGCAACTATTCCCAGGACAGAACCTGCCACAGGAGGAGCAACTATTCCCAGGACTGAACCTGCCACAGGAGGAGCAACTATTCCCAGTACTGAACCTGCCACAGAAGGAGCAACTATTCCCAGTACTGAACCTGCTACAGGAGGAGCAACTATCCCCAGTACTAAACCTGCAACAGGAGGAGCAACTATTCCCAGTACTGAACCTGGAGCAACTATTCCCAGAACTCAACTTCCTACAGGAGGAGCAACTATTCCCAGTACTGATCCTGCTGCAGGAGAAGCAACTATTCCCAGTACAGAACCTGGAGCAACTATTCCCAGGACTGAACCTGCCACAGGAGGAGCAACTATTCCCAGGACAGAACCTGCCACAGGAGGAGCAACTATTCCCAGGACTGAACCTGCCACAGGAGGAGCAACTATTCCCAGTACTGAACCTGCCACAGAAGGAGCAACTATTCCCAGTACTGAACCTGCTACAGGAGGAGCAACTATTCCCAGTACTAAACCTGCAACAGGAGGAGCAACTATTCCCAGAACTGAACCTGGAGCAACTATTCCCAGAACTCAACTTCCTACAGGAGGAGCAACTATTTCCAGTACTGATCCTGCTGCAGGAGAAGCAACTATTCCCAGTACAGAACCTGGAGCAACTATTCCCAGGACTGAACCTGCCACAGGAGGAGCAACTATTCCCAGGACAGAACCTGCCACAGGAGGAGCAACTATTCCCAGGACTGAACCTGCCACAGGAGGAGCAACTATTCCCAGTACTGAACCTGCCACAGAAGGAGCAACTATTCCCAGTACTGAACCTGCTACAGGAGGAGCAACTATTCCCAGTACTAAACCTGCAACAGGAGGAGCAACTATTCCCAGTACTGAACTTCCAACAGGAGGAGCAACTATTCCCAGTACTGAACCTGCTGCAGGAGAAGCAACTATTCCCAGTACAGAACCTGGAGCAACAATTCCCAGGACTGAACCTGCTACAGGAGGAGCAACTATTCCCAGCTCTGAACCTCCTACAGGAGGAGCAACTATTCCCAGTACTGAACTTGCCACAGAAGGAGCGACTATTCCCAGGACTGAACCTGCTGCAGAAGAAGCAACTATTCCCAGTACTGAACCTGGAGCAACTATTCCCAGAACTCAACTTCCTACAGGAGGAGCAACTATTCCCAGTACTGATCCTGCTGCAGGAGAAGCAACTATTCCCAGTACAGAACCTGGAGCAACTATTCCCAGGACTGAACCTGCCACAGGAGGAGCAACTATTCCCAGGACAGAACCTGCCACAGGAGGAGCAACTATTCCCAGGACTGAACCTGCCACAGGAGGAGCAACTATTCCCAGTACTGAACCTGCCACAGAAGGAGCAACTATTCCCAGTACTGAACCTGCTACAGGAGGAGCAACTATTCCCAGTACTAAACCTGCAACAGGAGGAGCAACTATTCCCAGTACTGAACTTCCAACAGGAGGAGCAACTATTCCCAGTACTGAACCTGCTGCAGGAGAAGCAACTATTCCCAGTACAGAACCTGGAGCAACAATTCCCAGGACTGAACCTGCTACAGGAGGAGCAACTATTCCCAGCTCAGAACCTCCTACAGGAGGAGCAACTATTCCCAGTACTGAACTTGCCACAGAAGGAGCGACTATTCCCAGGACTGAACCTGCTACAGGTGGAGCAACTATTCCCAAGGACTGAACCTGTTTCAGGAGGAGCAACTATTCCCAGTACAGAACCTGCCACAGAAGCAGCAAGTATTCCCAGTACTGACCCTGCAACAGAAGGAACAGCTATTCCCAGTACTGAACTTGCCACAGAAGGAGCGACTATTCCCAGGACTGAACCTCCTACAGGAGGAGCAACTATTCCCAGTACTGAACTTGCCACAGAAGGAGCGACTATTCCCAGGACTGAACCTGCTACAGATGGAGCAACTATTCACAACTGAACCTGTTTCAGGAGGAGCAACTATTCCCAGTACTGAACCTGCCACAGAAGCAGCAAGTATTCCCAGTACTGAACCTCCTACAGGAGGAGCAACTTTTCCCAGTACTGAACCTGCTGCAGGAGGAGCAACTATTCCCAGTACTGAACCTGCTACAGGAAGAGCAACTATTCCCAGGACTGAACCTGCTACAGGAGAAGCAACTATTCCCAGTACTGAACCTGCCATAGGAGGAGCAACTATTCCCAGTACTGAACCTGCTACAGGAGGAGCAACTATTCCCAGTACTGAACCTGTTACAGAAGGAGGAACTATTCCCAGTACTGAACCTGCTACAGTAGGAGCAACTATTCCCAGTACTGAACCTGCTACAGGAGGAGAAACTATTCCCAGTACTGGACCTCCTACAGGAGGAGCAACTAGTCCCAGTACTGAACCTGCTACAGTAGGAGCAACTATTCCCAGTACTGGACCTCCTACAGGAGGAGCAACTATTCCCAGTACTGAACTTGCCACAGAAGGAGCAACTATTCCCAGTACTGAACCTGCTACAGGAGGAGCAACAATTCCCAGGACTGAATCTGCTACAGAAGGAGGAACTATTCCCAGTACTGAACCTGATACAGTAGGAGCAACTATACCCAGTAATGAACCTGCTGCAGAAGAAGCAACTATTCCCAGTACTGAACCTGCTACAGGAGGAGCAACTATTCCCAGTACTGAACCTGTAACAGGAGGAGCAGCAATTTGCAGTACTAAACGTCCTACAAGAGGAGCAACTATTCCCAGTACTGAACCTCCTACAGGAGGAGAAACTTTTCCCAGTACTGAACCTGCCACAGAAGGAGCAACTATTCCCAGTACTTAACCTGCTACAGAAGGAGCAACTATTCCCAGGACTGAACATGCTACAGAAGGAGCAAGTATTCCCAGCACTGAACCTCCTACAGGAGGAGCAACTATTCCCAGTACTGATCCTGCTGCAGGAGTAGCAACTATTCCCAATACTGAACCTGCCACAGAAGGACCAACTATTCCCAGTACTGAACCTGCTACAGGAGGAGCAACTATTCCCAGTACTGAACCTGCTACAGGAGGAGCAACTATTCCCAGTACTGAACCTGCTGCAGAAGAAGCAACTATTCCCAGTACTGAACCTGGAGCAACTATTCCCAGTACTGAACTTCCAACAGGAGGAGCAACTATTCCCAGTACTGAACCTGCTGCAGGAGAAGCAACTATTCCCAGTACAGAACCTGGAGCAACTATTCCCAGGACTGAACTTCCTACAGGAGGAGCAACTATTCCCAGTACTGAACTTGCTCAGTAGGAGCAACTATTCCGAGTACTGAACCTGCTACAGTAGGAGCAACTATTCCCAGCACTGAACCTCCTACAGGAGGAGCAACTATTCCCAGTACTGAACTTGCCTCAGAAGGAGCGACTATTCCCAGGACAGAACCTGCTACTGATGGAGCAACTATTCCCAGGACTGAATCTGTTACAGGAGGAGCAACTATTCCCAGTGCTGAACCTGCTACAGGAGGAGTAACTATTACCAGTACTGAACCTCCTACAGGAGGAGCAACTATTCCCAGGACTGAACATGCTACAGAAGGAGTAATTATTCTCAATACTGAACCTCCTAAAGGAGGAGCAACTATTCCCAATGCTGAACCTCCTGCAGGAAGAGCAACTATTCCCAGGAAGGAACCTGCTACAGAAGGAGCAACTATTCCCAGGACTGAACCTGCTACAGGAGGAACAACTGTTCCCAGTACTGAACCTGCGACTCGAGGAGCAACTATTCCCAGTGCTGAACCTGCGACTGGAGGAGCAACTATTCCCAGTGCTGAAACTGCTACAGGAGGAGCAATTATTCCCAATACTGAACCTGCTACAGGAGGATCAACTATTCCCAGGACTGAACCTGCTGCAGGAGGATCAACTATTCCCAGTACTGAACCTGCTACAGAAGGAGCAACTATTCCCAGTAATTAACCTGCTACAGAAGGAGCAACTATAACCAGTACTTAATCTGCTACAGAAAGAACAACTATTCCCCGGACTGAACCTGCTACAGAAGGAGCAACTATTCCCAGCACTGAACCTCCTACAGGAGGAGCAACTATTCCCAGTACTGAACTTGCCACAGAAGGAGCGACTATTCCCAGGAATGAACCTGATACAGATGGAGCAACTATTCCCAGGACTGAACCTGTTACAGGAGGAGCAACTATTCCCAGTACTGAACTTGTCACAGAAGGAGAGACTATTCCCAGGAATGAATCTGATACAGATGGAGCAACTATTCCCAGGACTGAACCTGCTACAGGAGGAGCAACTATTCCCAGTACTGAACCTCCTACAGGAGGAGCAACCATTCCCAGGACTGAACCTGCTACAGAAGGAGTAAGTATTCCCAATACTGAACCTCCTACAGGAGGAGCAACTATTCCCAGTACTGAACTTGCCACAGAAGGAGCAACTATTCCCAGTACTGAACCTGCTATAGGAGGAGCAACTATTCCCAGGACTGAACCTGCTACAGAAGGAGGAACTATTCCCAGTACTGAACCTGATACAGTAGGAGCAACTATACCCAGTAATGAACCTGCTGCAGAAGAAGCAACTATTCCCAGTACTGAACCTGCTACAGGAGGAGCAACTATTCCCAGTACTGAACCTGTAACAGGAGGAGCAGCAATTTGCAGTACTAAACGTCCTACAAGAGGAGCAACTATTCCCAGTACTGAACCTCCTACAGGAGGAGAAACTTTTCCCAGTACTGAACCTGCCACAGAAGGAGCAACTATTCCCAGTACTTAACCTGCTACAGAAGGAGCAACTATTCCCAGGACTGAACATGCTACAGAAGGAGCAAGTATTCCCAGCACTGAACCTCCTACAGGAGGAGCAACTATTCCCAGTACTGAACTTGCCACAGAAGGAGCGACTATTCCCAGGACTGAACCTGCTACAGATGGAGCAACTATTCCCAAGGACTGAACCCGTTTCAGGAGGAGCAACTATTCCCAGTACTGAACCTGCCACAGAAGCAGCAAGTATTCCCAGTACTGACCCTGCAACAGAAGGAGCAGCTATTCCCAGTACTGAACCTCCTACAGGAGGAGCAACTTTTCCCAGTACTGAACCTGCTACAGACGGAGGAACTATTCCCAGTACTGAACTTGCAACAGAAGGAGCAACTATTCCCAGTACTGAACCTGCTACAGAAGGTGGAAATATTCCCAGTACTGAACCTGCTACAGAAGGAGCAACTATTTCCAGGACTGAACCTGCCACAGAAGGAGCAACTATTCCCAGTACTGAACCTGCTACAGGAGGAGCAACTATTCCCAGTACAGAACCTGGAGCAACTATTCCCAGGACTGAACCTGCCACAGGAGGAGCAACTATTCCCAGGACAGAACCTGCCACAGGAGGAGCAATTATTCCCAGGACTGAACCTGCCACAGGAGGAGCAACTATTCCCAGTACTGAACCTGCCACAGAAGGAGCAACTATTCCCAGTACTGAACCTGCTACAGGAGGAGCAACTATTCCCAGTACTGAACCTGCAACAGGAGGAGCAACTATTCCCAGTACTGAACTTCCAACAGGAGGAGCAACTATTCCCAATACTGAACCTGCTGCAGGAGAAGCAACTATTCCCAGTACAGAACCTGCCACAGAAGGAGCAACTCTTCCCAGTACTGAACCTGCTACAGGAGGAGCAACTATTCCCAGTACTAAACCTGCAACAGGAGGAGCAACTATTCCCAGTACTGAACTTCCAACAGGAGGAGCAACTATTCCCAGTACTGAACCTGCTGCAGGAGAAGCAACTATTCCCAGTACAGAACCTGGAGCAACAATTCCCAGGACTGAACCTGCTACAGGAGGAGCAACTATTCCCAGCTCAGAACCTCCTACAGGAGGAGCAACTATTCCCAGTACTGAACTTGCCACAGAAGGAGCGACTATTCCCAGGACTGAACCTGCTACAGGTGGAGCAACTATTCCCAAGGACTGAACCTGTTTCAGGAGGAGCAACTATTCCCAGTACAGAACCTGCCACAGAAGCAGCAAGTATTCCCAGTACTGACCCTGCAACAGAAGGAACAGCTATTCCCAGTACTGAACTTGCCACAGAAGGAGCGACTATTCCCAGGACTGAACCTCCTACAGGAGGAGCAACTATTCCCAGTACTGAACTTGCCACAGAAGGAGCGACTATTCCCAGGACTGAACCTGCTACAGATGGAGCAACTATTCACAACTGAACCTGTTTCAGGAGGAGCAACTATTCCCAGTACTGAACCTGCCACAGAAGCAGCAAGTATTCCCAGTACTGAACCTCCTACAGGAGGAGCAACTTTTCCCAGTACTGAACCTGCTGCAGGAGGAGCAACTATTCCCAGTACTGAACCTGCTACAGGAAGAGCAACTATTCCCAGGACTGAACCTGCTACAGGAGAAGCAACTATTCCCAGTACTGAACCTGCCATAGGAGGAGCAACTATTCCCAGTACTGAACCTGCTACAGGAGGAGCAACTATTCCCAGTACTGAACCTGTTACAGAAGGAGGAACTATTCCCAGTACTGAACCTGCTACAGTAGGAGCAACTATTCCCAGTACTGAACCTGCTACAGGAGGAGAAACTATTCCAAGTACTGGACCTCCTACAGGAGGAGCAACTAGTCCCAGTACTGAACCTGCTACAGTAGGAGCAACTATTCCCAGTACTGGACCTCCTACAGGAGGAGCAACTATTCCCAGTACTGAACTTGCCACAGAAGGAGCAACTATTCCCAGTACTGAACCTGCTACAGGAGGAGCAACAATTCCCAGGACTGAATCTGCTACAGAAGGAGGAACTATTCCCAGTACTGAACCTGATACAGTAGGAGCAACTATACCCAGTAATGAACCTGCTGCAGAAGAAGCAACTATTCCCAGTACTGAACCTGCTACAGGAGGAGCAACTATTCCCAGTACTGAACCTGTAACAGGAGGAGCAGCAATTTGCAGTACTAAACGTCCTACAAGAGGAGCAACTATTCCCAGTACTGAACCTCCTACAGGAGGAGAAACTTTTCCCAGTACTGAACCTGCCACAGAAGGAGCAACTATTCCCAGTACTTAACCTGCTACAGAAGGAGCAACTATTCCCAGGACTGAACATGCTACAGAAGGAGCAAGTATTCCCAGCACTGAACCTCCTACAGGAGGAGCAACTATTCCCAGTACTGATCCTGCTGCAGGAGTAGCAACTATTCCCAATACTGAACCTGCCACAGAAGGACCAACTATTCCCAGTACTGAACCTGCTACAGGAGGAGCAACTATTCCCAGTACTGAACCTGCTACAGGAGGAGCAACTATTCCCAGTACTGAACCTGCTGCAGAAGAAGCAACTATTCCCAGTACTGAACCTGGAGCAACTATTCCCAGTACTGAACTTCCAACAGGAGGAGCAACTATTCCCAGTACTGAACCTGCTGCAGGAGAAGCAACTATTCCCAGTACAGAACCTGGAGCAACTATTCCCAGGACTGAACTTCCTACAGGAGGAGCAACTATTCCCAGTACTGAACTTGCTCAGTAGGAGCAACTATTCCGAGTACTGAACCTGCTACAGTAGGAGCAACTATTCCCAGCACTGAACCTCCTACAGGAGGAGCAACTATTCCCAGTACTGAACTTGCCTCAGAAGGAGCGACTATTCCCAGGACAGAACCTGCTACTGATGGAGCAACTATTCCCAGGACTGAATCTGTTACAGGAGGAGCAACTATTCCCAGTGCTGAACCTGCTACAGGAGGAGTAACTATTACCAGTACTGAACCTCCTACAGGAGGAGCAACTATTCCCAGGACTGAACATGCTACAGAAGGAGTAATTATTCTCAATACTGAACCTCCTAAAGGAGGAGCAACTATTCCCAATGCTGAACCTCCTGCAGGAAGAGCAACTATTCCCAGGAAGGAACCTGCTACAGAAGGAGCAACTATTCCCAGGACTGAACCTGCTACAGGAGGAACAACTGTTCCCAGTACTGAACCTGCGACTCGAGGAGCAACTATTCCCAGTGCTGAACCTGCGACTGGAGGAGCAACTATTCCCAGTGCTGAAACTGCTACAGGAGGAGCAATTATTCCCAATACTGAACCTGCTACAGGAGGATCAACTATTCCCAGGACTGAACCTGCTGCAGGAGGATCAACTATTCCCAGTACTGAACCTGCTACAGAAGGAGCAACTATTCCCAGTAATTAACCTGCTACAGAAGGAGCAACTATAACCAGTACTTAATCTGCTACAGAAAGAACAACTATTCCCCGGACTGAACCTGCTACAGAAGGAGCAACTATTCCCAGCACTGAACCTCCTACAGGAGGAGCAACTATTCCCAGTACTGAACTTGCCACAGAAGGAGCGACTATTCCCAGGAATGAACCTGATACAGATGGAGCAACTATTCCCAGGACTGAACCTGTTACAGGAGGAGCAACTATTCCCAGTACTGAACTTGTCACAGAAGCAGAGACTATTCCCAGGAATGAATCTGATACAGATGGAGCAACTATTCCCAGGACTGAACCTGCTACAGGAGGAGCAACTATTCCCAGTACTGAACCTCCTACAGGAGGAGCAACCATTCCCAGGACTGAACCTGCTACAGAAGGAGTAAGTATTCCCAATACTGAACCTCCTACAGGAGGAGCAACTATTCCCAGTACTGAACTTGCCACAGAAGGAGCAACTATTCCCAGTACTGAACCTGCTATAGGAGGAGCAACTATTCCCAGGACTGAACCTGCTACAGAAGGAGGAACTATTCCCAGTACTGAACCTGATACAGTAGGAGCAACTATACCCAGTAATGAACCTGCTGCAGAAGAAGCAACTATTCCCAGTACTGAACCTGCTACAGGAGGAGCAACTATTCCCAGTACTGAACCTGTAACAGGAGGAGCAGCAATTTGCAGTACTAAACGTCCTACAAGAGGAGCAACTATTCCCAGTACTGAACCTCCTACAGGAGGAGAAACTTTTCCCAGTACTGAACCTGCCACAGAAGGAGCAACTATTCCCAGTACTTAACCTGCTACAGAAGGAGCAACTATTCCCAGGACTGAACATGCTACAGAAGGAGCAAGTATTCCCAGCACTGAACCTCCTACAGGAGGAGCAACTATTCCCAGTACTGAACTTGCCACAGAAGGAGCGACTATTCCCAGGACTGAACCTGCTACAGATGGAGCAACTATTCCCAAGGACTGAACCCGTTTCAGGAGGAGCAACTATTCCCAGTACTGAACCTGCCACAGAAGCAGCAAGTATTCCCAGTACTGACCCTGCAACAGAAGGAGCAGCTATTCCCAGTACTGAACCTCCTACAGGAGGAGCAACTTTTCCCAGTACTGAACCTGCTACAGACGGAGGAACTATTCCCAGTACTGAACTTGCAACAGAAGGAGCAACTATTCCCAGTACTGAACCTGCTACAGAAGGTGGAAATATTCCCAGTACTGAACCTGCTACAGAAGGAGCAACTATTTCCAGGACTGAACCTGCCACAGAAGGAGCAACTATTCCCAGTACTGAACCTGCTACAGGAGGAGCAACTATTCCCAGTACAGAACCTGGAGCAACTATTCCCAGGACTGAACCTGCCACAGGAGGAGCAACTATTCCCAGGACAGAACCTGCCACAGGAGGAGCAATTATTCCCAGGACTGAACCTGCCACAGGAGGAGCAACTATTCCCAGTACTGAACCTGCCACAGAAGGAGCAACTATTCCCAGTACTGAACCTGCTACAGGAGGAGCAACTATTCCCAGTACTGAACCTGCAACAGGAGGAGCAACTATTCCCAGTACTGAACTTCCAACAGGAGGAGCAACTATTCCCAATACTGAACCTGCTGCAGGAGAAGCAACTATTCCCAGTACAGAACCTGGAGCAACAATTCCCAGGACTGAACCTGCTACAGGAGGAGCAACTATTCCCAGTACTGAACCTCCTACAGGAGGAGCAACCATTCCCAGGACTGAACCTGCTACAGAAGGAGTAAGTATTCCCAATACTGAACCTCCTAACGGAGGAGCAACTATTCCCAGTACTGAACTTGCCACAGAAGGAGCAACTATTCCCAGTACTGAACCTGCTACAGGAGGAGCAACAATTCCCAGGACTGAACCTGCTACAGAAGGAGGAACTATTCCCAGTACTGAACCTGATACAGTAGGAGCAACTATACCCAGTAATGAACCTGCTGCAGAAGAAGCAACTATTCCCAGTACTGAACCTGCTACAGGAGGAGCAACTATTCCCAGTACTGAACCTGTAACAGGAGGAGCAGCAATTTGCAGTACTAAACGTCCTACAAGAGGAGCAACTATTCCCAGTACTGAACCTCCTACAGGAGGAGAAACTTTTCCCAGTACTGAACCTGCCACAGAAGGAGCAACTATTCCCAGTACTTAACCTGCTACAGAAGGAGCAACTATTCCCAGGACTGAACATGCTACAGAAGGAGCAAGTATTCCCAGCACTGAACCTCCTACAGGAGGAGCAACTATTCCCAGTACTGATCCTGCTGCAGGAGTAGCAACTATTCCCAGTACTGAACCTGCCACAGAAGGACCAACTATTCCCAGTACTGAACCTGCTACAGGAGGAGCAACTATTCTCAGTACTGAACCTGCAACAGGAGGAGCAACTATTCCCAGTACTGGACGTCCTACAGAAGGAGGAACTATTCCCAGTACTGAACCTGGAGCAACTATTCCCAGTACTGAACTTCCAACAGGAGGAGCAACTATTCCCAGTACTGAACCTGCTGCAGCAGAAGCAACTATTCCCAGTACAGAACCTGGGGCAACTATTCCCAGGACTGAACTTCCGACAGCAGAAGCAACTATTCCCAGTACTGAACCTGGAGCAACTATTCCCAGTACTGAACTTCCAACAGGAGGAGCAACTATTCCCAGTACTGAACCTGCTGCAGCAGAAGCAACTATTCCCAGTACAGAACCTGGAGCAACTATTCCCAGGACTGAACTTCCGACAGGAGGAGCAACTATTCCCAGTACTGAACCTCCTACAGGAGGAGCAACCATTCCCAGGACTGAACCTGCTACAGAAGGAGTAAGTTTTCCCAATACTGAACCTCCTACAGGAGGAGCAACTATTCCCAGTACTGAACTTGCCACAGAAGGAGCAACTATTCCCAGTACTGAACCTGCTATAGGAGGAGCAAGTATTCCCAGGACTGAACCTGCTACAGAAGGAGGAACTATTCCCAGTACTGAACCTGATACAGTAGGAGCAACTATACCCAGTATTGAACCTGCTGCAGAAGAAGCAACTATTCCCAGTACTGAACCTGCTACAGGAGGAGCAACTATTCCCAGTACTGAACCTGTAACAGGAGGAGCAGCAATTTGCAGTACTAAACGTCCTACAAGAGGAGCAACTATAACCAGTACTTAATCTGCTACAGAAAGAACAACTATTCCCCGGACTGAACCTGCTACAGAAGGAGCAACTATTCCCAGCACTGAACCTCCTACAGGAGGAGCAACTATTCCCAGTACTGAACTTGCCACAGAAGGAGCGACTATTCCCAGGAATGAACCTGATACAGATGGAGCAACTATTCCCAGGACTGAACCTGTTACAGGAGGAGCAACTATTCCCAGTACTGAACTTGTCACAGAAGGAGAGACTATTCCCAGGAATGAATCTGATACAGATGGAGCAACTATTCCCAGGACTGAACCTGCTACAGGAGGAGCAACTATTCCCAGTACTGAACCTCCTACAGGAGGAGCAACCATTCCCAGGACTGAACCTGCTACAGAAGGAGTAAGTATTCCCAATACTGAACCTCCTACAGGAGGAGCAACTATTCCCAGTACTGAACTTGCCACAGAAGGAGCAACTATTCCCAGTACTGAACCTGCTATAGGAGGAGCAACTATTCCCAGGACTGAACCTGCTACAGAAGGAGGAACTATTCCCAGTACTGAACCTGATACAGTAGGAGCAACTATACCCAGTAATGAACCTGCTGCAGAAGAAGCAACTATTCCCAGTACTGAACCTGCTACAGGAGGAGCAACTATTCCCAGTACTGAACCTGTAACAGGAGGAGCAGCAATTTGCAGTACTAAACGTCCTACAAGAGGAGCAACTATTCCCAGTACTGAACCTCCTACAGGAGGAGAAACTTTTCCCAGTACTGAACCTGCCACAGAAGGAGCAACTATTCCCAGTACTTAACCTGCTACAGAAGGAGCAACTATTCCCAGGACTGAACATGCTACAGAAGGAGCAAGTATTCCCAGCACTGAACCTCCTACAGGAGGAGCAACTATTCCCAGTACTGAACTTGCCACAGAAGGAGCGACTATTCCCAGGACTGAACCTGCTACAGATGGAGCAACTATTCCCAAGGACTGAACCCGTTTCAGGAGGAGCAACTATTCCCAGTACTGAACCTGCCACAGAAGCAGCAAGTATTCCCAGTACTGACCCTGCAACAGAAGGAGCAGCTATTCCCAGTACTGAACCTCCTACAGGAGGAGCAACTTTTCCCAGTACTGAACCTGCTACAGACGGAGGAACTATTCCCAGTACTGAACTTGCAACAGAAGGAGCAACTATTCCCAGTACTGAACCTGCTACAGAAGGTGGAAATATTCCCAGTACTGAACCTGCTACAGAAGGAGCAACTATTTCCAGGACTGAACCTGCCACAGAAGGAGCAACTATTCCCAGTACTGAACCTGCTACAGGAGGAGCAACTATTCCCAGTACAGAACCTGGAGCAACTATTCCCAGGACTGAACCTGCCACAGGAGGAGCAACTATTCCCAGGACAGAACCTGCCACAGGAGGAGCAATTATTCCCAGGACTGAACCTGCCACAGGAGGAGCAACTATTCCCAGTACTGAACCTGCCACAGAAGGAGCAACTATTCCCAGTACTGAACCTGCTACAGGAGGAGCAACTATTCCCAGTACTGAACCTGCAACAGGAGGAGCAACTATTCCCAGTACTGAACTTCCAACAGGAGGAGCAACTATTCCCAATACTGAACCTGCTGCAGGAGAAGCAACTATTCCCAGTACAGAACCTGGAGCAACAATTCCCAGGACTGAACCTGCTACAGGAGGAGCAACTATTCCCAGTACTGAACCTCCTACAGGAGGAGCAACCATTCCCAGGACTGAACCTGCTACAGAAGGAGTAAGTATTCCCAATACTGAACCTCCTAACGGAGGAGCAACTATTCCCAGTACTGAACTTGCCACAGAAGGAGCAACTATTCCCAGTACTGAACCTGCTACAGGAGGAGCAACAATTCCCAGGACTGAACCTGCTACAGAAGGAGGAACTATTCCCAGTACTGAACCTGATACAGTAGGAGCAACTATACCCAGTAATGAACCTGCTGCAGAAGAAGCAACTATTCCCAGTACTGAACCTGCTACAGGAGGAGCAACTATTCCCAGTACTGAACCTGTAACAGGAGGAGCAGCAATTTGCAGTACTAAACGTCCTACAAGAGGAGCAACTATTCCCAGTACTGAACCTCCTACAGGAGGAGAAACTTTTCCCAGTACTGAACCTGCCACAGAAGGAGCAACTATTCCCAGTACTTAACCTGCTACAGAAGGAGCAACTATTCCCAGGACTGAACATGCTACAGAAGGAGCAAGTATTCCCAGCACTGAACCTCCTACAGGAGGAGCAACTATTCCCAGTACTGATCCTGCTGCAGGAGTAGCAACTATTCCCAGTACTGAACCTGCCACAGAAGGACCAACTATTCCCAGTACTGAACCTGCTACAGGAGGAGCAACTATTCTCAGTACTGAACCTGCAACAGGAGGAGCAACTATTCCCAGTACTGGACGTCCTACAGAAGGAGGAACTATTCCCAGTACTGAACCTGGAGCAACTATTCCCAGTACTGAACTTCCAACAGGAGGAGCAACTATTCCCAGTACTGAACCTGCTGCAGCAGAAGCAACTATTCCCAGTACAGAACCTGGAGCAACTATTCCCAGGACTGAACTTCCGACAGCAGAAGCAACTATTCCCAGTACTGAACCTGGAGCAACTATTCCCAGTACTGAACTTCCAACAGGAGGAGCAACTATTCCCAGTACTGAACCTGCTGCAGCAGAAGCAACTATTCCCAGTACAGAACCTGGAGCAACTATTCCCAGGACTGAACTTCCGACAGGAGGAGCAACTATTCCCAGTACTGAACCTCCTACAGGAGGAGCAACCATTCCCAGGACTGAACCTGCTACAGAAGGAGTATGTTTTCCCAATACTGAACCTCCTACAGGAGGAGCAACTATTCCCAGTACTGAACTTGCCACAGAAGGAGCAACTATTCCCAGTACTGAACCTGCTATAGGAGGAGCAACTATTCCCAGGACTGAACCTGCTACAGAAGGAGGAACTATTCCCAGTACTGAACCTGATACAGTAGGAGCAACTATACCCAGTAATGAACCTGCTGCAGAAGAAGCAACTATTCCCAGTACTGAACCTGCTACAGGAGGAGCAACTATTCCCAGTACTGAACCTGTAACAGGAGGAGCAGCAATTTGCAGTACTAAACGTCCTACAAGAGGAGCAACTATTCCCAGTACTGAACCTCCTACAGGAGGAGAAACTTTTCCCAGTACTGAACCTGCCACAGAAGGAGCAACTATTCCCAGTACTTAACCTGCTACAGAAGGAGCAACTATTCCCAGGACTGAACATGCTACAGAAGGAGCAAGTATTCCCAGCACTGAACCTCCTACAGGAGGAGCAACTATTTCCAGTACTGAACTTGCCACAGAAGGAGCGACTATTCCCAGGACTGAACCTGTTACAGAAGGAGGAACTATTCCCAGTACTGAACCTGCTACAGTAGGAGCAACTATTCCCAGTACTGAACCTGCTACAGGAGGAGAAACTATTCCCAGTACTGGACCTCCTACAGGAGGAGCAACTAGTCCCAGTACTGAACCTGCTACAGTAGGAGCAACTATTCCCAGTACTGGACCTCCTACAGGAGGAGCAACTATTCCCAGTACTGAACTTGCCACAGAAGGAGCAACTATTCCCAGTACTGAACCTGCTACAGGAGGAGCAACAATTCCCAGGACTGAATCTGCTACAGAAGGAGGAACTATTCCCAGTACTGAACCTGATACAGTAGGAGCAACTATACCCAGTAATGAACCTGCTGCAGAAGAAGCAACTATTCCCAGTACTGAACCTGCTACAGGAGTAGCAACTATTCCCAGTACTGAACCTGTAACAGGAGGAGCAGCAATTTGCAGTACTAAACGTCCTACAAGAGGAGCAACTATTCCCAGTACTGAACCTCCTACAGGAGGAGAAACTTTTCCCAGTACTGAACCTGCCACAGAAGGAGCAACTATTCCCAGTACTTAACCTGCTACAGAAGGAGCAACTATTCCCAGGACTGAACATGCTACAGAAGGAGCAAGTATTCCCAGCACTGAACCTCCTACAGGAGGAGCAACTATTCCCAGTACTGATCCTGCTGCAGGAGTAGCAACTATTCCCAATACTGAACCTGCCACAGAAGGACCAACTATTCCCAGTACTGAACCTGCTACAGGAGGAGCAACTATTCCCAGTACTGAACCTGCTACAGGAGGAGCAACTATTCCCAGTACTGAACCTGCTGCAGAAGAAGCAACTATTCCCAGTACTGAACCTGGAGCAACTATTCCCAGTACTGAACTTCCAACAGGAGGAGCAACTATTCCCAGTACTGAACCTGCTGCAGGAGAAGCAACTATTCCCAGTACAGAACCTGGAGCAACTATTCCCAGGACTGAACTTCCTACAGGAGGAGCAACTATTCCCAGTACTGAACTTGCTCAGTAGGAGCAACTATTCCGAGTACTGAACCTGCTACAGTAGGAGCAACTATTCCCAGCACTGAACCTCCTACAGGAGGAGCAACTATTCCCAGTACTGAACTTGCCTCAGAAGGAGCGACTATTCCCAGGACAGAACCTGCTACTGATGGAGCAACTATTCCCAGGACTGAATCTGTTACAGGAGGAGCAACTATTCCCAGTGCTGAACCTGCTACAGGAGGAGTAACTATTACCAGTACTGAACCTCCTACAGGAGGAGCAACTATTCCCAGGACTGAACATGCTACAGAAGGAGTAATTATTCTCAATACTGAACCTCCTAAAGGAGGAGCAACTATTCCCAATGCTGAACCTCCTGCAGGAAGAGCAACTATTCCCAGGAAGGAACCTGCTACAGAAGGAGCAACTATTCCCAGGACTGAACCTGCTACAGGAGGAACAACTGTTCCCAGTACTGAACCTGCGACTCGAGGAGCAACTATTCCCAGTGCTGAACCTGCGACTGGAGGAGCAACTATTCCCAGTGCTGAAACTGCTACAGGAGGAGCAATTATTCCCAATACTGAACCTGCTACAGGAGGATCAACTATTCCCAGGACTGAACCTGCTGCAGGAGGATCAACTATTCCCAGTACTGAACCTGCTACAGAAGGAGCAACTATTCCCAGTAATTAACCTGCTACAGAAGGAGCAACTATAACCAGTACTTAATCTGCTACAGAAAGAACAACTATTCCCCGGACTGAACCTGCTACAGAAGGAGCAACTATTCCCAGCACTGAACCTCCTACAGGAGGAGCAACTATTCCCAGTACTGAACTTGCCACAGAAGGAGCGACTATTCCCAGGAATGAACCTGATACAGATGGAGCAACTATTCCCAGGACTGAACCTGTTACAGGAGGAGCAACTATTCCCAGTACTGAACTTGTCACAGAAGGAGAGACTATTCCCAGGAATGAATCTGATACAGATGGAGCAACTATTCCCAGGACTGAACCTGCTACAGGAGGAGCAACTATTCCCAGTACTGAACCTCCTACAGGAGGAGCAACCATTCCCAGGACTGAACCTGCTACAGAAGGAGTAAGTATTCCCAATACTGAACCTCCTACAGGAGGAGCAACTATTCCCAGTACTGAACTTGCCACAGAAGGAGCAACTATTCCCAGTACTGAACCTGCTATAGGAGGAGCAACTATTCCCAGGACTGAACCTGCTACAGAAGGAGGAACTATTCCCAGTACTGAACCTGATACAGTAGGAGCAACTATACCCAGTAATGAACCTGCTGCAGAAGAAGCAACTATTCCCAGTACTGAACCTGCTACAGGAGGAGCAACTATTCCCAGTACTGAACCTGTAACAGGAGGAGCAGCAATTTGCAGTACTAAACGTCCTACAAGAGGAGCAACTATTCCCAGTACTGAACCTCCTACAGGAGGAGAAACTATTGCCAGTACTGAACCTGCCACAGAAGGAGCAACTATTCCCAGTACTTAACCTGCTACAGAAGGACCAACTATTCCCAGGACTGAACATGCTACAGAAGGAGCAAGTATTCCCAGCACTGAACCTCCTACAGGAGGAGCAACTATTCCCAGTACTGAACTTGCCACAGAAAGAGCGACTATTCCCAGGACTGAACCTGCTACAGATGGAGCAACTATTCCCAAGGACTGAACCCGTTTCAGGAGGAGCAACTATTCCCAGTACTGAACCTGCCACAGAAGCAGCAAGTATTCCCAGTACTGACCCTGCAACAGAAGGAGCAGCTATTCCCAGTACTGAACCTCCTACAGGAGGAGCAACTTTTCCCAGTACTGAACGTGCTACAGAAGGAGCAACTATTCCCAGTACTGAACCTGCTACAGAAGGTGGAAATATTCCCAGTACTGAACCTGCTACAGAAGGAGCAACTATTCCCAGGACTGAACCTGCCACAGAAGGAGCAACTATTCCCAGTACTGAACCTGCTACAGGAGGAGCAACTATTCCCAGTACAGAACCTGGAGCAACTATTCCCAGGACTGAACCTGCCACAGGAGGAGCAACTATTCCCAGGACAGAACCTGCCACAGGAGGAGCAATTATTCCCAGGACTGAACCTGCCACAGGAGGAGCAACTATTCCCAGTACTGAACCTGCCACAGAAGGAGCAACTATTCCCAGTACTGAACCTGCTACAGGAGGAGCAACTATTCCCAGTACTGAACCTGCAACAGGAGGAGCAACTATTCCCAGTACTGAACTTCCAACAGGAGGAGCAACTATTCCCAGTACTGAACCTGCTGCAGGAGAAGCAACTATTCCCAGTACAGAACCTGGAGCAACAATTCCCAGGACTGAACCTGCTACAGGAGGAGCAACTATTCCCAGTACTGAACCTCCTACAGGAGGAGCAACCATTCCCAGGACTGAACCTGCTACAGAAGGAGTAAGTATTCCCAATACTGAACCTCCTAACGGAGGAGCAACTATTCCCAGTACTGAACTTGCCACAGAAGGAGCAACTATTCCCAGTACTGAACCTGCTACAGGAGGAGCAACAATTCCCAGGACTGAACCTGCTACAGAAGGAGGAACTATTCCCAGTACTGAACCTGATACAGTAGGAGCAACTATACCCAGTAATGAACCTGCTGCAGAAGAAGCAACTATTCCCAGTACTGAACCTGCTACAGGAGGAGCAACTATTCCCAGTACTGAACCTGTAACAGGAGGAGCAGCAATTTGCAGTACTAAACGTCCTACAAGAGGAGCAACTATTCCCAGTACTGAACTTGCCACAGAAGGAGCAACTATTCCCAGTACTGAACCTGCTACAGGAGGAGCAACAATTCCCAGGACTGAACCTGCTACAGAAGGAGGAACTATTCCCAGTACTGAACCTGATACAGTAGGAGCAACTATACCCAGTAATGAACCTGCTGCAGAAGAAGCAACTATTCCCAGTACTGAACCTGCCACAGAAGGAGCAACTATTCCCAGTACTTAACCTGCTACAGAAGGAGCAACTATTCCCAAAACTGAACATGCTACAGAAGGAGCAAGTATTCCCAGCACTGAACCTCCTACAGGAGGAGCAACTATTCCCAGTACTGATCCTGCTGCAGGAGTAGCAACTATTCCCAGTACTGAACCTGCCACAGAAGGACCAACTATTCCCAGTACTGAACCTGCTACAGGAGGAGCAACTATTCCCAGTACTGAACCTGCAACAGGAGGAGCAACTATTCCCAGTACTGGACGTCCTACAGAAGGAGGAACTATTCCCAGTACTGAACCTGGAGCAACTATTCCCAGTACTGAACTTCCAACAGGAGGAGCAACTATTCCCAGTACTGAACCTGCTGCAGCAGAAGCAACTATTCCCAGTACAGAACCTGGAGCAACTATTCCCAGGACTGAACTTCCGACAGCAGAAGCAACTATTCCCAGTACTGAACCTGGAGCAACTATTCCCAGTACTGAACTTCCAACAGGAGGAGCAACTATTCCCAGTACTGAACCTGCTGCAGCAGAAGCAACTATTCCCAGTACAGAACCTGGAGCAACTATTCCCAGGACTGAACTTCCGACAGGAGGAGCAACTATTCCCAGTACTGAACCTCCTACAGGAGGAGCAACCATTCCCAGGACTGAACCTGCTACAGAAGGAGTAAGTATTCCCAATACTGAACCTCCTACAGGAGGAGCAACTATTCCCAGTACTGAACTTGCCACAGAAGGAGCAACTATTCCCAGTACTGAACCTGCTATAGGAGGAGCAACTATTCCCAGGACTGAACCTGCTACAGAAGGAGGAACTATTCCCAGTACTGAACCTGATACAGTAGGAGCAACTATACCCAGTAATGAACCTGCTGCAGAAGAAGCAACTATTCCCAGTACTGAACCTGCTACAGGAGGAGCAACTATTCCCAGTACTGAACCTGTAACAGGAGGAGCAGCAATTTGCAGTACTAAACGTCCTACAAGAGGAGCAACTATTCCCAGTACTGAACCTCCTACAGGAGGAGAAACTTTTCCCAGTACTGAACCTGCCACAGAAGGAGCAACTATTCCCAGTACTTAACCTGCTACAGAAGGAGCAACTATTCCCAGGACTGAACATGCTACAGAAGGAGCAAGTATTCCCAGCACTGAACCTCCTACAGGAGGAGCAACTATTTCCAGTACTGAACTTGCCACAGAAGGAGCGACTATTCCCAGGACTGAACCTGCTACAGATGGAGCAACTATTCCCAAGGACTGAACCCGTTTCAGGAGGAGCAACTATTCCCAGTACTGAACCTGCCACAGAAGCAGCAAGTATTCCCAGTACTGACCCTGCAACAGAAGGAGCAGCTATTCCCAGTACTGAACCTCCTACAGGAGGAGCAACTTTTCCCAGTACTGAACCTGCTACAGACGGAGGAACTATACCCAGTACTGAACCTTCTACAGAAGGAGCGACTATTCCCAGGACTGAACCTGCCACAGAAGGAGCAACTATTCCCAGTACTGAACCTGCTACAGAAGGTGGAAATATTCCCAGTACTGAACCTGCTACAGAAGGAGCAACTATTCCCAGGACTGAACCTGCCACAGAAGGAGCAACTATTCCCAGTACTGAACCTGCTACAGGAGGAGCAACTATTCCCAGTACTGAACCTGCAACAGGAGGAGCAACTATTCCCAGTACTGAACCTGCTACAGGAGGAGCAACTATTCCCAGTACTGAACCTGCAACAGGAGGAGCAACTATTCCCAGTACTGAACCTGGAGCAACTATTCCCAGAACTCAACTTCCTACAGGAGGAGCAACTATTCCCAGTACTGATCCTGCTGCAGGAGAAGCAACTATTCCCAGTACAGAACCTGGAGCAACTATTCCCAGGACTGAACCTGCCACAGGAGGAGCAACTATTCCCAGTACTGAACTTGCCACAGAAGGAGCAACTATTCCCAGTACTGCACTTGCAACAGAAGGAGCAACTATTCCCAGTACTGAACCTGCTACAGAAGGTGGAACTATTCCCAGTACTGAACCTGCTACAGAAGGAGCAACTATTCCCAGTACTGAACCTGCCACAGAAGGAGCAACTATTCCCAGTACAGAACCTGCTACAGGAGGAGCAACTATTCCCAGTACTGAACCTGCAACAGGAGGAGCAACTATTCCCAGTACAGAACCTGGAGCAACTATTCCCAGTTCTGAACCTGCTGCAGGAGAAGCAACTATTCCCAGTACTGAACCTGGAGCAACTATTCCCAGTACTGAACCTGCTGCAGGAGAAGCAACTATTCCCAGTACTGAACCTGGAGCAACTATTCCCAGGACTGAACTTCCTACAGGAGGAGCAACTATTCCCAGTACTGAACTTGCTCAGTAGGAGCAACTATTCCGAGTACTGAACCTGCTACAGGAGGAGCAACTATTCCCAGGACAGAACCTGCCACAGAAGGAACAACTATTCCCCGGACTGAACCTGCTACAGAAGGAGCAATTATTCCCAGCACTGAACCTCCTACAGGAGGAGCAACTATTCCCAGTACTGAACTTGCCACAGAAGGAGCGACTATTCCCAGGAATGAACCTGATACAGATGGAGCAACTATTCCCAGGACTGAACCTGTTACAGGAGGAGCAACTATTCCCAGTACTGAACCTCCTACAGGAGGAGCAACTATTCCCAGGACTAAACATGCTACAGAAGGAGTAATTATTCCCAATACTGAACCTCCTAAAGGAGGAGCAACTATTCCCAGGACTGAACCTGCTACAGAAGGAGCAACAATTCCCAGGACTGAAAATGCTACTGGAGGAGCAACTATACCCAATACTGAACCAGCTACTGGAGGAGCAACTATTCCCAGTACTGAACCTGCTTCAGGAGAAGCAACTATTCCCAGTATTGAACCTGCTACAGGAGGAGCAACTATTCCCTGTACTGAACCAGATACTGGAGGAGCAACTATTCCCAGTACTGAACCTGCTACAGGAGGAGCAACTATTCCCAGTACTGCACCTGCTACATGAGGAGCAACTATTCCCTGTACTGAACCTGCTACAGGAACAGCAACTATTCCCAGGACTGAACCTGCTACAGGAGGAGCAACTATTCCCAGTACTGAACCTGCCACAGGAGGAGCAACTATTCCCAGTACTGAAACTGCTACAGGAGGAGCAACTATTCCCAGTACTGAACCTGCTACAGGAGGAGCAACTATTCCCAGTACTGAACCTGCTACAGGAGGATAAACTATTCCCAGTCCTGAACCTGCCACAGAAGGAGCAGACATTCCCAGTACTGAACCTCCTACCGGAGGAGCAACTATTACCAGTACCGAACCTGCTACAGGGGGAGCAATTATTCCCAGCACTGAACCTGCTACAGGAGAAGCAACTATTCCCAGTACTGAAAATGCCACAGGAGGAGCAACTATTCCCAGTACTGAACCTGCTGCAGGAGGAGCAACTATTCCCAGTACTGAACCTGCTACAGGAGGAGCAACTATTCCCAGCATTGAACCTCCTACAGGAGGAGCAACTATTCCCAGTACTGAACTTGCCACAGAGGGAGCGACTATTCTCAGGACTGAACCTGCTACAGATGGAGCTACTATTCCCAGGACTGAACCTGCTACAGGAGGAGCAACTATTCCCAGTACTGAACCTGCTACAGGAGGATAAACTATTCCCAGTCCTGAACCTGCCACAGAAGGAGCAGACATTCCCAGTACTTAACCTCCTACAGGAGGAGCAACTATTACCAGTACCGAACCTGCTACAGGGGGAGCAATTATTCCCAGTACTGAACCTGCTACAGGAGAAGCAACTATTCCCAGTACTGAAAATGCCACAGGAGGAGCAACTATTCCCAGTGCTGAACCTGCGACTGGAGGAGCAACTATTCCCAGTGCGGAACCTGCTACAGGAGGAGCAATTATTCCCAATACTGAACCTGCTACAGGAGGAGCAACTATTCCCAGTACTGAACCTGCTACAGAAGGAGCAACTATTCCCAGTACTTAACCTGCTACAGAAGGAGCAACTATAACCAGTACTGAACCTGCTACAGAAGGAACAACTATTCCCCGGACTGAACCTCCTACAGGAGGAGCAACTATGCCCAGTACTGAACTTGCCACAGAAGGAGCGACTATTCCCGGGAATGAAACTGATACAGATGGAGCAACTATTCCCAGGACTGAACCTGTTACAGGACGAGCAACTAATCCCAGTACTGATCCTGCTACAGGAGGAGCAACTATTCCCAGTACTGAACCTCCTACAGGAGGAGCAGCTATTCCCAGGACTGAACCTGCTACAGGAGGAGTAATTATTCCCAATACTGAACCTGCCATAGGAGGAGCAACTATTCCCAGTACTGAACCTGTTACAGAAGGAGGAACTATTCCCAGTACTGAACCTGCTACAGTAGGAGCAACTATTCCCAGTACTGAACCTGTTACAGAAGGAGGAACTATTCCCAGTACTGAACCTGTTACAGGAGGAGCAACTATTCCCAGTACTGAACCTACTACAGGAGGAGCAACTATTCCCAGTGCTGAACCTGCGACTGGAGGAGCAACTATTCCCAGTGCGGAACCTGCTACAGGAGGAGCAATTATTCCCAATACTGAACCTGCTACAGGAGGATCAACTATTCCCAGGACTGAACCTGCTGCAGGAGGAGCAACTATTCCCAGTACTGAACCTGCTACAGAAGGAGCAACTATAACCAGTACTGAACCTGCTACAGAAGGAACAACTATTCCCCGGACTGAACCTCCTACAGGAGGAGCAACTATGCCCAGTACTGAACCTGTTGCAGGAGAAGCAACTATTCCCAGTACAGAACCTGGAGCAACTATTCCCAGGACTGAACTTCCCACAGGAGGAGAAACTATTCCCAGGACTGAACCTGCTCAGGAGGAGAAACTATTCCCAGTACAGAACCTGGAGCAACTATTCCCAGTACTGAACTTCCTACAGGAGGAGCAACTATTCCCAGTACTGAACCTGCTACAGAAGAAGCAACTATTCCCAGTACAGTACCTGGAGCAACTATTCCCAGTACTTAACTTCCCACAGGAGGAGAAACTATTCCCAGGACTGAACCTGCTACAGGAGAGGCAACTATTCCCAGCACTGAACCTGCTACAGGAGGAGCAACTATTCGCAGTACTGAACCTGCCACAGGAGGAGCAACTATTCCCAGTTCTGAACTTGCTACAGGAGGAGCAACTATTCCCAGTACTGAACCTCCTACAGGAGGAGCAACTATTCCCAGTACTGAACTTGCCACAGAAGGAGCGACTATTCCCAGGACTGAACCTGCTACAGATGGAGCAACTATTCCCAGGACTGAACCTGTTACAGGAGGAGCAACTATTCCCAGTGCTGAACCTGCTACAGAAGGAGTAATTATTCTCAATACTGAACCTCCTAAAGGAGGAGCAACTATTCCCAATGCTGAACCTCCTGCAGGAAGAGCAACTATTCCCAGGACGGAACCTGCTACAGGAGGAGCAATTATTCCCAGTGCTGAACCTGCTACAGAAGGAGCAACTATTCCCCGGACTGAACCTGCTACAGGAGGAGCAATTATTCCCAGTACTGAACCTGCTACAGAAGGAGCAACTATTCCCAGGACTGAACCTGCTACAGGAGGAGCAACTGTTCCCAGTGCTGAACCTGCGAATGGAGGAGCAACTATTCCCTGTACTGAACCTGCTACAGGAACAGCAACTATGCCCAGGACTGAACCTGCTACAGGAGGAGCAACTTTTCCCAGTACTGAACCTGCCAAAGGATGAGCAACTATTCCCAGTACTGAACCTGCTACAGGAGGAGCAACTATTCCCAGTACTGAACCTGCTACAGGAGGAGCAACTATTCCCAGGACTGAACCTGCTACAGGAGGAGCAACTATTCCCAGTACTGAACCTGCCACAGGAGGAGCAACTATTCCCAGTACTGAAACTGCAACAGGAGGAGCAACTATTCCCAGTACTGAACCTGCTACAGGAGGAGCAACTATTCCCAGTACTGAACCTGCTACAGGAGGATAAACTATTCCCAGTCCTGAACCTGCCACAGAAGGAGCAGACATTCCCAGTACTGAACCTCCTACAGGAGGAGCAACTATTACCAGTACCGAACCTGCTACAGGGGAGCAATTATTCCCAGTACTGAACCTGCTACAGGAGAAGCAAATATTCCCAGTACTGAAAATGCCACAGGAGGAGCAACTATTCCCAGTACTGAACCAGCTGCAGGAGGAGCAACTATTCCCAGTACTGAACCTGCTACAGGAGGAGCAACTATTCCCAGCATTGAACCTCCTACAGAAGGAGCAACTATTCCCAGGACTGAACCTGCTACAGGAGGAGCAACTGTTCCCAGTACTGAACCTGCGACTGGAGGAGCAACTATTCCCAGTGCTGAACCTGCGAATGGAGGAGCAACTATTCCCAGTGCTGAACCTGCTACAGGAGGAGCAATTATTCCCAATACTGAACCTGCTACAGGAGGATCAACTATTCCCTGGACTGAACCTGCTGCAGGAGGAGCAACTATTCCCAGTACTGAACCTGCTACAGAAGGAGCAACTATTCCCAGTACTTAACCTGCGACAGAAGCAGCAACTATAACCAGTACTGAACCTGCTACAGAAGGAACAACTGTTCCCCGGACTGAACCTGCTACAGAAGGAGCAACTATTCCCAGCACAGAACCTCCTACAGGAGGAGCAACTATTCCCAGTACTGAACTTGCCACAGAAGGAGCGACTATTCCCAGGAATGAACCTGATACAGATGGAGCAACTATTCCCAGGACTGAACCTGTTACAGGAGGAGCAACTATTCCCAGTACTGAACTTGTCACAGAAGGAGAGACTATTCCCAGGAATGAATCTGATACAGATGGAGCAACTATTCCCAGGACTGAACCTGCTACAGGAGGAGCAACTATTCCCAGTACTGAACCTCCTACAGGAGGAGCAACCATTCCCAGGACTGAACCTGCTACAGAAGGAGTAAGTATTCCCAATACTGAACCTCCTACAGGAGGAGCAACTATTCCCAGTACTGAACTTGCCACAGAAGGAGCAACTATTCCCAGTACTGAACCTGCTATAGGAGGAGCAACTATTCCCAGGACTGAACCTGCTACAGAAGGAGGAACTATTCCCAGTACTGAACCTGATACAGTAGGAGCAACTATACCCAGTAATGAACCTGCTGCAGAAGAAGCAACTATTCCCAGTACTGAACCTGCTACAGGAGGAGCAACTATTCCCAGTACTGAACCTCCTACAGGAGGAGCAGCTATTCCCAGGACTGAACCTGCTACAGAAGGAGTAATTATTCCCAATACTGAACCTGCCATAGGAGGAGCAACTATTCCCAGTACTGAACCTGTTACAGAAGGAGGAACTATTCCCAGTACTGAACCTGCTACAGTAGGAGCAACTTTTCCCAGTACTGAACCTGATACAGTAGGAGCAACTATACCCAGTAATGAACCTGCTGCAGAAGAAGCAACTATTCCCAGTACTGAACCTGCTACAGGAGGAGCAACTATTCCCAGTACTGAACCTCCTACAGGAGGAGCAGCTATTCCCAGGACTGAACCTGCTACAGAAGGAGTAATTATTCCCAATACTGAACCTGCCATAGGAGGAGCAACTATTCCCAGTACTGAACCTGTTACAGAAGGAGGAACTATTCCCAGTACTGAACCTGCTACAGTAGGAGCAACTATTCCCAGTACTGAACCTGTTACAGAAGGAGGAACTATTCCCAGTACTGAACCTGTTACAGGAGGAGCAACTATTCCCAGTACTGAACCTACTACAGGAGGAGCAACTATTCCCAGTGCTGAACCTGCGACTGGAGGAGCAACTATTCCCAGTGCGGAACCTGCTACAGGAGGAGCAATTATTCCCAATACTGAACCTGCTACAGGAGGATCAACTATTCCCAGGACTGAACCTGCTGCAGGAGGAGCAACTATTCCCAGTACTGAACCTGCTACAGAAGGAGCAACTATAACCAGTACTGAACCAGCTACAGAAGGAACAACTATTCCCCGGACTGAACCTCCTACAGGAGGAGCAACTATGCCCAGTACTGAACCTGTTGCAGGAGAAGCAACTATTCCCAGTACAGAACCTGGAGCAACTATTCCCAGGACTGAACTTCCCACAGGAGGAGAAACTATTCCCAGGACTGAACCTGCTCAGGAGGAGAAACTATTCCCAGTACAGAGCCTGGAGCAACTATTCCCAGTACTGAACTTCCTACAGGAGGAGCAACTATTCCCAGTACTGAACCTGCTACAGAAGAAGCAACTATTCCCAGTACAGTACCTGGAGCAACTATTCCCAGTACTTAACTTCCCACAGGAGGAGAAACTATTCCCAGGACTGAACCTGCTACAGGAGAGGCAACTATTCCCAGCACTGAACCTGCTACAGGAGGAGCAACTATTCGCAGTACTGAACCTGCCACAGGAGGAGCAACTATTCCCAGTTCTGAACTTGCTACAGGAGGAGCAACTATTCCCAGTACTGAACCTCCTACAGGAGGAGCAACTATTCCCAGTACTGAACTTGCCACAGAAGGAGCGACTATTCCCAGGACTGAACCTGCTACAGATGGAGCAACTATTCCCAGGACTGAACCTGTTACAGGAGGAGCAACTATTCCCAGTGCTGAACCTGCTACAGAAGGAGTAATTATTCTCAATACTGAACCTCCTAAAGGAGGAGCAACTATTCCCAATGCTGAACCTCCTGCAGGAAGAGCAACTATTCCCAGGACGGAACCTGCTACAGGAGGAGCAATTATTCCCAGTGCTGAACCTGCTACAGAAGGAGCAACTATTCCCCGGACTGAACCTGCTACAGGAGGAGCAATTATTCCCAGTACTGAACCTGCTACAGAAGGAGCAACTATTCCCAGGACTGAACCTGCTACAGGAGGAGCAACTGTTCCCAGTGCTGAACCTGCGAATGGAGGAGCAACTATTCCCTGTACTGAACCTGCTACAGGAACAGCAACTATGCCCAGGACTGAACCTGCTACAGGAGGAGCAACTTTTCCCAGTACTGAACCTGCCAAAGGATGAGCAACTATTCCCAGTACTGAACCTGCTACAGGAGGAGCAACTATTCCCAGTACTGAACCTGCTACAGGAGGAGCAACTATTCCCAGGACTGAACCTGCTACAGGAGGAGCAACTATTCCCAGTACTGAACCTGCCACAGGAGGAGCAACTATTCCCAGTACTGAAACTGCAACAGGAGGAGCAACTATTCCCAGTACTGAACCTGCTACAGGAGGAGCAACTATTCCCAGTACTGAACCTGCTACAGGAGGATAAACTATTCCCAGTCCTGAACCTGCCACAGAAGGAGCAGACATTCCCAGTACTGTACCTCCTACAGGAGGAGCAACTATTACCAGTACCGAACCTGCTACAGGGGAGCAATTATTCCCAGTACTGAACCTGCTACAGGAGAAGCAAATATTCCCAGTACTGAAAATGCCACAGGAGGAGCAACTATTCCCAGTACTGAACCTGCTGCAGGAGGAGCAACTATTCCCAGTACTGAACCTGCTACAGGAGGAGCAACTATTCCCAGCATTGAACCTCCTACAGAAGGAGCAACTATTCCCAGGACTGAACCTGCTACAGGAGGAGCAACTGTTCCCAGTACTGAACCTGCGACTGGAGGAGCAACTATTCCCAGTGCTGAACCTGCGAAAGGAGGAGCAACTATTCCCAGTGCTGAACCTGCTACAGGAGGAGCAATTATTCCCAATACTGAACCTGCTACAGGAGGATCAACTATTCCCTGGACTGAACCTGCTGCAGGAGGAGCAACTATTCCCAGTACTGAACCTGCTACAGAAGGAGCAACTATTCCCAGTACTTAACCTGCTACAGAAGCAGCAACTATAACCAGTACTGAACCTGCTACAGAAGGAACAACTGTTCCCCGGACTGAACCTGCTACAGAAGGAGCAACTATTCCCAGCACAGAACCTCCTACAGGAGGAGCAACTATTCCCAGTACTGAACTTGCCACAGAAGGAGCGACTATTCCCAGGAATGAACCTGATACAGATGGAGCAACTATTCCCAGGACTGAACCTGCTACAGGAGGAACAACTATTCCCAGGACTGAACCTGCTACAGAAGGAGCAACAATTCCCAGGACTGAACCAGCTACTGGAGGAGCAACTATTCCCAGTACTGAACCTTCTACAGGAGGAGCAACTATTCCCAGGACTGAACCTGCCACAGGAGGAGCAACTATTCCCAGTACTGAGCCTGCCACAGGAAGAGCAACTATTCCCAGTACTGAACCTGCTACAGGAGGAGCAACTATTCCCAGTAATGAACCTGCTACAGGAGGAGCAACTATTCCCAGTACAGAACCTGGAGCAACTATTCCCAGGACTGAACTTCCCACAGGAGGAGAAACTATTCCCAGGACTGAACCAGCTACAGGAGGAGCAACTATTCGCAGTACTGAACCTGCCACAGGAGGAGCAACTATTCCCAGTTCTGAACTTGCTACAGGAGGAGCAACTATTCCCAGTACTGAACCTGCTACAGATGGAGCAACTATTGCCAGGACTGAACCTGTTACAGGAGGAGCAACTATTCCCAGTGCTGAACCTGCTACAGAAGGAGTAATTATTCTCAATACTGAACCTCCTAAAGGAGGAGCAACTATTCCCAATGATGAACCTCCTGCAGGAAGAGCAACTATTCCCAGTACTGAACCTGCTACAGAAGGAGCAACTATTCCCAGGACTGAACCTGCTACAGGAGCAGCAACTGTTCCCAGTACTGAACCTGCGACTGGAGGAGCAACTATTCCCAGTGCTGAACCTGCGAATGGAGGAGCAACTATTCCCAGTGCTGAACCTGCTACAGGAGGAGCAATTATTCCCAATACTAAAACCTGCTACAGGAGGATCAACTATTCCCTGGACTGAACCTGCTGCAGGAGGAGCAACTATTCCCAGTTCTGAACCTGCTACAGAAGCAGCAACTATTCCCAGTACTTAACCTGCTACAGAAGGAGCAACTATTTCCAGCACTGAACCTCCTACAGGAGGAGCAACAATTCCCAGTACTGAACTTGCCAAAGAAGGAGCGACTATTCCCTGGAATGAACCTGATACAGATGGAGCAACTATTCCCAGGACTGAACCTGCTACAGGAGGAACAACTATTCCCAGGACTGAACCTGCTACAGAAGGAGCAACAATTCCCAGGACTGAACCAGCTACTGGAGGAGCAACTATTCCCAGTACTGAACCTTCTACAGGAGGAGCAACTATTCCCAGGACTGAACCTGCCACAGGAGGAGCAACTATTCCCAGTACTGAGCCTGCCACAGGAAGAGCAACTATTCCCAGTACTGAACCTGCTACAGGAGGAGCAACTATTCCCAGTAATGAACCTGCTACAGGAGGAGCAACTATTCCCAGTTCTGAACCTGCTACAGGAGGAGCAACTATTCCCTGTACTGAACCTGCTACAGGAAGAGCATCTATTCCCAGTACTGAACCTGCTACAGGAGGAGCAACTATTCCCAGTACTGAACCTGCTACAGGAGGAGCAACTATTCCCAGTACTGAACCTGCTACAGCAGGAGCAACTATTCCCAGTACTGAACCTGCTACAGGAGAAGCAACTATTCCCAGTACTGAACCTGCTACAGAAGGAGGAACTATTCCCAGTACTGAATCTGCTACAGTATGAGCATCTATTCCCAGTACTGAACCTGCTACAGCAGGAGCAACTATTCCCAGTACTGAACCTCCTACAGGAGGAGCAACTATTCCCAGTACTGAACCTCCTACAGGAGGAGCAACTATTCCCAGTACTGAACCTGCTACAGTAGGAGCAACTATTCCCAGTACTGAACAAGCAACAGGAGGAGGAACTATTCCCGGTACTGAACCTGCGACAGGAGGAGCAACAATTCCCAGTAATGAACCTGCTACAGAAGGAGCAACTATTCCCAGTACTGAACCTGCTGCAGGAGAAGCAACTATTCCCAGTACAGAACCTGCTACAGAAGGAGGAACTATTCCCAGTACTGAACCTGCTGCAGGAGGAGCAACTATTCCCAGTCATGAACCTGCTACAGAAGGAGTAATTATTCTCAGTACTGAACCTCCTAAAGGAGGAGCAACTATTCCCAATGCTGAACCTCCTGCAGGAAGAGCAACTATTCCCAGGACGGAACCTGCTACAGAAGGAGCAACTATTCCCAGGACTGAACCTGCTACAGGAGGAGCAACTGTTCCCAGTACTGAACCTGCGACTGAAGGAGCAACTATTCCCAGTGCTGAACCTGCTACAGGAGGAGCAATTATTCCCAATACTGAACCTGGTACAGGAGGATCAACTATTCCCTGGACTGAACCTGCTGCAGGAGGAGCAACTATTCCCAGTACTGAACCTGCTACAGAAGGAGCAACTGTTCCCCGGACTGAACCTGCTACAGAAGGAGCAACTATTCCCAGCACTGAACCTCCTACAGGAGGAGCAACTATTCCCAGTACTGAACTTGCCACAGAAGGAGCGACTATTCCCAGGAATGAACCTGATACATATGGAGCAACTATTCCCAGGACTGAACCTGCTACAGGAGGAACAACTATTCCCAGGACTGAACCTGCTACAGAAGGAGCAACAATTCCCAGGACTCTACCAGCTACTGGAGGAGCAACTATTCCCAGTACTGAACCTTCTACAGGAGGAGCAACTATTCCCAGGACTGAACCTGCCACAGGAGGAGCAACTATTCCCAGTACTGAGCCTGCCACAGGAAGAGCAACTATTCCCAGTTCTGAACCTGCTACAGGAGGAGCAACTATTCCCAGTAATGAACCTGCTACAGGAGGAGCAACTATTCCCAGTTCTGAACCTGCTACAGGAGGAGCAACTATTCCCTGTACTGAACCTGCTACAGGAAGAGCATCTATTCCCAGTACTGAACCTGCTACAGGAGGAGCAACTATTCCCAGTACTGAACCTGCTACAGGAGGAGCAACTATTCCCAGTACTGAACCTGCTACAGCAGGAGCAACTATTCCCAGTACTGAACCTGCTACAGGAGAAGCAACTATTCCCAGTACTGAACCTGCTACAGAAGGAGGAACTATTCCCAGTACTGAACCTGCTACAGTATGAGCATCTATTCCCAGTACTGAACCTGCTACAGCAGGAGCAACTATTCCCAGTACTGAACCTCCTACAGGAGGAGCAACTATTCCCAGTACTGAACCTCCTACAGGAGGAGCAACTATTCCCAGTACTGAACCTGCTACAGTAGGAGCAACTATTCCCAGTACTGAACCTCCTCCAGGAGGAGCAACTATTTCCAGTACAGAACCTGCTACAGGAGGAGCAACTATTCGCAGTTCTGAACCTGCTACAGAAGGAGCAACTATTCCCAGTACTGAACAAGCAACAGGAGGAGGAACTATTCCCGGTACTGAACCTGCGACAGGAGGAGCAACAATTCCCAGTAATGAACCTGCTACAGAAGGAGCAACTATTCCCAGTACTGAACCTGCTGCAGGAGAAGCAACTATTCCCAGTACAGAACCTGCTACAGAAGGAGGAACTATTCCCAGTACTGAACCTGCTGCAGGAGGAGCAACTATTCCCAGTCATGAACCTGCTACAGAAGGAGTAATTATTCTCAGTACTGAACCTCCTAAAGGAGGAGCAACTATTCCCAATGCTGAACCTCCTGCAGGAAGAGCAACTATTCCCAGGACGGAACCTGCTACAGAAGGAGCAACTATTCCCAGGACTGAACCTGCTACAGGAGGAGCAACTGTTCCCAGTACTGAACCTGCGACTGAAGGAGCAACTATTCCCAGTGCTGAACCTGCTACAGGAGGAGCAATTATTCCCAATACTGAACCTGGTACAGGAGGATCAACTATTCCCTGGACTGAACCTGCTGCAGGAGGAGCAACTATTCCCAGTACTGAACCTGCTACAGAAGGAGCAACTGTTCCCCGGACTGAACCTGCTACAGAAGGAGCAACTATTCCCAGCACTGAACCTCCTACAGGAGGAGCAACTATTCCCAGTACTGAACTTGCCACAGAAGGAGCGACTATTCCCAGGAATGAACCTGATACATATGGAGCAACTATTCCCAGGACTGAACCTGCTACAGGAGGAACAACTATTCCCAGGACTGAACCTGCTACAGAAGGAGCAACAATTCCCAGTACTGAACCAGCTACTGGAGGAGCAACTATTCCCAGTACTGAACCTTCTACAGGAGGAGCAACTATTCCCAGGACTGAACCTGCCACAGGAGGAGCAACTATTCCCAGTACTGAACCTGCCACAGGAAGAGCAACTATTCCCAGTACTGAACCTGCTACAGGAGGAGCAACTATTCCCAGTAATTAACCTGCTACAGGAGGAGCAACTATTCCCATTTCTGAACCTGCTACAGGAGGAACAACTATTCCCAGTACTGAACCTGCCACAGGAGGAGCAACTGTTCCCAGTACTGAACCTGCTACAGGAGGAGCAACTATTCCCAGTACTAAACCTCCTACAGGAGGAGCAACTATTCCCAGTACTGAACCGGCTTCAGGAGGAGCATCTATTCCCAGTACTGAACCTGCTACAGGAAGAGCAACTATTCCCAGGACTGAACCTGCTACAGGAGGAGCAACTATTCCCAGTACTGAACCTGCCACAGGAGGAGCAACTATTCCCAGTACTGAACCAGCTACAGAAGGAGGAACTATTCCCAGTACTGAACCTGCTACAGTAGGAGCAACTATTCCCAGTACTGAACCTGCTACAGTAGGAGTAACTATTCCCAGTACTGAACTTGCTACAGAAGGAGCAACTATTTCCAGTACAGAACCTGCTACAGGAGGAGCAACTATTCGCAGTACTGAACCTGCTACAGAAGGAGCAACTATTCCCAGTACTGAACCTGCTACAGTAGGAGTAACTATTCCCAGTACTGAACTTGCTACAGAAGGAGCAACTATTTCCAGTACAGAACCTGCTACAGGAGGAGCAACTATTCCCAGTACAGAACCTGCTACAGAAGGAGGAACTATTCCCGGTACTGAACCTGCGACAGGAGGAGCAACAATTCCCAGTAATGAACCTGTTACAGAAGGAGCAACTATTCCCAGTACTGAACTTGCTACAGAAGGAGCAACTATTCCCAGTACTGAACCTGCTGCAGGAGAAGCAACTATTCCCAGTACAGAACCTGCAACAGGAGGAGGAACTATTCCCGGTACTGAACCTGCGACAGGAGGAGCAACAATTCCCAATAATGAACCTGCTACAGAAGGAGCAACTATTCCCAGTACTTAACCTGCTGCAGGAGAAGCAACTAGTCCCAGTACAGAACCTGCTACAGAAGGAGGAACTATTTCCAGTACTGCACCTGCTGCAGGAGGAGCAACTATTCCCAGTAATGAACCTGCTACAGAAGAAGCAACTATTCCCAGTTCTGAACCTGGAGCAACTATTCCCAGTACTCAACTTCCTACAGGAGGAGCAACTATTCCCAGTACTGAACCTGCTGCAGGAGAAGCAACTATTCCCAGTACAGAACCTGCCACAGGAGGAGCAACTATTCCCAGTACTGAACTTGCTACAGGAGGAGCAACTATTCCCAGTACTGAACCTGCTACAGAAGGAGCAACTATTCCCAGGACAGAACCTGCTACAGGAGGAGCAACTATTCCCAGGACAGAACCTGCTACAGGAGGAGCAACTATTCCCAGTACTGAACCTGCTACAGGAGGAGCAACTATTCCCAGTACTGAACCTGCTACAGGAGGAGCAACTATTCACAGGACTGAACCTGCCACAGGAGGAGCAACAATTCCCAGTAATGATCCTGCTACAGAAGGAGCAACTATTCCCAGGACAGAACCTGCTACAGGAGGAGCAACTATTGCCAGTACTGAACCTGCTACAGTAGGAGCAACTATTCCCAGTACTGAACCTGCTACAGGAGGAGCAACTATTCCCAGTACAGAATCTGCCACATAAGGAGGAGATATTCCCAGTACTAAACCTCCTACAGGAGGAGCAACTGTTCCCAGTACTGGACCTGCCACAGAAGGAGCAGATATTCCCAGTACTAAACCTCCTACAGGAGGAGAAACTATTCCCAGTACTGAACCTGCTACAGGAAGAGCAACTATTCCCAGGACTGAACCTGCTACAGGAGAAGCAACTATTCCCAGTACTGAACATGCCACAGGAGGAGCAACTATTCCCAGTACTGAACCAGCTACAGAAGGAGGAATTATTCCCAGTACTGAACCTGCTGCAGAAGAAGCAACTATTCCCAGGACTGAACCTGCCACAGAAGGAGCATCTATACCCAGTACTGAACCTGCTACAGAAGGAGCAACTATTCCCAGTACTGAACCTGCTACAGTAGGAGTAACTAATCCCAGTACTGAACTTGCTACAGAAGGATCAACTATTTCCAGTACAGACCCTCTACAGAAGGAGGAACTATTCCCGGTACTGAACCTGTGACAGGAGGAGCAACAATTCCCAGTAATGAACCTGCTACAGAAGGAGCAACTATTCCCAGTACTGAACCTGCTGCAGGAGAAGCAACAATTCCCAGTACAGAACCTGCTACAGAAGGAGGATCTATTCCCAGTACTGAACCTGCTACAGTAGGAGCAACTATTCCCAGTACTGAACCTGCTACAGAAGGAGCAACTATTCCCTGTACTGAACCTGCTACAGAAGAAGCAACTATTCCCAGTACTGAACCTGGAGCAACTATTCCAATTACTCAACTTCCTACAGGAGGAGCAACTAATCCCAGTACTGAACCTCCTACAGGAGGAGCAACTATTCCCAGTACTGAACTTGCCACAGAAGGAGCGACTATTCCCAGGAATGAACCTGATACAGATGGAGCAACTATTCCCAGGACTGAACCTGCTACAGGAGGAGCAACTATTCCCAGGACTGAACCTGCTACAGAAGGAGCAACAATTCCCAGGACTGAACCAGCTACTGGAGGAGCAACTATTCCCAGTTCTGAAACTTCTACAGGAGGAGCAACTATTCCCAGGACTGAACCTGCCACAGGAGGAGCAACTATTCCCAGTACTGAACCTGCCACAGGAAGAGCAACTATTCCCAGTACTCAACCTGCTACAGGAGGAGCAACTATTCCCAGGACTGAACATGCTACAGGAAGAGCAACTATTCCCAGGACTGAACCTGCCACAGGAGGAACAACTATTCCCAGTACTGAACCTGCCACAGGAGGAGCAACTATTCCCAGTACTGAACCTGCTACAAGAGGAGCAACTATTCCCAGTACTGAACCTGCTACAGAAGGAGCAACTATTCCCAGTACTGAACCTGCTACAAGAGGAGCAACTATTCCCAGTACTGAACCTGCTACAGAAGGAGCAACTATTCCCAGTACTGAACCTGCTACAGGAGGAGCAACTATTCCCAGTACTGAACCTGCTACAGAAGGAGCAGATATTCCCAGTACTGAACCTGCTACAGGAGGAGCAATTATTCCCAGTACTGAACCTGCTACAGGAAGAGCAACTATTCCCAGGACTGAACCTGCTACAGGAGAAGCAACTATTCCCAGTACTGAACATGCCACAGGTGGAGCAACTATTCCCAGGACTGAACCTGCTACAGTAGGAGCAACTATTCCCAGGACTGAACCTGCTACAGAAGAAGCAACTATTCCCAGTACAGAACCTGCTGCAGAAGAAGGAACTATTCCCAGTACTGAACCTGCTACAGAAGGAGTAACTATTCCCAGTACTGAACTTGCTACAGAAGGAGCAACTATTCCCAGTACTGAACCTGCCACAGAAGCAGCAGATATTCCCAGTACTAATCCTCCTACAGGAGGAGCAACTATTCCCAGCACTGAACCTGCTACAGAAGAAGCAACTATTCCCAGTACTGAACCTCCTACAGAAGGAGGAACTATTCCCAGGACTGAACCTGCTACAGGAGAAGCAACTATTCCCAGTAGTGAACCTGCCATTGAAGGAGCAACTATTCCCAGTACTGAACCAGCTACAGAAGGAGGAACTATTCCCAGTACTGAACCTGCTACAGAAGGAGGAACTATTCCCAGTACTGAACCTGCTACAGTAGGAGCATCTATTCCCAGTACTGAACCTGCTACAGAAGGAGGAACTATTCCCAGTACTGAACCTGCTACAGGAGGAGCAACTATTCCCAGTACTGAACCTGCTACAGAAGGAGGAACTATTCCCAGTACTGAACCTGCTACAGTAGGAGTAACTATTCCCAGTACTGAACTTGCTACAGAAGGAGCAACTATTTCCAGTACAGAACCTGCTACAGAAGGAGCAACTATTCCCAGTACTGAACCTGCAACAGGAGGAGGAACTATTCCCGGTACTGAACCTGCGACAGGAGGAGCAACAATTCCCAGTAATGAACCTGCTACAGAAGGAGGAACTATTCCCAGTACTGAACCTGCTGCAGGAGAAGCAACTATTCCCAGTACAGAACCTGCTACAGAAGGAGGAACTATTCCCAGTACTGAACCTGTCACAGGAGCAGCAACAATTCCCAGTAATGAACCTGCTACAGAAGGAGCAACTATTCCCAGGACTGAACCTGCTCCAGGAGCAACAACTATTCCCAGTACTGAACCTGCCACAGGAGGAGCAACTATTCCCAGCACTGAACCTGCTACAGGAGGAGCAACTATTCCCAGTACTGAACCTGCTACAGGAGGAGCAACTATTCCCAGTACTGAACCTGCTACAGGAGGAGCAACTATTCACAGGACTGAACTGTCACAGGAGCAGCAACAATTCCCAGTAATGAACCTGCTACAGAAGGAGCAACTATTCCCAGGACTGAACCTGCTCCAGGAGCAACAACTATTCCCAGTACTGAACCTGCCACAGGAGGAGCAACTATTCCCAGTACTGAACCTGCTACAGGAGGAGCAATTATTCCCAGGACTGAACCAGCTACAGAAGGAGCAACAATTCCCAGGACTGAACCTGCTACAGGAGGAGCAGTTACTCCCAATACTGATCCTGCTACAGGAGGAGCAACTATTCCCAAGATAACCTGCCAAAGGAGGAACAACTATTCCCAATACTGAACCTGCTACAGGAGGAGCAACTATTCCCAGTACTGAACCTGCTACAGGAGGAGCAACTATTCCCAGTACTGAACATGCCACAGGAGGAGCAACTATTCCCAGTACTGAACCAGCTACAGAAGGAGGAACTATTCCCAGTACTGAACCTGCTACAGAAGAAGAAACTATTCCCAGTACTGAACCTGCTACAGAAGGAGGAACTATTCCCAGTACTGAACCTGCTACAGGAGGAGCAACAATTCGCAGTACTGAACCTGCTACAGGAGGAGCAACTATTCCCAGTACTGAACCTGCTACAGAAGGAGCAACTATTCCCAGTACTGAACCTGCAACAGGAGGAGGAACTATTCCCGGTACTGAACCTGCGACAGGAGGAGCAACAATTCCCAGTAATGAACCTGCTACAGAAGGAGCAACTATTCCCAGTACTGAACCTGCTGCAGGAGAAGCAACTATTCCCAGTACAGAACCTGCTGCAGGAGGAGCAACTATTCCCAGTAACGAACCTGCTTCAGAAGAAGCAACTATTCCCAGTACTGAACCTGCTACAGAAGGAGGAACAATTCCCAGTACTGAACCTGCTGCAGGAGGAGCAACTATTCCCAGTACTGAACCTGCTATTGTAGGAGCAACTATTCCCAGGACTGAACCTGCTACAGGAGGAGCAACTATTCCCAGTACTGAACCTGCAACAGGAGGAGCGACTATTCCCAGTGCTGAACCTGCGACTGGAGGAGCAACTATTCACAGGGCTGAACCTGCGACTGGAGGAGCAATTATCCCAGTGCTGAACCTGCGACTGGAGGAGCAACTATTCCCAGTACTGAACTTGCCACAGAAGGAACAACTATTCCCCGGACTGAACCTGCTACAGAAGGAGCAACTATTCCCAGCACTGAACCTCCTACAGGAGGAGCAACTATTCCCAGTACTGAACTTGCCACAGAAGGAGCGACTATTCCCAGGAATGAACTTGATACAGATGGAGCAACTATTCCCAGGACTGAACCTGCTACAGGAGGAGCAACTATTCCCAGGACTGAACCTGCTACAGAAGGAGCAACAATTCCCAGGACTGAACCAGCTACTGGAGGAGCAACTATTCCCAGTACTGAACCTTCTACAGGAGGAGCAACTATTCCCAGGACTGAACCTGCCACAGGAGGAGCAACTATTCCCAGTACTGAACCTGCCACAGGAAGAGCAACTATTCCCAGTACTGAACCTGCTACAAGAGGAGCAACTATTCCCAGTAATGAACCTGCTACAGGAGGAGCAACTATTCCCAGATCTGAACCAGCTACAGGAGGAGCAACTATTCCCTGTACTGAACCTGCTACAGGAAGAGAAACTATTCCCAGGACTGAACCTGCTACTGGAGGAGCAACTTTTCCCAGTACTGAACCTTCTACAGGAGGAGCAACTATTCCCAGGACTGAACCTGCCACAGGAGGAGCAACTATTCCCAGGACTGAACCAGCTACTGGAGGAGCAACTATTCCCAGTACTGAACCTTCTACAGGAGGAGCAACTATTCCCAGGACTGAACCTGCCACAGGAGGAGCAACTATTCCCAGTACTGAACCTGCCACAGGAAGAGCAACTATTCCCAATACTGAACCTGCTGCAGGAGAAGCAACTATTCCCAGTACAGAACCTGCCACAGGAGGAGCAACTATTCCCAGTACTGAACTTGCTACAGGAGGAGCAACTATTCCCAGTACTGAACCTGCTGCAGGAGAAGCAACTATTCCCAGTACAGAACCTGCCACAGGAGGAGCAACTATTCCCAGTACTGAACTTGCTACAGGAGGAGCAACTATTCCCAGTACTGAACCTGCTACATGAGGAATAACTATTCCCAGTACTGAACCTGCCACAGGAGCAGCAACAATTCCCAGTAATGAACCTGCTACAGAAGGAGCAACTATTCCTAGGTCTGAACCTGCTACAGGAGGAATAACTATTCCCAGTACTGAACCTGCCACAGGAGGAGCAACTATTCCCAGTACTGAACCTGCTACAGGAGGAGCAACTATTCCCAGTACTGAACCTGCTACAGGAGGAGCAACTATTCCCAGTACTGAACCTGCTACAGGAGGAGCAAGTATTCCCAGTACTGAACCTGCCACAGAAGGAGCAGATATTCCCAGTACTAAACCTCCTACAGGAGGAGCAACTGTTCCCAGTACTGAACCTGCTACAGGAGGAGCAATTATTCCCAGTACTGAACCTGCTACAGGAAGAGCAACTATTCCCAGGACTGAACCTGCTACAGGAGAATCAACTATTCCCAGTACTGAACATGCCACAGGTGGAGCAACTATTCGCAGTACTGAACCTGCTACAGGAGGAGTAACTATTCCCAGTACTGAACTTGCTACAGAAGGAGCAACTATTTCCAGTACAGAACCTGCTACAGGAGGAGCAACTATTCGCAGTACTGAACCTGCTACAGAAGGAGCAACTACTCCCAGTACTGAACCTGCAACAGGAGGAGGAACTATTCCCGGTACTGAACCTGCTACAGGAGAAGCAACTATTCCCAGTAATGAACCTGCTACAGGAGGAGCAACTATTCCCTGTACTGAACCTGCTACAGGAAGAGCAACTATTCCCAGGACTGAACCTGCTACAGAAGGAGCAACTATTCCCAGCACTGAACCTGCTACAGAAGAAGCAACTATTCCCAGTACTGAACTGCTACAGAAGGAGAAACTATTCCCAGTACTGAACTTGCTACAGAAGGAGGAACTATTCCCAGTACTGAACCTGCTGCAGAAGGAGCAACTATTCCCAGTACTGAACCTGCTACAGTAGGAGTAACTATTCCCAGTACTGAACTTGCTACAGAAGGAGCAACTATTCCCAGTACTGAACCTGCAACAGTAGGAGTAACTATTCCCAGTACTGAACTTGCTACATAAGGAGGAACTATTCCCAGTACTGAACTTGCTACAGAAGGAGCAACTACTCCCAGTACTGAACCTGCAACAGGAGGAGGAACTATTCCCGGTACAGAACATGCGACAGGAAGAGCAACAATTCCCAGTACTGAACCTGCTGCAGGAGAAGCAACTATTCCCAGTACAGAACCTGCCACAGGAGGAGCAACTATTCACAGTACTGAACTTGCTACAGGAGGAGCAACTATTCACAGGACTGAACCTGTCACAGGAGCAGCAACAATTCCCAGTAATGAACCTGCTACAGAAGGAGCAACTATTCCCAGGATTGAACCTGCTACAGGAGGAATAACTATTCCCAGTACTGAACCTGCCACAGGAGGAGCAACTATTCCCAGTACCGAACCTGCTACAGAAGGAGGAACTATTCCCAGTACTGAACCTGCTGCAGGAGAAGCAACTATTCCCAGTACAGAACCTGCTACAGAAGGAGGAACTATTCCCAGTACTGAACATGCTGCAGGAGGAGCAACTATTCCCAGTAATGAACCTGCTACAGAAGAAGCAACTATTCCCAGGACTGAACCTGGAACAACTATTCCCAGTACTGAACCTGCTGCAGGAGAAGCAACTATTCCCAGTACAGAACCTGCCACAGGAGAAGCAACTATTCCCAGTACAGAACCTGCCACAGGAGGAGCAACTATTCACAGGACTGAACCTGTCACAGGAGCAGCAACAATTCCCAGTAATGAACCTGCTACAGAAGGAGCAACTATTCCCAGGACTGAACCTGCTACAGGAGGAATAACTATTCCCAGTACTGAACCTGCCACAGAAGGAGCAGATATTCCAAGTACTAAACCTCCTACAGGAGGAGCAACTGTTCCCAGTACTGAACCTGCTACAGGAGGAGCAATTATTCCCAGTACTGAACCTGCTACAGGAAGAGCAACTATTCCCAGGACTGAACCTGCTACAGGAGAAGCAACTATTCCCAGTACTGAACATGCCACAGGAGGAGCAACTATTCCCAGTACTGAACCAGCTACAGAAGGAGGAACTATTTCCAGTACTGAACCTGCTACAGAAGTAGCAAGTATTCCCAGTACTGCACCTGCCACAGAAGCAGCAGATATTCCCAGTACTAATCCTCCTACAGGAGGAGCAACTATTCCCAGCACTGAACCTGCTACAGAAGAAGCAACTATTCCCAGTACTGAACCTCCTACAGAAGGAGGAACTATTCCCAGGACTGAACCTGCTACAGGAGAAGCAACTATTCCCAGTAGTGAACCTGCCATTGAAGGAGCAACTATTCCCAGTACTGAACCAGCTACAGAAGGAGGAACTATTCCCAGTACTGAACCTGCTACAGAAGGAGGAACTATTCCCAGTACTGAACCTGCTACAGTAGGAGCATCTATTCCCAGTACTGAACCTGCTACAGAAGGAGGAACTATTCCCAGTACTGAACCTGCTACAGGAGGAGCAACTATTCCCAGTACTGAACCTGCTACAGAAGGAGGAACTATTCCCAGTACTGAACCTGCTACAGGAGGAGCAACTATTCCCAGTACTGAAACTGCTACAGTAGGAGTAACTATTCCCAGTACAGAACCTGCTACAGGAGGAGCAACTATTCCCAGGACTGAACTTGCTACAGAAGGATCAACTATTTCCAGTACAGAACCTGCTACAGAAGGAGGAACTATTCCCAGTACTGAACCTGGAGCAACTATTCCAAGTACTAAACTTCCTACAGGAGGAGCAACTATTCCCAGTACTGAACCTGCTGCAGGAGAAGCAACTATTCCCAGTACAGAACCTGCTACAAAAGGAGGAACTATTCCCTGTACTGAACCTGCTACAGTAGGAGCAACTATTCCCAGGACTGAACCTGCTACAGGAGGAGCAACTATTCCCAGTACTGAACCTGCGTCAGGAGGAGCGACTATTCCCAGTGCTGAACCTGCGACTGGAGGAGCAACTATTCACAGTGCTGAAAATGCTACAGGAGGAGCAACTATTCCCAGTACTTAACCTGCTACAGAAGGAACACCTAGTCCCCGGACTGATCCTGCTACAGAAGGAGCAACTATTCCCAGCACTGAACCTCCTACAGGAGGAGCAACTATTCCCAGTACTGAACTTGCCACAGAAGGAGCGACTATTCCCAGGATTGAACCTGTTACAGGAGGAGCAACTATTCCCAGTACTGAACCTGCTACAGGAGGAGCAACTATTCCCAGTACTGAACCTCCTACAGGAGGAGCAACTATTCCCAGGACTGAACCTGCTACAGAAGGAGTAATTATTCCCAATACTGAACCTCCTAAAGGAGGAGCAACTATTCCCAGGACTGAACCTGCTACAGAAGGAGCAACAATTCCCAGGACTGAACCAGCTACTGGAGGAGCAACTATTCCCAATACTGAACCAGCTACTGGAGGAGCACCTATTTCCGGTACTGAACCTTCTACAGGAGGAGCAACTATTCCCAGGACTTAACCTGCCACAGGAGGAGCAACTATTCCCAGTAATGAACCTGCTACAGGTGGAGCAACTATTCCCAGTTCTGAACCTGCTACAGGTGGAGCAACTATTCCCAGTTCTGAACCTGCTACAGGAGGAGCAACTATTCCCAGTACTGAACCTGCCACGGGAGGAGCAACTATTCCCAGTACTGAACCTGCTACAAGAGGAGCAACTATTCCCAGTACTGAACCTGCTACAGGAGGATCAACTATTCCCAGTACTGAACCTGCTACAGGAGGATCAACTATTCCCAGTACTGAACCTGCGACAGGAGGAGCAACTATTCCCAGTACAGAATCTGCCACAGAAGTAGCAAGTATTCCCAGTACTGAACCTGCTACAGGAGGAGCAATTATTCCCAGTACTGAACCTGCTACAGGAAGAGCAACTATTACCAGGACTGAACCTGCTACAGGAGAAGCAACTATTCCCAGTACTGAACATGCCACAGGAGCATCAACTATTCCCAGGACTGAACCAGCTACTGGAGGAGCAACTATTCCCAGTACTGAACCTTCTACAGGAGGAGCAACTATTCCCAGGACTGAACCTGCCACAGGAGGAACAACTATTCCCAGTACTGAACCTGCCACAGGAAGAGCAACTATTCCCAGTACTGAACCTGCTACAGGAGGAGCAACTATTCCCAGTAATGAACCTGCTACAGGAGGAGCAACTATTCCCAGTTCTGAACCAGCTACAGGAGGAGCAACTATTCCCTGGACTGAACCTGCTGCAGGAAGAGCAACTATTCCCAGGACTGAACCTGCTACAGGAGGAACAACTATTCCCAGTACTGAACCTGCTACAGGAAGAGCAACTATTCCCAGGACTGAACCTGCTACAGGAGGAACAACTATTCCCAGTACTGAACCTGCTACAGGAGAAGCAACTATTCCCAGTACTGAACCAGCTACAGAAGGAGGAACTATTCCCAGTACTGAACCTGCTACAGTAGGAGCATCTATTCCCAGTACTGAACCTGCTACAGAAGGACGCAACTATTCCCAGTACCGAACCTGCTACAGAAGGAGGAACTATTCCCAGGACTGAACCTGCTACAGGAGAAGCAACTATTCCCAGTACTGAACCTGCTACAGAAGGAGGAACTATTCCCAGGACTGAACCTGCTACAGGAGAAGCAACTATTCCCAGTACTGAACCTGCCACAGGAGGAGCAACTATTCCCAGTACTGAACCTGCTACAGGAGGAGCAACTATTCCCAGTACTGAAACTGCCACAGGAGGAGCAACTATTCCCAGTACTGAACCTGCCACAGAAGGAGCAACTATTCCCAGTACTGAACCTGCGACAGAAGAAGCAACTAATCCCAGTACTGAATCTTCTACAGAAGAAGCAAGTATTCCCAGTACTGAACCTGCCACAGAAGTAGCAAGTATTCCCAGTACTGAACCTGCCACAGAAGGAGCAACTATTCCCAGTACTAAACCTCCTACAGGAGGAGCAACTGTTCCCAGTACTGAACCTGCTACAGGAGGAGCAATTATTCCCATTACTGAACCTGCTACAGGAAGAGCAACTATTCCCAGGACTGAACCTGCTACAGGAGAAGCAAATATTCCCAGTACTGAACCAGCTACAGAAGGAGGAACTATTCCCAGTACTGAACCTGCTACAGTTGGAGCATCTATTCCCAGTACTGAACCTGCTACAGGAGGAGGAACTATTCCCAGTACTGAACTTGCTACAGAAGAATCAACTATTCCCTGTACTGAACCTGCTACAGAAGGAGGAACTATTCCCAGGACTGAACCTGCTACAGTAGGAGCAACTATTCCCAGTACTGAACCTGCTACAGTAGGAGTAACTATTCCCAGTACTGAACTTGCTACAGAAGGAGCAACTATTTCCAGTACAGAACCTGCTACAGGAGGAGCAACTATTCGCAGTACTGAACCTGCTACAGAAGGAGCAACTATTCCCAGTACTGAACCTGCAACAGGAGGAGGAACTATTCCCGGTACTGAACCTGCGACAGGAGGAGCAACAATTCCCAGTAATGAACCTGCTACAGAAGGAGCAACTATTCCCAGTACTGAACCTGCTGCAGGAGAAGCAACTATTCCCAGTACAGAACCTGCTACAGGAGGAGGAACTATTCCCAGTACTGAACCTGCTACAGAAGGAGCAACTATTCCCAGTACTGAACTTGCTCCAGGAGGAGCAACTATTCACAGGACTGAACCTGTGACAGGAGGAGCAACAATTCCCAGTAATGAACCTGCTACAGAAGGAGCAACTATTCCCAGGACTGAACCTGCTACAGGAGGAACAACTATTCCAAGTACTGAACCTGCTACAGGAGGAGCAACTATTCCCAGTACTGAACCTGCTACAGGAGGAGCAACTATTCCCAGTACTGAACCTGCTACAGGAGGAGCAAGTATTCCCAGTACTGAACCTGCCACAGAAGGAGCAGATATTCCCAGTACTAAACCTCCTACAGGAGGAGCAACTGTTCCCTGTACTGAACCTGGTACAGGATGAGCAATTATTCCCAGTACTGAACCTGCTACAGGAAGAGCAACTATTCCCAGGACTGAACCTGCTACAGGAGAAGCAACTATTCCCAGTACTGAACATGCCACAGGTGCAGCAACTATTCCCAGTACTGAACCTGCCACAGGAGGAGCAACTATTCCCAGTACTGAACCAGCTACAGAAGGAGGAACTATTCCCAGTACTGAACCTGCTACAGTAGGAGCATCTGTTCCCAGTACTGAACCTGCTACAGAAGAAAGCAACTATTCCCAGTACTGAACCTGCTACAGAAGGAGGAACTATTCCCAGGACTGAACCTGGTACAGGAGAAGCAACTATTCCCAGTACTGAACCTGCCACAGGAGGAGGAACTATTCCCAGTACTGAACCTGCTACAGAAGGAGCAACTATTCCCAGGACTGAACTTGCTACAGAAGGATCAACTGTTTCCAGTACAGAACCTGCTACAGAAGGAGGACCTATTCCCAGTACTGAACCTGCTACAGGAGGAGCAACTATTCACAGTACTGAACCTGCTACAGAAGGAGCAACTATTCCCAGTACAGAACCTGCTACAGAAGGAGGAACTATTCCCAGTACTGAACCTGCTACAGTAGGAGCAACTATTCCCAGGACTGAACCTGCTACAGGAGGAGCAACTATTCCCAGTACTGAACCTGCGACAGGAGGAGCGTCAATTCCCAGTGCTGAACCTGCGACTGGAGGAGCAACTATTCCCAGTGCTGAACCTGCTACAGGAGGAGCAATTATTCCCAGTACTTAACCTGCTACAGAAGGAACAACTATTCCCCGGCCTGATCCTGCTACAGAAGGAGGAACTATTCCCAGCACTGAACCTCCTACAGGAGGAGCAACTATTCCCAGTACTGAACTTGCCACAGAAGGAGAGACTATTCCCAGGAATGAACCTGATACAGATGGAGCAACTATTCACAGGACTGAACCTGCTGCAGGAGGAGCAACTATTCCCAGTACTGAACCTGCTACAGTAGGAGTAACTATTCCCAGTACTGAACCTGCTCCAGGAGGAGCAACTATTCCCAGTACTGAACCTGCTACAGGAGGAGCAACTATTCCCAGTACTGAACCTGCTACAGTAGGAGTAACTATTCCCAGTACTGAACCTGCTACAGGAAGAGCAACTATTCCCAGGACTGAACCTGCTACAGGAGAAGCAACTATTCCCAGTACTGAACATGCCACAGGTGGAGCATCTATTCCCAGTACTGAACCTGCTACAGAAGAAAGCAACTATTCCCAGTACTGAACCTGCTACAGAAGGAGGAACTATTCCCAGGACTGAACCTGCTACAGGAGAAGCAACTATTCCCAGTACTGAACCTGCTACAGAAGGAGGAACTATTCCCAGGACTGAACCTGCTACAGGAGAAGCAACTATTCCCAGTACTGAACCTGCCACAGGAGGAGCAACTATTCCCAATACTGAACCTGCCACAGAAGGAGCAACTATTCCCAGTACTGAACCTGCGACAGAAGAAGCAACTATTCCCAGTACTGAACCTGCTACAGGAGGAGCAACTATTCCCAGTACTGAACCTGCTACAGAAGTAGCAAGTATTCCCAGTACTGAACCTGTCACAGAAGGAGCAGATATTCCCAGTACTAAACCTCCTACAGGAGGAGCAACTGTTCCCAGTACTGAACCTGCTACAGGAGGAGCAATGATTCCCAGTACTGAACCTGCTACAGGAAGAGCAACTATTCCCAGGACTGAACCTGCTACAGGAGAAGCAAATATTTCCAGTACTGAACATGCCACAGGTGGAGCAACTATTCCCAGTACTGAACCAGCTACAGAAGGAGGAACTATTCCCAGTACTGAACCTGCTACAGTAGGAGCATCTATTCCCAGTACTGAACCTGCTCCAGGAGGAGGAACTATTCCCAGGACAGAACCTGCTACAGTAGGAGCAACTATTCCCAGTACTGAACCTGCTACAGAAGGAGCAACTATTCCCAGTACTGAACCTGCAACAGGAGGAGCAACAATTCCCAGTAATGAACCTGCTACAGAAGGAGCAACTATTCCCAGGACTGAACCTGCTACAGGAGGAACAACTATTCCCAGTACTGAACCTGCTACAGGAGGAGCAACTATTCCCAGTACTGAATCTGCTACAGGAGGAGCAACTATTCCCAGTACTGAACCTGCTACAGGAGGATCAACTATTTCCAGTACAGAACCTGCTCCAGAAGGAGGACCTATTCCCAGTACTGAACCTGCTACAGGAGGAGCAACTATTCCCATTACTGAACCTGCTACAGAAGCAGCAACTATTCCCAGTACTGAACCTGCTGCAGGAGAAGCAACTATTCCCAGTACAGAACCTGCCACAGGAGGAGCAACTATTCCCAGTACTGAACTTGCTACAGGAGGAGCAACTATTCCCAGTACTGAACCTGCAACAGGAGGAGGAACTATTCCCGGTACTGAACCTGCGACAGGAGGAGCAACAATTCCCAGTAATGAACCTGCGACAGAAGGAGCAACTATTCCCAGTACTGAACCTGCTGCAGGAGAAGCAACTATTCCCAGTACAGAACCTGCGACAGAAGGAGGAACTATTCCCAGTACTGAACCTGCTGCAGAAGGAGCAAATATACCCAGTAATGAACCTGCTACAGAAGAAGCAACTATGCCCAGGACTGAACCTGGAGCAACTATTCCAAGTACTCAACTTCGTACAGGAGGAGCAACTATTCCCAGTACTGAACCTGCTGAAGGAGAAGCAACTATTCCCAGTACAGAACCTGCTACAGAAGGAGGAACTATTCCCAGTACTGAACCTGCTACAGTAGGAGCAACTATTCCCAGGACTGAACCTGCTACAGGAGGAGCAACTATTCCCAGTACTGAAACTGCGACAGGAGGAGCGTCTATTCCCAGTACTGAACCTGCTACAGGAGGAGCAATTATTCCCAATACTGAACCTGCTACAGGAGGATCAACTATTCCCAGGACTGAACCTGCTGCAGGATGAGCAACTATTCCCAGTACTGAACCTGCTACAGAAGGAGCAACTATTCCCAGTACTTAACCTGCTACAGAAGGAGCAACTATAACCAGTACTGAACCTGCTACAGAAGGAACAGCGCGGGAGTTTCAAAAAGCGCGGGAGCTGCGAGGCAGAGGGGACAGTTTAAAAGGGCGCGCTGTGGGTGAGGTAAGTACTGATTAACCACTTCCTTACCTTGCAGGTCAGCTGTTTGGGAGAGAGATCAGTTTTGGGAGCAGGCCTATTGGCTGACTGTAAATCAGGAAGGATACAAAGGGTGTGGCTGAAGTGCCTATGGAAACAGAGTGCTGAAGGCAAACAGAGTGTATCTGAGTTTGGGTAAGGCTGAGTTCGGGTAAGAGGGGAGTGACAAAAAAAAAAAAAAAAAAAAAAATCAAGTTAGTTAAGTAAAGTAATTAACTAGTTAAGGGAATTTGGTGCTCACCTGAAGGAGGTGCAGAGAAGCAGACCTGTGAGGGAGTCTCTGGAGCAATTGCATCACAGCCAGCAGGTAAGTGTTTGGCTTGTAACTGGTAAGTGATTTCTCTCTCTTTGACTTTCTCCTAGCTGTGTAGTGTAGTTCAAATTTAACTTCAGGTTTAAGTCATGGCAGGAGAGCTCAGACCCGTGTCATGCTCCTCTTGTGAGATGTGGCAAGTCAGACACCCTTCTGGTGTCCCTGACTCCTTCATCTGCAAGAAGTGTGTCCAACTGCAGCTCCTGTTAGACCGCTTGACGGCTCTGGAGCTGCGGATGGACTCACTTTGGAGCATCCGCGATGCTGAGGAAGTTGTGGATAGCACATTCAGTGAGTTGGACACACCGCAGATTAAAATTACTGAGGCAGATAGGGAAAGGGTGACCAACAGACAGAGGAAGAGTAGGAAGGCAGTGCAGGGATCCCCTGCGGTCATCTCCCTCCAAAACAGATTTACCGTTTTGGAAACTGTTGGGGGAGATGGCTCACCAGGGGAAGGTGGCAGCAGCCAGGTTCATGGCACCGTGGCTGGCTCTGCTGCACAGAAGGGCGGGAAAAAGAGTGGCAGAGCTATAGTGATAGGGGATTCAATTGTAAGGGGAATAGACAGGCGTTTCTGCGGACACAAACGAGAATCCAGGTTGGTATGTTGCCTCCCTGGTGCAAGGGTCAAGGATGTCTCGGAGCGGCTGCAGGGCATTCTGGAGGGGGAGGGTGAACAGCCAGCTGTCGTGGTGCATATAGGCACCAACGATATAGGTAAAAAACGGGATGAGGTCCTACAAGCTGAATTTAGGGAGTTAGGAGTTAAACTAAAAAGTAGGACCTCAAAGGTAGTAATCTCAGGATTGCTACCAGTGCCACGTGATAGTCAGAGTAGGAATGACAGGATAGCTACGATGAATACGTGGCTTGAGAGATGGTGCAAGAGGGAGGGTTTCAAATTCCTGGGACATTGGGACCGATTCTGGGGGAGGTGGGACCTGTACAAATCGGACGGTCTGCATCTGGGTGGGACCGGAACCAATGTTCTCGGGGGGGGGTGTTTGCTAGTGCAGTTGGGGAGGGTTTAAACTAATGTGCCAGGGGGATGGGAACCAATGTAGGAAGTCAGTGGGGACAGAAACAAAAGGCAGGGAGGGAGAGTGTGTAAAGCATGACCAGAGAAAGCAGGGCAGAGAGCAAGGAAGGTCTACATTAAACTGCATTTATTTCAATGCAAGGGGCCTGACGGGCAAAGCGGATGAACTCAGGGCATGGACGGGCACATGGGACTGGGATATTATAGCTATGACTGAAACATGGCTAAGGGAGGGGCAGGACTGGCAGCTCAATGTTCCGGGCTACAGATGCTATAGAAAGGATAGAACAGGAGGTAAGAGAGGAGGGGGAGTGGCGTTTTTGATTAGGGAGAACATCACGGCAGTACTTAGAGGGGATATATCCGAGGGTTCGCCCACTGAGTCTATATGGGTGGAACTGAAAAATAAGAAGGGAGAGATCACCTTGGTAGGACTGTACTACAGGCCCCCAAATAGTCAGCGGGAAATTGAGGAGCAAATATGTAAGGAGATTACAGATAGCTGCAAGAATAATAGGGTGGTAGTAGTAGGGGACTTTAACTTTCCCAACATTGACTGGGACAGCCATAGCATTAGGGGCTTGGATGGAGGGAAATTTGTTGAGTGTATTCAGGAGGAATTTCTCATTCAGTATGTGGATGGACCGACTAGAGAGGGGGCAAAACTTGACCTCGTCTTGGGAAATAAGGAAGGGCAAGTGATAGAAGTGCTAGTGAGGGATCACTTTGGGACAAGTGACCATAATTCCATTAGTTTTAAGATAGCTATGGAGAATGATAGGTCTGGCCCAAGAGTTAAAATTCTTAATTGGGGCAAGGCCAATTTTGATGGTATCAGACAGGAACTTGCAGAGGTAGATTGGGGGAGACTATTGGCAGACAAAGGGACGGCTGGTAAATGGGAGGCTTTTAAAAATGTGTTAACCAGGGTGCAGGGTAAGCACATTCCCTTTAGAGTGAAGGGCAAGGCTGGTAGAAGTAGGGAACCCTGGATGACTCGCGATATTGAGACTCTGGTCAAAAAGAAGAAGGAGGCATATGACGTACATAAGCAACTGGGATCAAGTAGATCCCTTGAAGAGTATAGAGATTGTCGAAATAGAGTTAAGAGGGAAATCAGGAGGGCAAAAAGGGGACATGAAATTGCTTTGGCAAATAATGCAAGGGAGAATCCAAAGAGATTCTACAGATACATAAAGGGGAAAAGAGTAACTAGGGACAGAGTAGGGCCTCTTAAGGATCAACAAGGGCATCTATGTGCAGAGCCACAAGAGTTGGGTGAGATCCTGAATGAATATTTCTCATCGGTATTCATGGTGGAGAAAGGCATGGATGTTAGGAAACTAAGGGAAATAAATAGTGATGTCTTGAGAAGTGTGCATATTACAGAGGAGGAGGTGCTGGAAGTCTTAAAGCGCATCAAGGTAGATAAATCCCCGGGACCTGATGAAATGTATCCCAGGATGTTGTGGGAGGCTAGGGAGGAAATTGCGGGTCCCCTAACCGAGATATTTGAATCATCGGCAGCCACAGGTGAGGTGCCTGCAGATTGGAGAGTGGCGAATGTTGTGCCCTTGTTTAAGAAGGGCAGCAGGGAAAAGCCTGGGAACTACAGACCGGTGAGCCTAACGTCTGTAGTAGGTAAGTTGCTAGAAGGTATTGTGAGAGACAGGATCTACAAGCATTTAGAGAGGCAAGGACTGATTCGGGGCAGTCAGCATGGCTTTGTGCGTGGAAAATCATGTCTCACAAATTTGATTGAGTTTTTTGAGGGAGTGACCAAGAAGGTAGATGAGGGTAGTGCAGTAGACGTTGTCTACATGGACTTTAGCAAAGCCTTTGACAAGGTACCGCATGGTAGGTTGTTGCAGAAGGTTAAAGCTCACGGGATCCAGGGTGAGGTTGCCAATTGGATTCAAAATTGGCTGGACGACAGAAGGCAGAGGGTGGTTGTAGAGGGTTGTTTTTCAAACTGGAGGCCTGTGACCAGTGGTGTGCCTCAGGGATCGGTGCTGGGTCCACTGTTATTTGTGATTTATATTAATGATTTGGATGAGAATTTAGGAGGCATGGTTAGTAAGTTTGCAGATGACACCAAGATTGGTGGCACAGTGGATAGCGAAGAAGGTTATCTAGGATTGCAACGGGATCTTGATCAATTAGGCCAGTGGGCTGACGAATGGCAGATGGAGTTTAATTTAGGTAAATGTGAGGTGATGCATTTTGGCAGATCGAATCAGGCCAGGACCTACTCAGTTAATGGTATGGCGTTGGGGAGAGTTATAGAACAAAGAGATCTAGGAGTACAGGTTCATAGCTCCTTGAAGGTGGAGTCGCAGGTGGACAGGGTGGTGAAGAAGGCATTCGGCATGCTTGGTTTCATTGGTCAGAACATTGAATATAGGAGTTGGGACGTCTTGTTGAAGTTGTACAAGACATTGGTACGGCCACACTTGGAATACTGTGTGCAGTTCTGGTCACCCTATTATAGAAAGGATATTATTAAACTAGAAAGAGTGCAGAAAAGATTTACTAGGATGTTGCCGGGACTTGATGGTTTGAGTTATAAGGAGAGGCTGGATAGACTGGGACTTTTTTCCCTGGAGCGTAGGAGGCTGAGGGGTGATCTTATAGAGGTCTATAAAATAATGAGGGGCATAGATAAGGTAGATAGTCAACATCTTTTCCCACAGGTAGGGGAGTCTAAAACTAGAGGGCATAGGTTTAAGGTGAGAGGGGAGAGATTCACAAGGGCCAAGAGGGGCAATTTCTTCACTCAGAGGGTAGTGAGTGTCTGGAATGGGCTGCCAGAGGTAGTAGTAGAAGCGGGTACAATTGTGTCTTTCAAAAAGCATTTAGATGGTTACATGGGTAAGATGGGTATAGAGGGTTATGGGCCAAGTGCGGGCAACTGGGACTAGCTTAATGGTAAAAAACTGGGCGGCATGGACTGGTTGGGCCGAAGGGCCTGTTTCCATGCTTTAAACTTCTATGATTCTATGAACTATTCCCCGGACTGATCCTGCTACAGAAGGAGCAACTATTCCCAGCACTGAACCTGCTACAGGAGTAGCAACTATTCCCAGTACTCAACATCCTACAGGAGGAGAAACTATTCCCAGTACTGAACCTGCTGCAGGAGAAGCAACTATTCCCAGTTAAGAACCTGCTACAGGAGGAGCAACTATTCTCAGTACTGAACTTGCTACAGGAGGAGCAACTATTCACAGGACTGAACCTGTCACAGGAGCAGCAACTTTTACCAGTACTGAACATGCCAAAGGAGGAGCAACTATTCCCAGTACTGAACTTGCTACAGAAGGATCAACTATTTCCAGTACAGAACCTGCTACAGAAGGAGGAACTATTCCCAGTACTGAACCTGCTACAGGAGGAGCAACTATTCCCAGCATTGAACCTGCTACCGGAGGAGCAACTATTCCCAGTACTGAACCTGCTACAGGAGGAGCAACTATTCCCAGTAATGAACCTGCTGCAGAAGAAGCAACTATTCCCAGTACTGAACCTGGATCAACAATTCCCAATACTGAACTTCCTACAGGAGGAGCAACTATTCCCAGTACTGAACCTGTTGCAGGAGAAGCAACTATTCCCAGTACTGAACCTGCTACAGAAGAAGCAACTACTCCCAGTACTGAACCTGCTACAGGAGGAGGAACTATTCCCAGTACTGAACCTGCTACAGGAGGAGCAACTATTCCCAGGACAGAATCTGCCACAGAAGGAGCAACTATTCCCAGTACAGAATCTGCCCCAGAAGTAGCAAGTATTCCCAGTACTGAACCTGCTACAGAAGGAGCAACTATTCCCAGTGCTGAACCTGCTACAGGAGGAGCAACTATTCCCAGTACTGAACCTGCTACAGGAGGAGCAACTATTCCCAGTACTGAACCTGCCACAGAAGGAGCAGATATTCCCAGTACTGAACCTGCTACAGGAGGAGCAATTATTCCCAGTACTGAACCTGCTACAGGAAGAGCAACTATTCCCAGGACTGAACCTGCTACAGGAGAAGCAAATATTCCCAGTACTGAACATGCCACAGGTGGAGCAACTATTCCCAGTACTGAACCTGCCACAGGAGGAGCAACTATTCCCAGTACTGAACCAGCTACAGAAGGAGGAACTATTCCCAGTACTGAACCTGCTACAGTAGGAGCATCTATTCCCAGTACTGAACCTGCTACAGGATGAGGAACTATTCCCAGTACTGAACCTGCTGCAGAAGAAGCAACTATTCCCTGTACTGAACCTGCTACAGAAGGAGGAACTATTCCCAGGACTGAACCTGCTACAGTAGGAGCAACTATTCCCAGTACTGAACCTGCTACAGTAGGAGTAACTATTCCCAGTACTGAACTTGCTACAGAAGGAGCAACTATTTCCAGTACAGAACCTGCTACAGGAGGAGCAACTATTCACAGTACTGAACCTGCTACAGAAGGAGCAACTATTCCCAGTTCTGAACCTGCAACAGGAGGAGGAACTATTCCCGGTACTGAACCTGCGACAGGAGGAGCAACAATTCCCAGTAATGAACCTGCTACAGAAGGAGCAACTATTCCCAGTACTGAACCTGCTGCAGGAGAAGCAACTATTCCCAGTACAGAACCTGCTACAGGAGGAGGAACTATTCCCAGTACTGAACCTGCTACAGAAGGAGCAACTATTCCCAGTACTGAACTTGCTCCAGGAGGAGCAACTATTCACAGGACTGAACCTGTGACAGGAGGAGCAACAATTCCCAGTAATGTACCTGCTACAGAAGGAGCAACTATTCCCAGGACTGAACCTGCTACAGGAGGAACAACTATTCCCAGTACTGAACCTGCTACAGGAGGAGCAACTATTCACAGTACTGAACCTGCTACAGGAGGAGCAACTATTCCCAGTACTGAACCTGCTACAGGAGGAGCAACTATTCCCAGTACTGAACCTGCTACAGTAGGAGTAACTATTCCCAGTACTGAACCTGCTACAGAAGGAGTAACTATTCCCAGGACTGAACTTGCTACAGAAGGATCAACTATTTCCAGTACAGAACCTGCCACAGGAGGAGCAACTATTCCCAGTACTGAACTTGCTACAGGAGGAGCAACTATTCCCAGTACTGAACCTGCTGCAGGAGAAGCAACTATTCCCAGTACAGAACCTGCTACAGAAGGAGCAACTATTCCCAGTACTGAACCTGCTGCAGAAGGAGCAACTATTCCCAGTAATGAACCTGCTACAGAAGAAGGAACTATTCCCAGGACTGAACCTGGAGCAACTATTCCAAGTACTCAACTTCGTACAGGAGGAGCAACTATTCCCAGTACTGAACCTGCTGCAGGAGAAGCAACTATTCCCAGTACAGAACCTGCTACAGAAGGAGGAACTATTCCCAGCACTGAACCTGCTGCAGAAGGAGCAACTATTCCCAGTAATGAACCTGCTACAGTAGGAGCAACTATTCCCAGTACTGAACCTGCTACAGTAGGAGCAACTATTCCCAGGACTGAACCTGCTACAGGAGGAGCAACTATTCCCAGTACTGAAACTGCGACAGGAGGAGCGTCTATTCCCAGTGCTGAACCTGCGACTGGAGGAGCAACTATACCCAGTGCTGAACCTGCTACAGGAGCAGCAATTATTGCCAATACTGAACCTGCTGCAGGATGAGCAACTATTCCCAGTACTGAACCTGCTACAGAAGGAGCAACTATTCCCAGTACTTAACCTGCTACAGGACGAGCAATTATTTGCAGTACTAAACCTCCTACAAGAGGAGCAACTATTCCCAGTACTGAACCTGCTACAGGAGGAGCAACTATTCCCTGTACTGAACCTCCTACAGTAGGAGCAACTATTCCCAGTACTGAACCTGCTACAGAAGGAGGAACTATTCCCAGTACTTAACCTGCTACAGAAAGAGCAACTATAACCAGTACTGAACCTGCTACAGAAGCAACAACTATTCCCAGTACTCAACATCCTACAGGAGGAGAAACTATTCCCAGGACTGAACCTGCTACAGGAGGAGCAACTATTCCCAGTACTCAACATCCTACAGGAGGAGAAACTATTCCCAGTACTGAACCTGCTGCAGGAGAAGCAACTATTCCCAGTACAGAACCTGCTACAGGAGGAGCAACTATTCCCAGTACTGAACTTGCTACAGGAGGAGCAACTATTCACAGGACTGAACCTGTCACAGGAGCAGCAACTTTTACCAGTACTGAACATGCCACAGGAGGAGCAACTATTCCCAGTACTGAACTTGCTACAGAAGGATCAACTATTTCCAGTACAGAACCTGCTACAGAAGGAGGAACTATTCCCAGTACTGAACCTGCTACAGGAGGAGCAACTATTCCCAGCATTGAACCTGCTACCGGAGGAGCAACTATTCCCAGTACTGAACCTGCTACAGGAGGAGCAACTATTCCCAGTAATGAACCTGCTGCAGAAGAAGCAACTATTCCCAGTTCTGAACCTGGAGCAACTATTCCCAGTACTGAACTTCCTACAGGAGGAGAAACTATTCCCAGGACTGAACCTGCTACAGGAGGAGCAACTATTCCCAGTACTGAACCTGCTACAGGAGCAGCAACTATTCCCAGTACTGAACCTGCCACAGGAGGAGCAACAATTCCCAGTTCTGAACTTGCTACAGAAGGAGCAACTATTGCCAGCACTGAACCTCCTACAGAAGTAGCAACTATTTCCAGTACTGAACTTGCCACAGAAGGAGCGACTATTCCCAGGACTGAACCTGCTACAGATGGAGCAACTATTCCCAGGACTGAACCTGTTACAGGAGGAGAAACTATTCCCAGTGCTGAACCTGCTACAGGAGGAGTAACTATTACCAGTACTGAACCTCCTACACGAGGAGCAACTATTCCCAGGACTGAACATGCTACAGAAGGAGTAATTATTCTCAATACTGAACCTGCGACAGGAGGAGCAACTATTCCCAGTGCTGAACCTGCGACTGGAGGAGCAACTATTCCCAGTGCTGAACCTGCTACAGGAGGATAAATTATTCCCAATACTGAACCTGCTACAGGAGGATCAACTATTCCCAGGACTGAACCTGCTGCAGGAGGAGCAACTAATCCCAGTACTGAACCTGCTACAGAAGAAGCAACTATTCCCAGTACTCAACCTGCTACAGAAGGAGCAACTATAACCAGTACTGAACCTGCTACAGAAGGAACAACTATTCCCCAGACTGAACCTGCTACAAAAGGAGCAACTATTCCCAACACTGAACCTCCTACAGGAGGAGCAACTATTCCCAGTACTGAACTTGCCACAGAAGGAGCGACTATGCCCAGGAATGAACCTGATACAGATGGAGCAACTATTCCCAGGACTGAACCTGTTACAGGAGGAGCAACTATTCCCAGGACTGAACCTGCTACAGAAGGAGCAACAATTCCCAGGACTGATCCAGCTACTGGAGGAGCAACTATTCCCAATACTGAAGCAGCTACTGGAGGAGCAACTATTCCCAGTACTGAACCTTCTACAGGAGGAGCAACTATTCCCAGGACTGAACCTGCCACAGGAGGAGCAACTATTCCCAGTACTGAACCTGCCACAGGAAGAGCAACTATTCCCAGTACTGAACCTGCTACAGGAGGAGCAACTATTCCCAGTAATGAACCTGCTACAGGAGGAGCAACTATTCCCAGTTCTGAACCTGCTACAGGAGGAGCAACTATTCCCTGTACTGAACCTGCTACAGGAAGAGGAACTATTCCCAGGACTGAACCTGCTACAGGAGGAACAACTATTCCCAGTACTGAACCTGCCACAGGAGGAGCAACTATTCCCATTACTGAACCTGCGACAGGAGGAGCAACTATTCCCAGTACTGAACCTGCTACAGGAGGAGCAACTATTCCCAGTACTGAACCTGCTACAGGAAGAGCAACTATTCCCAGTACAAAACCTGCCACAGAAGTAGCAAGTATTCCCAGTACTGAACCTGCCACATAAGGAGCAGATATTCCCAGTACTAAACCTCCGACAGGAGGAGCAACTGTTCCCAGTACTGAACCTGCTACAGGAGGAGCAATTATTCCCAGGACTGAACCTGCTGCAGGAAGAGCAACTATTCCCAGGACTGAACCTGCTACAGGAGAAGCAACTATTCCCAATACTGAACATGCCACAGGTGGAGCAACTATTCCCAGTACTGAACCTGCCACAGGAGGAGCAACTATTCCCAGTAATGACCCAGCTACAGAAGGAGGAACTATACCCAGTACTGAACCTGCTACAGTAGGAGCATCTATTCCCAGGACTGAACCTGCTACAGAAGGAGGAACTATTCCCAGTACTGAACCTGCCACAGGAGGAGCAACTATTCCCATTACTGAACCTGCGACAGGAGGAGCAACTATTCCCAGTACTGAACCTGCTACAGGAGGAGCAACTATTCCCAGTACTGAACCTGCTACAGGAAGAGCAACTATTCCCAGTACAAAACCTGCCACAGAAGTAGCAAGTATTCCCAGTACTGAACCTGCCACATAAGGAGCAGATATTCCCAGTACTAAACCTCCGACAGGAGGAGCAACTGTTCCCAGTACTGAACCTGCTACAGGAGGAGCAATTATTCCCAGGACTGAACCTGCTGCAGGAAGAGCAACTATTCCCAGGACTGAACCTGCTACAGGAGAAGCAACTATTCCCAATACTGAACATGCCAGAGGTGGAGCAACTATTCCCAGTACTGAACCTGCCACAGGAGGAGCAACTATTCCCAGTACTGAACCTGCTGCAGGAGAAGCAACTATTCCCAGTACTGAACATGCCACAGAGGAGTAACTGTTCCCAGTACTGAACCTGCCACAGAAGGAACAGCTATTCCCAGTACTGAACCTCCTACAGGAGGAGCAACTATTACCAGTACTGAACCTGCTACAGGACGAGCAATTATTTGCAGTACTAAACCTCCTACAAGAGGAGTAACTATTCCCAGTACTGAACCTGCTACAGGAGGAGCAACTATTCCCTGTACTGAACCTCCTACAGTAGGAGCAACTATTCCCAGTACTGAACCTGCTACAGGAGGAGCAACTCTTCCCAATACTGAACCTGCTACAGAAGGAGCAACTATTCCCAGTACTGAACCTGCCACAGAAGTAGCAAGTATTCCCAGGACTGAACCAGCTACTGGAGGAGCAACTATTCCCAATACTGAACCAGCTACTGGAGGAGCAACTATTCCCAGTACTGAACCTTCTACAGGAGGAGCAACTATTCCCAGTACTGAACCTTCTACAGGAGGAGCAACTATTCCCAGTCCTGAACCTGCTACAGGAGGAGCAACTATTCTCAGTACTGAACCTGCTACAGGAAGAGCAACTATTCCCAGGACAGAACCTGCTACAGGAGAAGCAACTATTCCCAGTACTGAACATGCCACAGGTGGAGCAACTATTCCCAGGACTGAACCTGCCACAAGAGGAGCAACTATTCCCAGTACTGAACCTGCCACAGGAGGAGCAACTATTCCCAGTACTGAACCTGCTACAGGAGGAGCAACTATTCCCAGAACTGAACCTGCTACAGAAGAGTCAACTATTCCCAGTACTGAACCTTCTACAGGAGGAGCAACTATTCCCAGTACTGAACCTGCCACAGAAGGAGCAACTATTCCCAGTACTGAACCTGTCACAGAAGGAGCAGATATTCCCAGTACTGATCCTCCTACAGGAGGAGCAACTATTCCCAGTAATGAACCTGCTACAGGAGGAGCAACTATTCCCAGTACTGAACCTGCTACAGGAAGAGGAACTATTCCCAGGACTGAACCTGCTACAGGAGAAGCAACTATTCCCAGTACTGAACATGCCACAGGTGGAGCAACTATTCCCAGGACTGAACCTGCCACAGGAGAAGCAACTATTCCCATTACTGAACCTGCTACAGAAGGAGGAACTATTCCCAGTACTGAACCTGCTACAGTAGGAGCAACTATTCCCAGTAATGAACCTGCTGCAGAAGGAGGAACTATTTCCAGTACTGAACCTGCTACAGAAGGAGGAATTATTCCCAGTACTGAACCTGCTACAGGAGCAGCAACTATTCGCAGTACTGAACCTGCCACAGGAGGAGCAACAATTCCCAGTTCTGAACTTGCTACAGAAGGAGCAACTATTGCCAGCACTGAACCTCCTACAGGAGGAGTAACTATTCCCAGTACTGAACTTGCCACAGAAGGAGCGACTATTCCCAGGACTGAACCTGCTACAGATGGAGAAACTATTCCCAGGACTGAACCAGTTACAGGAGGAGAAACTATTCCCAGTGCTGAACCTGCTACAGGAGGAGTAACTATTACCAGTACTGAACCTGCTACAGGAGGAGCAACTATTCCCAGGACTGAACATGCTACAGAAGGAGTAATTATTCTCAATACTGAACTTCCTAAAGGAGGAGCAACTATTCCCAATGCTGAACCTCCTGCAGGAAGAGCAACTATTCCCAGGACGGAAACTGCTACAGAAGGAGCAACTATTCCCAGGACTGAACATGCTACAGAAGGAGTAATTATTCTCAATACTGAACCTCCTAAAGGAGGAGCAACTATTCTCAATGCTGAACCTCCTGCAGGAAGAGCAACTATTCCCAGGACGGAACCTGCTACAGAAGGAGCAACTATTCCCAGGACTGAACCTGCTACAGAAGGAGCAACTGTTCCCAGTACTGAACCTGCGACTGGAGGAGCAACTATTCCCAGTGCTGAACCTGCGACTGCAGGAGCAACTATTCCCAGTGCTGAATCTGCTACAGGAGGAGCAATTATTCCCAATACTGAACCTGCTACAGGAGGATCAACTATTCCCAGGACTGAAACTGCCACAGGAGGAGCAACTATTCCCAGGACTGAACATGCCACAGGAGGAGCAACTATTCCCAGTACTGAACCTGCCACAGGAGGAGCAACTATTCCCAGTACTGAACCTGCTACAGGAGGAGCAACTATTCCCAGTACTGAACCTGCTACAGAAGAATCAACTATTCCCAGTACTGAACCTTCTACAGGAGGAGCAACTATTCCCAGTACTGAACCTGCCACAGAAGGAGCAACTATTCCCACTACTGAACCTGTCACAGAAGGAGCAGATATTCCCAGTAATGAACCTGCTACAGGAGGAGCAACTATTCCCAGTACTGAACCTGCTACAGGAGGAGCAACTATTCCCAGGACTGAACCTGCCACAGGAGGAGCAACTATTCCCAGTACTGAACCTGCCACAGGAAGAGCAACTATTCCCAGTACTGAACCTGCTACAGGAGGAGCAACTATTCCCAGTAATGAACCTGCTACAGGAGGAGCAACTATTCCCAGTTCTGAACCTGCTACAGGAGGAGCAACTATTCACAGTACAAAACCTGCCACAGAAGTAGCAAGTATTCCCAGTACTGAACCTGCCACATAAGGAGCAGATATTCCCAGTACTAAACCTCCGACAGGAGGAGCAACTATTCCCAGTCCTGAACCTGCTACAGGAGGAGCAACTATTCTCAGTACTGAACCTGCTACAGGAAGAGCAACTATTCCCAGGACAGAACCTGCTACAGGAGAAGCAACTATTCCCAGTACTGAACATGCCACAGGTGGAGCAACTATTCCCAGGACTGAACCTGCCACAGGAGGAGCAACTATTCCCAGTACTGAACCTGCCACAGGAGGAGCAACTATTCCCAGTACTGAAGCTGCTACAGGAGGAGCAACTATTCCCAGTACTGAACCTGCTACAGAAGAATCAACTATTCCCAGTACTGAACCTTCTACAGGAGGAGCAACTATTCTCAGCACTGAACCTGCTACAGGAAGAGCAACTATTCCCAGGACAGAACCTGCTACAGGAGGAGCAACTATTCCCAGTACTGAACCTGCCACAGAAGGAGCAACTATTCCCAGTACTGAACCTGTCACAGAAGGAGCAGATATTCCCAGTACTGATCCTCCTACAGGAGGAGCAACTATTCCCAGTAATGAACCTGCTACAGGAGGAGCAACTATTCCCAGTACTGAACCTGCTACAGGAAGAGGAACTATTCCCAGGACTGAACCTGCTACAGGAGAAGCAACTATTCCCAGTACTGAACATGCCACAGGTGGAGCAACTATTCCCAGGACTGAACCTGCCACAGGAGAAGCAACTATTCCCATTACTGAACCTGCTACAGAAGGAGGAACTATTCCCAGTACTGAACCTGCTACAGTAGGAGCAACTATTCCCAGTAATGAACCTGCTGCAGAAGGAGGAACTATTTCCAGTACTGAACCTGCTACAGAATGAGGAATTATTCCCAGTACTGAACCTGCTACAGGAGCAGCAACTATTCGCAGTACTGAACCTGCCACAGGAGGAGCAACAATTCCCAGTTCTGAACTTGCTACAGAAGGAGCAACTATTGCCAGCACTGAACCTCCTACAGGAGGAGTAACTATTCCCAGTACTGAACTTGCCACAGAAGGAGCGACTATTCCCAGGACTGAACCTGTTACAGGAGGAGAAACTATTCCCAGTGCTGAACCTGCTACAGGAGGAGTAACTATTACCAGTACTGAACCTGCTACAGGAGGAGCAACTATTCCCAGGACTGAACATGCTACAGAAGGAGTAATTATTCTCAATACTGAACTTCCTAAAGGAGGAGCAACTATTCCCAATGCTGAACCTCCTGCAGGAAGAGCAACTATTCCCAGGACGGAACCTGCTACAGAAGGAGCAACTATTCCCAGGACTGAACATGCTACAGAAGGAGTAATTATTCTCAATACTGAACCTCCTAAAGGAGGAGCAACTATTCCCAATGCTGAACCTCCTGCAGGAAGAGCAACTATTCCCAGGACGGAACCTGCTACAGAAGGAGCAACTATTCCCAGGACTGAACCTGCTACAGAAGGAGCAACTGTTCCCAGTACTGAACCTGCGACTGGAGGAGCAACTATTCCCAGTGCTGAACCTGCGACTGCAGGAGCAACTATTCCCACTGCTGAATCTGCTACAGGAGGAGCAATTATTCCCAATACTGAACCTGCTACAGGAGGATCAACTATTCCCAGGACTGAAACTGCCACAGGAGGAGCAACTATTCCCAGGACTGAACATGCCACAGGAGGAGCAACTATTCCCAGTACTGAACCTGCCACAGGAGGAGCAACTATTCCCAGTACTGAACCTGCTACAGGAGGAGCAACTATTCCCAGTACTGAACCTGCTACAGAAGAATCAACTATTCCCAGTACTGAACCTTCTACAGGAGGAGCAACTATTCCCAGTACTGAACCTGCCACAGAAGGAGCAACTATTCCCACTACTGAACCTGTCACAGAAGGAGCAGATATTCCCAGTAATGAACCTGCTACAGGAGGAGCAACTATTCCCAGTAATGAACCTGCTACAGGAAGAGCAACTATTCCCAGGACTAAACCTGCTACAGGAGAAGCAACTATTCCCAGTACTGAACATGCCACAGGTGGAGCAACTATTCCCAGGACTGAACATGCCACAGGAGAAGCAACTATTCCCATTACTGAACCTGCTACAGAAGGAGGAACTATTCCCAGTACTGAACCTGCTACAGTAGGAGCAACTATTCCCAGTAATGAACCTGCTGCAGAAGGAGGAACTATTTCCAGTACTGAACCTGCTACAGAAGGAGGAACTATTCCCAGTACTGAACCTGCTACAGGAGCAGCAACTATTCCCAGTAATGAACCTGCTACAGGAGGAGCAACTATTCCCAGTTCTGAACCTGCTACAGGAGGAGCAACTATTCACAGTACAAAACCTGCCACAGAAGTAGCAAGTATTCCCAGTACTGAACCTGCCACATAAGGAGCAGATATTCCCAGTACTAAACCTCCGACAGGAGGAGCAACTATTCCCAGTCCTGAACCTGCTACAGGAGGAGCAACTATTCTCAGTACTGAACCTGCTACAGGAAGAGCAACTATTCCCAGGACAGAACCTGCTACAGGAGAAGCAACTATTTCCAGTACTGAACATGCCACAGGTGGAGCAACTATTCCCAGGACTGAACCTGCCACAGGAGGAGCAACTATTCCCAGTACTGAACCTGCCACAGGAGGAGCAACTATTCCCAGTACTGAACCTGCTACAGGAGGAGCAACTATTCCCAGTACTGAACCTGCTACAGAAGAATCAACTATTCCCAGTACTGAACCTTCTACAGGAGGAGCAACTATTCTCAGTACTGAACCTGCTACAGGAAGAGCAACTATTCCCAGGACAGAACCTGCTACAGGAGGAGCAACTATTCCCAGTACTGAACCTGCCACAGAAGGAGCAACTATTCCCAGTACTGAACCTGTCACAGAAGGAGCAGATATTCCCAGTACTGATCCTCCTACAGGAGGAGCAACTATTCCCAGTAATGAACCTGCTACAGGAGGAGCAACTATTCCCAGTACTGAACCTGCTACAGGAAGTGGAACTATTCCCAGGACTGAACCTGCTACAGGAGAAGCAACTATTCCCAGTACTGAACATGCCACAGGTGGAGCAACTATTCCCAGGACTGAACCTGCCACAGGAGAAGCAACTATTCCCATTACTGAACCTGCTACAGAAGGAGGAACTATTCCCAGTACTGAACCTGCTACAGTAGGAGCAACTATTCCCAGTAATGAACCTGCTGCAGAAGGAGGAACTATTTCCAGTACTGAACCTGCTACAGAAGGAGGAATTATTCCCAGTACTGAACCTGCTACAGGAGCAGCAACTATTCGCAGTACTGAACCTGCCACAGGAGGAGCAACAATTCCCAGTTCTGAACTTGCTACAGAAGGAGCAACTATTGCCAGCACTGAACCTCCTACAGGAGGAGTAACTATTCCCAGTACTGAACTTGCCACAGAAGGAGCGACTATTCCCAGGACTGAACCTGTTACAGGAGGAGAAACTATTCCCAGTGCTGAACCTGCTACAGGAGGAGTAACTATTACCAGTACTGAACCTGCTACAGGAGGAGCAACTATTCCCAGGACTGAACATGCTACAGAAGGAGTAATTATTCTCAATACTGAACTTCCTAAAGGAGGAGCAACTATTCCCAATGCTGAACCTCCTGCAGGAAGAGCAACTATTCCCAGGACGGAACCTGCTACAGAAGGAGCAACTATTCCCAGGACTGAACATGCTACAGAAGGAGTAATTATTCTCAATACTGAACCTCCTAAAGGAGGAGCAACTATTCCCAATGCTGAACCTCCTGCAGGAAGAGCAACTATTCCCAGGACGGAACCTGCTACAGAAGGAGCAACTATTCCCAAGACTGAACCTGCTACAGAAGGAGCAACTGTTCCCAGTACTGAACCTGCGACTGGAGGAGCAACTATTCCCAGTGCTGAACCTGCGACTGCAGGAGCAACTATTCCCAGTGCTGAATCTGCTACAGGAGGAGCAATTATTCCCAATACTGAACCTGCTACAGGAGGATCAACTATTCCCAGGACTGAAACTGCCACAGGAGGAGCAACTATTCCCAGGACTGAACATGCCACAGGAGGAGCAACTATTCCCAGTACTGAACCTGCCACAGGAGGAGCAACTATTCCCAGTACTGAACCTGCTACAGGAGGAGCAACTATTCCCAGTACTGAACCTGCTACAGAAGAATCAACTATTCCCAGTACTGAACCTTCTACAGGAGGAGCAACTATTCCCAGTACTGAACCTGCCACAGAAGGAGCAACTATTCCCACTACTGAACCTGTCACAGAAGGAGCAGATATTCCCAGTAATGAACCTGCTACAGGAGGAGCAACTATTCCCAGTAATGAACCTGCTACAGGAGGAGCAACTATTCCCAGTACTGAACCTGCTACAGGAGGAGCAACAATTCCCAGGACTAAACCTGCTACAGGAGGAGCAACTATTCCCAGTACTGAACCTGCTACAGGAAGAGCAACTATTCCCAGGACTAAACCTGCTACAGGAGAAGCAACTATTCCCAGTACTGAACATGCCACAGGTGGAGCAACTATTCCCAGGACTGAACCTGCCACAGGAGAAGCAACTATTCCCATTACTGAACCTGCTACAGAAGGAGGAACTATTCCCAGTACTGAACCTGCTACAGTAGGAGCAACTATTCCCAGTAATGAACCTGCTGCAGAAGGAGGAACTATTTCCAGTACTGAACCTGCTACAGAAGGAGGAACTATTCCCAGTACTGAACCTGCTACAGGAGCAGCAACTATTCGCAGTACTGAACCTGCCACAGGAGGAGCAACAACTCCCAGTTCTGAACTTGCTACAGAAGGAGCAACTATTGCCAGCACTGAACCTCCTACAGGAGGAGCAACTATTCCCAGTACTGAACTTGCCACAGAAGGAGCGACTATTCCCAGGACTGAACCTGCTACAGATGGAGCAACTATTCCCAGGACTGAACCTGTTACAGGAGGAGAAACTATTCCCAGTGCTGAACCTGCTACAGGAGGAGTAACTATTCCCAGGACTGAACATGCTACAGAAGGAGTAATTATTCTCAATACTGAACTTCCTAAAGGAGGAGCAACTATTCCCAATGCTGAACCTCCTGCAGGAAGAGCAACTATTCCCAGGACGGAACCTGCTACAGAAGGAGCAACTATTCCCAGGACTGAACCTGCTACAGGAGGAGCAACTGTTCCCAGTACTGAACCTGCGACTGGAGGAGCAACTATTCCCAGTGCTGAACCTGCGACAGGAGGAGCAACTATTCCCAGTGCTGAACCTGCTACAGGAGGAGCAATTATTCCCAATACTGAACCTGCTACAGGAGGATCAACTATTCCCAGGACTGAACCTGCTGCAGGAGGAGCAACTATAACGAGTACTGAACCTGCTACAGAAGGAATAACTATTCACCGGACTGAAACTGCTACAAATGGAGCAACTATTCCCAGCACTGAACCTCCTACAGGAGGTGCAACTATTCCCAGTACTGAACTTGCCACAGAAGGAGCGACTATTCCCAGGAATGAACTGATACAGATGGAGCAACTATTCCCAGGACTGAACCTGTTACAGGAGGAGCAACTATTCCCAGTGCTGAACCTGCTACAGGAGGAGCAACTATTCCCAGGACTGAACCTGCTACAGAAGGAGCAACAATTCCCAGGACTGAACCAGCTACTGGAGGAGCAACTATTCCCAATACTGAAGCAGCTACTGGAGGAGCAACTATTCCCAGTACTGAACCTTCTACAGGAGGAGCAACTATTCCCAGGACTGAACCTGCCACAGGAGGAGCAACTATTCCCAGTACTGAACCTGCCACAGCAAGAGCAACTATTCCCAGTACTGAACCTGCTACAGGAGGATCAACTATTCCCAGGACTGAACCTGCTGCAGGAGGAGCAACTAATCCCAGTACTGAACCTGCTACAGAAGGAGCAACTATAACCAGTACTCAACCTGCTACAGAAGGAACAACTATTCCCCGGACTGAACCTGCTACAGAAGGAGCAACTATTCCCAGCACTGAACCTCCTACAGGAGGAGCAACTATTCCCAGTACTGAACTTGCCACAGAAGGAGCGACTATTCCCAGGAATGAACCTGATACAGATGGAGCAACTATTCCCAGGACTGAACCTGTTACAGGAGGAGCAACTATTCCCAATACTGAACCTGCCACAGGAGGAGCAACTATTCCCAGGACTGAACCTGCCACAGGAGGAGCAACTATTCCCAGTACTGAACCTGCCACAGAACCAGCAACTATTCCCAGTACTGAACCTGCTACAGGAGGAGCAACTATTCCCAGTAATGAACCTGCTACAGGAGGAGCAACTATTCCCTGTACTGAACCTGCTACAGGAAGAGCAACTATTCCCAGTACTGAACCTGGAGCAACTATTCCCAGGACTGAACATGCTACAGAAGGAGTAATTATTCTCAATACTGAACATCCTAAAGGAGGAGCAACAATTCCCAATGCTGAACCTCCTGCAGGAAGAGCAACTATTCCCAGGACGAACCTGCTACAGAAGGAGCAACTATTCCCAGGACTGAACTTGCTACAGGAGGAGCAACTGTTCCCAGTACTCAACCTGCGACTGGAGGAGCAACTATTCCCAGTACTGAACCAGCGACTGGAGGAGCAACTATTCCCAGCACTGAACCTCCTACAGGAGGTGCAACTATTCCCAGTACTGAACTTGCCACAGAAGGAGCGACTATTCCCAGGAATGAACCTGATACAGATGGAGCAACTATTCCCAGGACTGAACCTGTTACAGGAGGAGCAACTATTCCCAGTGCTGAACCTGCTACAGGAGGAGCAACTATTCCCAGGACTGAACCTGCTACAGAAGGAGCAACAATTCCCAGGACTGAACCAGCTACTGGAGGAGCAACTATTCCCAATACTGAAGCAGCTACTGGAGGAGCAACTATTCCCAGTACTGAACCTTCTACAGGATGAGCAACTATTCCCAGGACTGAACCTGCCACAGGAGGGGCAACTATTCCCAGTACTGTACCTGCCACAGGAAGAGCAACTATTCCCAGTACTGAACCTGCTACAGGAGGAGCAACTATTCCCAGTAATGAACCTGCCACAGGAGGAGCAACTATTCCCAGTACTGAACCTGCCACAGGAACAGCAACTATTCCCAGTACTGAACCTGCTACAGGAGGAGCAACTATTCCCAGTAATGAACCTGCTACAGGAGGAGCAACTATTCCCTGTACTGAACCTGCTACAGGAAGAGCAACTATTCCCAGTACTGAACCTGGAGCAACTATTCCCAGGACTGAACATGCTACAGAAGGAGTAATTATTCTCAATACTGAACCTCCTAAAGGAGGAGCAACAATTCCCAATGCTGAACCTCCTGCAGGAAGAGCAACTATTCCCAGGACGAACCTGCTACAGAAGGAGCAACTATTCCCAGGACTGAACGTGCGACAGGAGGAGCAACTGTTCCCAGTACTCAACCTGCGACTGGAGGAGCGACTATTCCCAGTGCTGAACCAGCGACTGGAGGAGCAACTATTCCCAGTGCTGAACATGCTACAGGAGGAGCAATTATTCCCAATACTGAACCTGCTACAGGAGGATCAACTATTCCCAGTACTGAACCTGCCACAGGAGGAGCAACTATTCCCAGTACTGAACCTGCTACAGGAGGAGCAACTATTCCCAGTACTCAACCTGCTACAGAAGGAGCAAATATTCCCAGGACTGAACCTGCTACAGGTGGAGCAACTATTCCCAGGACTGAACCTGCCACAGGAGGAGCAACTATTCCCAGTACTGAACCTGCCACAGGAGGAGCAACTATTCCCAGTACTGAACCTGCTACAGGAGGAGCAACTATTCCGAGTACTGAACATGCTACAGAAGGAGTAATTATTCTCAATACTGAACCTCCTAAAGGAGGAGCAACTATTCCCAGGACTGAACCTGCTACAGGAGGAGCAACTGTTCCCAGTACTGAACCTGCGACTGGAGGAGCAACTATTCCCAGTGCTGAACCTGCGACTGCAGGAGCAACTATTCCCAGTGCTGAACCTGCTACAGGAGGATCAACTATTCCCAGGACTGAACCTGCTGCAGGAGGAGCAACTAATCCCAGTACTTAACCTGCTACAGAAGGAGCAACTATAACCAGGACTGAACCTGCTACAGAAGGAACAACTATTCCCCGGACTGAACCTGCTACAGAAGGAGCAACTATTCCCAGCACTGAACCTCCTACAGGAGGAGCAACTATTCCCAGTACTGAACTTGCCACAGAAGGAGCGACTATTCCCAGGAATGAACCTGATACAGATGGGGCATCTATTACCAGGACTGAACCTGTTACAGGAGGAGCAACTATTCCCAGTACTGAACCTGCTACAGGAGGAGCAACTATTCCCAGGACTGAACCTGCTACAGAAGGAGCAACAATTCCCAGGACTGAACCAGCTACTGGAGGAGCAACTATTCCCAATACTGAAGCAGCTACTGGAGGAGCAACTATTCCCAGTACTGAACCTTCTACAGGAGGAGCAACTATTCCCAGGACTGAACCTGCCACAGGAGGAGCAACTATTCCCAGTTCTGAACCTGCCACAGCAAGAGCAACTATTCCCAGTACTGAAACTGCTACAGGAGGATCAACTATTCCCAGGACTGAACCTGCTGCAGGAGGAGCAACTAATCCCAGTACTGAACCTGCTACAGAAGGAGCAACTATTCCCAGTACTCAACCTGCTACAGAAGGAGCAACTATAACCAGTACTCAACCTGCTACAGAAGGAACAACTATTCCCCGGACTGAACCTGCTACAGAAGGAGCAACTATTCCCAGCACTGAACCTCCTACAGGAGGAGCAACTATTCCCAGTACTGAACTTGCCACAGAAGGAGCGACTATTCCCAGGAATGAACCTGATACAGATGGAGCAACTATTCCCAGGACTGAACCTGTTACAGGAGGAGCAACTATTCCCAGTACTGAACCTGCTACAGGAGGAGCAACTATTCCCAGGACTGAACCTGCTACAGAAGGAGCAACTATTCCCAGGACTGAACCTGCCACAGGAGGAGCAACTATTCCCAGTACTGAACCTGCCACAGGAACAGCAACTATTCCCAGTACTGAACCTGCCACAGGAAGAGCAACTATTCCCAGTACTGAACCTGCTACAGGAGGAGCAACTATTCCCAGTAATGAACCTGCTACAGGAGGAGCAACTATTCCCAGTTCTGAACCTGCTACAGGAGGAGCAACAATTCCCTGTACTGAACCTGCTAAAGGAAGAGCAACTATTCCCAGGACTGAACCTGCCACAGGAGGAGCAACTATTCCCAGTACTGAACCTGCTACAGGAGGAGCAACTAGTTCCAGTACTGAACCTGCTACAGGAGGAGCAACTATTCCCAGTACTGAACCTGCAACAGGAGGAGCAACTATTCCCAGTACAGAACCTGCCACAAAAGTAGCAAGTATTCCCAGTACTGAACCTGCCACAGAAGGAGCAGATATTCCCAGTACTAAACCTCCTACAGGAGGAGCAACTGTTCCCAGTACTGAACCTGCTACAGGAGGAGCAATTATTCCCAGTACTGAACCTGCTACAGGAAGAGCAACTATACCCAGGACTGAACCTGCTACAGGAGAAGCAACTATTCCCAGTACTGAACATGCCACAGGTGGAGCAACTATTCCCAGTACTGAACCTGCCACAGGACGAGCAACTATTCCCAGTAATGAACCAGCTACAGAAGGAGGAACTATTCCCAGTACTGAACCTGCTACAGGAGGAGCAACTATTCCCAGTACTGAACCTGCTACAGTAGGAGCATCTATTCCCAGTACTGAACCTGCTACAGTAGGAGTAACTATTCCCAGTACTGAACCTGCTACAGGAGGAGCAACTATTCACAGTACTGAACCTGCTACAGAAGGAGCAACTATTCCCAGTACTGAACCTGCTACAGAAGGAGCAACTATTCCCAGCAATGAACCTGCTAAAGTAGGAGTAACTATTCCCAGTACTGAACTTGCTACAGAAGGAGCAACTATTTCCAGTACAGAACCTGCTACAGAAGGAGGAACTATTCCCAGTACTGAACCTGCTACAGGAGGAGCAACTATTCGCAGTACTGAACCTGCTACAGGAGGAGCAACTATTCCCAGGACTGAACCTGCTACAGAAGGAGGAACTATTCCCAGTACTGGACCTGCTGCAGTAGGAGCAACTATTCCCAGGACTGAACCTGCTACAGGAGGAGCAACTATAGTACTGAACCTGCTACAGGAGGAGCAACTATTCACAGGACTGGACCTGTCACAGGAGCAGCAACTTTTACCAGTACTGAACATGCCACAGGAGGAGCAACTATTCCCAGGACTGAACCTGTTTCAGGAGGAGTAACTATTCCCAGTACTGAACCTGCTACAGAAGGAGCAAGTATTGCCGGTACTGAACCTGCCACAGAAGGAGCAGCTATTCCCAGTACTGAACCTGCTACAGGACGAGCAACTATTCCCAGTACTGAACCTGCTACAGGAGAATCAACTATTCCCAGTACTGAACCTTCTACAGGAGGAGCAACTATTCCCAGTACTGAACCTGCCACAGAAGGAGCAGATATTCCCAGTACTGATCCTCCTACAGGAGGAGCAACTATTCCCAGTCCTGAATCTGCTACAGGAGGAGCAACTATTCCCAGTCCTGAACCTGCTACAGGAGGAGCAACTATTCCCAGTACTGAACCTGCTACAGGACGAGCAACTATTCCCAGGACAGAACCTGCTACAGGAGAAGCAACTATTCCCAGTACTGAACATACCACAGGTGGAGCAGCTATTCCCAGGACAGAACCTGCCACAGGAGAAGCAACTATTCCCAGTACTGAACCTTCTACAGGAGGAGCAACTATTCCCAGGACTGAACCTGCCACAGAAGTAGCAAGTATTCCCAGTACTGAACCTGTCACAGAAGGAGCAGATATTCCCAGTACTGATCCTCCTACAGGAGGAGCAACTATTCCCAGTAATGAACCTGCTACAGGAGGAGCAACTATTCCCAGTACTGAACCTGCTACAGGAAGAGCAACTATTCCCAGGACTGAACCTGCTACAGGAGAAGAAACTATTCCCAGTACTGAACATGCCACAGGTGGAGCAACTATTCCCAGGACTGAACCTGCCACAGGAGAAGCAACTATTCCCATTCCTGAACCTGCTACAGAAGGAGGAACAATTCCCAGTACTGAACCTGCTACAGGAGGAGCAACAATTCCCAGTTCTGAACTTGCTACAGAAGGCGCAACTATTGCCAGCACTGAACCTCCTACAGGAGGAGCAATTATTCCCAGTACTGAACTTGCCACAGATGGAGCGACTATTCCCAGGACTGAACCTGCTACAGATGGAGCAACTATTCCCAGGACTGAACCTGCTACAGTAGGAGTAACTATTCCCAGTACTGAACTTGCAACAGAAGGAGCAACTATTTCCAGTACAGAACCTGCTACAGAAGGAGGAACTATTCCCAGTACTGAACCTGCTACAGGAGGAGCAACTATTCCCAGGACTGAACCTGCCACAGGAGGAGCAACTATTCCCCGTACTGAACTTGCGACAGGAGGAGCAACAATTCCCAGTAATGAACCTGCTACAGAAGGAGCAACTATTCCCAGTACTGAACCTGCTGCAGGAGAAGCAACTATTCCCAGTACTGAACCTGGAGCAACTATTCCCAGTACTCAACTTCCTACAGGAGGAGCAACTATTCCCAGTACTGAACCTGCTGTAGGAGAAGCAACTATTCCCAGTACAGAACCTGCTACAGAAGGAGGAACTATTCCCAGTACTGGACCTGCTGCAGTAGGAGCAACTATTCCCAGGACTGAACCTGCTACAGGAGGAGCAACTATAGTACTGAACCTGCTACAGGAGGAGCAACTATTCACAGGACTGAACCTGTCACAGGAGCAGCAACTTTTACCAGTACTGAACATGCCACAGGAGGAGCAACTATTCCCAGGACTGAACCTGTTTCAGGAGGAGTAACTATTCCCAGGACTGAACCTGCTACAGAAGGAGCAAGTATTGCCGGTACTGAACCTGCCACAGAAGGAGCAGCTATTCCCAGTACTGAACCTGCTACAGGACGAGCAACTATTCCCAGTACTGAACATGCTACAGGAGAATCAACTATTCCCAGTACTGAACCTTCTACAGGAGGAGCAACTATTCCCAGTACTGAACCTGCCACAGAAGTAGCAAGTATTCCCAGTACTGAACCTGTCACAGAAGGAGCAGATATTCCCAGTACTGATCCTCCTACAGGAGGAGCAACTATTCCCAGTCCTGAATCTGCTACAGGAGGAGCAACTATTCCCAGTCCTGAACCTGCTACAGGAGGAGCAACTATTCCCAGTACTGAACCTGCTACAGGACGAGCAACTATTCCCAGGACAGAACCTGCTACAGGAGAAGCAACTATTCCCAGTACTGAACATACCACAGGTGGAGCAACTATTCCCAGGACAGAACCTGCCACAGGAGAAGCAACTATTCCCAGTACTGAACCTTCTACAGGAGGAGCAACTATTCCCAGGACTGAACCTGCCACAGAAGTAGCAAGTATTCCCAGTACTGAACCTGTCACAGAAGGAGCAGATATTCCCAGTACTGATCCTCCTACAGGAGGAGCAACTATTCCCAGTAATAAACCTGCTACAGGAGGAGCAACTATTCCCAGTACTGAACCTGCTACAGGAAGAGCAACTATTCCCAGGACTGAACCTGCTACAGGAGAAGTAACTATTCCCAGTACTGAACATGCCACAGGTGGAGCAACTATTCCCGGGACTGAACCTGCCACAGGAGAAGCAACTATTCCCATTACTGAACCTGCTACAGAAGGAGGAACAATTCCCAGCACTGAACCTGCTACAGGAGGAGCAACAATTCCCAGTTCTGAACTTGCTACAGAAGGCGCAACTATTGCCAGCACTGAACCTCCTACAGGAGGAGCAATTATTCCCAGTACTGAACTTGCCACAGATGGAGCGACTATTCCCAGGACTGAACCTGCTACAGATGGAGCAACTATTCCCAGGACTGAACCTGCTACAGTAGGAGTAACTATTCCCAGTACTGAACTTGCTACAGAAGGAGCAACTATTTCCAGTACAGAACCTGCTACAGAAGGAGGAACTATTCCCAGTACTGAACCTGCTACAGGAGGAGCAACTATTCGCAGTACTGAACCTGCTACAGGAGGAGCAACTATTCCCAGGACTGAACCTGCCACAGGAGGAGCAACTATTCCCCGTACTGAACTTGCGACAGGAGGAGCAACAATTCCCAGTAATGAACCTGCTACAGAAGGAGCAACTATTCCCAGTACTGAACCTGCTGCAGGAGAAGCAACTATTCCCAGTACTGAACCTGGAGCAACTATTCCCAGTACTCAACTTCCTACAGGAGGAGCAACTATTCCCAGTACTGAACCTGCTGTAGGAGAAGCAACTATTCCCAGTACAGAACCTGCTACAGAAGGAGGAACTATTCCCAGTACTGGACCTGCTGCAGTAGGAGCAACTATTCCCAGGACTGAACCTGCTACAGGAGGAGCAACTATAGTACTGAACCTGCTACAGGAGGAGCAACTATTCACACGACTGAACCTGTCACAGGAGCAGCAACTTTTACCAGTACTGAACATGCCACAGGAGGAGCAACTATTCCCAGGACTGAACCTGTTTCAGGAGGAGAAACTATTCCCAGTACTGAACCTGCTACAGAAGGAGCAAGTATTGCCGGTACTGAACCTGCCACAGAAGGAGCAGCTATTCCCAGTACTGAACCTGCTACAGGACGAACAACTATTCCCAGTACTGAACCTGCTACAGGAGAATCAACTATTCCCAGTACTGAACCTTCTACAGGAGGAGCAACTATTCCCAGTACTGAACCTGCCACAGAAGTAGCAAGTATTCCCAGTACTGAACCTGTCACAGAAGGAGCAGATATTCCCAGTACTGATCCTCCTACAGGAGGAGCAACTATTCCCAGTAATGAACCTGCTACAGGAGGAGCAACTATTCCTAGTACTGAACCTGCTACAGGAAGAGCAACTATTCCCAGGACTGAACCTGCTACAGGAGAAGAAACTATTCCCAGTACTGAACATGCCACAGGTGGAGCAACTATTCCCAGGACTGAACCTGCCACAGGAGAAGCAACTATTCCCATTACTGAACCTGCTACAGAAGGAGGAACAATTCCCAGTACTGAACCTGCTACAGGAGGAGCAACAATTCCCAGTTCTGAACTTGCTACAGAAGGCGCAACTATTGCCAGCACTGAACCTCCTACAGGAGGAGCAATTATTCCCAGTACTGAACTTGCCACAGATGGAGCGACTATTCCCAGGACTGAACCTGCTACAGATGGAGCAACTATTCCCAGGACTGAACCTGTTACAGGAGGAGAAACTATTCCCAGTGCTGAACCTGCCACAGGAGGAGTAACTATTACCAGTACTGAACCTCCTACACGAGGAGCAACTATTCCCAGGACTGAACATGCTACAGAAGGAGTAATTATTCTCAATACTGAACCTCCTAAAGGAGGAGCAACTATTCCCAATGCTGAACCTCCTGCAGGAAGAGCAACTATTCCCAGGACGGAACCTGCTACAGAAGGAGCAACTGTTCCCAGTACTGAACCTGCGACTGGAGGAGCAACTATTCCCAGTGCTGGACCTGCGACTGGAGGAGCAACTATTCCCAGTGCTGAACCTGCTACAGGAGGAGCAATTATTCCCAATACTGAACCTGCTACAGGAGGATCAACTATTCCCAGGACTGAAACTACTGCAGGAGGAGCAACTATTCCCAGTACTGAACTTGCCACAGAAGGAGCGACTATTCCCAGGAATGAACCTGATACAGATGGAGCAACTATTCCCAGGACTGAACCTGTTACAGGAGGAGCAACTATTCCCAGTACTGAACCTGCCACAGGAGGAGCAACTAATCCCAGTACTGAACCTGCTACAGAAGGAACAACTATTCCCCGGACTGAACCTGCTACAGAAGGAGCAACTATTCCCAGCACTGAACCTCCTACAGGAGGAGCAACTATTCCCAGTACTGAACTTGCCACAGAAGGAGCGACTATTCCCAGGAATGAACCTGATACAGATGGAGCAACTATTCCCAGGACTGAACCTGTTACAGGAGGAGCAACTATTCCCAGTACTGAACCTGCTACAGGAGGAGCAACTATTCCCAGGACTGAACCTGCTACAGAAGGAGCAACAATTCCCAGGACTGAACCAGCTACTGGAGGAGCAACTATTCCCAATACTGAAGCAGCTACTGGAGGAGCAACTATTCCCAGTACTGAACCTTCTACAGGAGGAGCAACTATTCCCAGGACTGAACCTGCCACAGGAGGAGCAACTATTCCCAGTACTGAACCTGCCACAGGAAGAGCAACTATTCCCAGGACTGATCCAGCTACTGGAGGAGCAACTATTCCCAATACTGAAGCAGCTACTGGAGGAGCAACTATTCTCAGTACTGAACCTTATACAGGAGGAGCAACTATTCCCAGTTCTGAACCTGCTACAGGAGGAGCAACTATTCCCAGTACTGAACCTGCTACAGGAGGAGTAACTATTCCCAGTACAGAACCTGCCACAGAAGGAGCAGATATTCCCAGTACTAAACCTCCTACAGGAGAAGCAACTGTTCCCAGTACTGAACCTGCTACAGGAGAAGCAACTGTTCCCAGTACTGAACCTGCTACAGGAGGAGCAATTATTCCCAGTACTGAACCTGCTACAGGAAGAGCAACTATTCCCAGTACTGAACATGCCACAGGTGGAGCAACTATTCCCAGTACTGAACCTGCCACAGGAGGAGCAACTATTCCCAGTAATGAACCAGCTACAGAAGGAGGAACTATTCCCAGTACTGAACCAGCTACAGAAGGAGGAACTATTCCCAGTACTGAACCTGCTACAGAAGGAGGAACTATTCCCAGTCCTGAACCTGCTACAGTAGGAGTAACTATTCCCAGTACTGAACCTGCTACAGAAGGAGCAACTATTCCCAGTAATGAACCTGCTACAGAAGGAGCAACTATTCCCAGGACTGAACCTGCCACAGGAGGAGCAACTATTCCCAGTACTGAACCTGCTACAGGAGGAGCAACTATTCCCAGTACTGAACCTGCTACACAAGAATCAACTATTCCCAGTACTGAACCTGCTACAGGAGGAGCAACTATTCCCAGTACTGAACCTGCCACAGGAGGAGCAACTATTCCCAGTACTGAACCTGCTACAGGAGGAGCAACTATTCCCAGTACTGAACCTGCTACACAAGAATCAACTATTCCCAGTACTGAACCTTCTACAGGAGGAGCAACTATTCCCAGTACTGAACCTGCCACAGAAGTAGCAAGTATTCCCAGTACTGAACCTGTCACAGAAGGAACAGATATTCCCAGTACTGATCCTCCTACTGGAGGAGCAACTATTCCCAGTACTGAACCTGCTACAGGAGGAGCAACTATTCCCAGTACTGAACCTGCTACAGGAAGAGCAACTATTCCGAGGACTGAACCTGCCACAGGAGGAGCAACTATTCCCATTACTGAACCTGCTACAGAAGGAGGAACTATTCCCAGTACTGAACATGCTACAGTAGGAGCAACTAATCCCAGTACTGAACCTGCTACAGAAGGAGGAACTATTCCCAGTACTGAACCTGCTACAGTAGGAGCAGTTATTCCCAGTACTGAACTTGTTACAGGAGAAGCAACTATTTCCAGTACAGAACCTGCTACAGAAGGAGCAACTATTCCAAGTACTGAACTTGCTGCAGAAGAAGCAACTATTCCCAGTACTGAACCTGGAGCAACTATTCCCAGTACTGAACTTCCTACAGGAGGAGCAACTATTCCCAGTACTGAACCTGCTACAGAAGGAGCAACTATTCCCAATACTGAACCTGCTGCAGGAGAAGCAACAATTCCCAGTACAGGACCTGTTACAGGAGGAGGAACTTTTCCCAGCACTGAACCTGCTACAGTAGGAGCAACTATTCCCAGGACATAACCTGCTACAGGAGGAGCAACTATTCACAGGAAAGAACCTGTCACAGGAGCAGCAGCTTTTACCAGTACTGAACATGCCACCGGAGGAGCAACTATTCCCAGCACTGAACCTGCTACCGGAGGAGCAACTATTCCCAGTACTGAACCTGCTACAGGAGGAGCAAGTATTCCCAGTACTGAACCTGCCACTGAAGGATCAGCTATTCCCAGTCCTGAACCTCCTACAGGAGGAGCAACTATTCCCAGTACTGAACCTGCTACAGGAGGAGCAACTATTCCCAGTCCTGAACCTGCTACAGTAGGAGCAACTATTCCCAGTACTGAACCTGCTACAGTAGGAGCAGCTCTTCCCAGTACTGAACTTGCTACAGAAGGAGCAACTATTTCCAGGAATGAACCTGCGACAGAAGGAGCAACTATTCCCAGTACTGAAACTGGAGCAACTATTCCCAGTACTGAACTTCCTACAGGAGGAGCAACTATTCCCAGTACTGAACCTGCTACAGAAGGAGCAACTATTCCCAGTACTGAACCTGCTGCAGGAGAAGCAACTATTCCCAGTACTGAACCTGCCACAGGAGGAGCAACAATTCCCAGTACTGAACTTGCAACAGGAGGAGCAACTATTCCGAGTACTGATCCTGCTACAGGAGGAGCAACTATTCGCAGTACTGAACCTCCCACAGGAGGAGCAACTATTCCCAGTACTGAACTTGCTACAGGAGGAGCAACTATTCACAGGACTGAACCTGTCACAGGAGCAGCAACTTTTACCAGTACTGAACATGCCACAGGAGGAGCAACTAGTCCCAGTACTGGACCTGCTACAGGAGGAGCAACTATTCACAGGACTGAACCTGCTACAGGAGGAGCAATTATTTGCAGTACTCAACCTCCGACAAGAAGAGTAACTTATCCCGGTACTGAACCTGCTACAGGAGGAGCAACTATTCCCTGTACTGAACCTCCTACAGTAGGAGCAACTATTCCCCGTACTGAACCTGCTACAGGAGGAGCAACTATTCCCAATACTGAACCTGCCACAGAAGGAGCAACTATTCCCAGTAATGAACCTACTACAGGAGGAGCAACTATTCCCTGTACTGAACCTGCTACAGGAGGAGCAACTATTCCCAGTACTGAACCTGCTACAGAAGGAGCAACTATTCCCAGTACTCAACCTACCACAGAAGGAGAAACTATTTCCAGTACTGAACCTACTACAGGAGGAGAAACTATTCCCATTACTGAACCTGCTACAGAAGCGCAACTATTCCCAGTACTGAAAATCCTACAGGAGGAGCAACTTTTCCCAGTACTGAACCTGCCACAGAAGGAGCAACTATTCGCCGGACTGAACCTGCTACAGAAGGAGCAACTATTCCCAGCACTGAACCTCCTACAGGAGGAGCAACTATTCCCAGTACTGAACTTGCCACAGAAAGAGCGACTATTCCCTGGAATGAACTTGATCCAGATGGAGTAACTATTCCCATTACTGAACCTGCTGCAGGAAGAGCAACTATTCCCAGTGCTGAACCTGCCACAGAAGGAGCAAGTATTCCCAGTACTGAACCTGCCATTGAAGGAGCAGCTATTCCCAGTACTGAACCTCCTACAGGAGGAGCAACTATTCCCTGTACTGAACCTGCTACAGGAGGAGCAACTATTCCCAGGACAGAACCTGCTACAGGAGGAGCAACTATTCCCAGTACTGAACCTGCTACAGACAGAGCAACTATTCCCTGTACTGAACCTCCTATAGTAGGAGCAACTATTCCCAGTACTGAACCTGCTACAGGAGGAGCAACTATTCCCAATACTGAAACTGCTACAGAAGGAGCAACTATTCCCAGTACTGAACCTCCTACAGGAGGAGCAACTATTCCCTGTACTGAACCTGCTACAGGAGGAGCAACTATTCCCAGTACTGAACCTGCTACAGAAGGAGCAACTATTCCCAGTACTGAAACTCCTACAGTAGGAGCAACTATTCCCAGTACTGAACCTACCACAGAAGGAGAAACTATTTCCAGTACTGAACCTGCTGCCGGAGAAGCAACTATTCCCAGTACAGAACCTGCTACAGAAGGAGGAACTATTCCCAGGACTGAACCTGCTACAGAAGGAGCAACAATTCCCAGGACTGAACCAGCTCCTGGAGGAGCAACTATTCCCAATACTGAACCAGCTACTGGTGGAGCAACTATTCCCAGTACTGAACCTTCTACAGGAGGAGTAACTATTCCCAGGACTGAACCTGCCACAGGAGGAGTAACTATTCCCAGTACTGAACCTGCTACAGGAGGAGCAACTATTCCCAGTACTGAACCTGCCACAGGAGGAGCAACTATTCCCAGTACTGAACCTGCTACAGGAGGAGCAACTATTCCCAGTACTGAACCTGCTACACAAGAATCAACTATTCCCAGTACTGAACCTTCTACAGGAGGAGCAACTATTCCCAGTACTGAACCTGCCACAGAAGTAGCAAGTATTCCCAGTACTGAACCTGTCACAGAAGGAACAGATATTCCCAGTACTGATCCTCCTACTGGAGGAGCAACTATTCCCAGTACTGAACCTGCTACAGGAGGAGCAACTATTCCCAGTACTGAACCTGCTACAGGAAGAGCAACTATTCCGAGGACTGAACCTGCCACAGGAGGAGCAACTATTCCCATTACTGAACCTGCTACAGAAGGAGGAACTATTCCCAGTACTGAACATGCTACAGTAGGAGCAACTAATCCCAGTACTGAACCTGCTACAGAAGGAGGAACTATTCCCAGTACTGAACCCGCTACAGTAGGAGCAGTTATTCCCAGTACTGAACTTGTTACAGGAGAAGCAACTATTTCCAGTACAGAACCTGCTACAGAAGGAGCAACTATTCCAAGTACTGAACCTGCTGCAGAAGAAGCAACTATTCCCAGTACTGAACCTGGAGCAACTATTCCCAGTACTGAACCTGCTACAGAAGGAGCAACTATTCCCAATACTGAACCTGCTGCAGGAGAAGCAACAATTCCCAGTACAGGACCTGTTACAGGAGGAGGAACTTTTCCCAGCACTGAACCTGCTACAGTAGGAGCAACTATTCCCAGGACATAACCTGCTACAGGAGGAGCAACTATTCACAGGAAAGAACCTGTCACAGGAGCAGCAACTTTTACCAGTACTGAACATGCCACCGGAGGAGCAACTATTCCCAGCACTGAACCTGCTACAGGAGGAGCAAGTATTCCCAGTACTGAACCTGCCACTGAAGGATCAGCTATTCCCAGTACTGAACCTCCTACAGGAGGAGCAACTATTCCCAGTACTGAACCTGCTACAGGAGGAGCAACTATTCCCAGTCCTGAACCTGCTACAGTAGGAGCAACTATTCCCAGTACTGAACCTGCTACAGTAGGAGCAGCTCTTCCCAGTACTGAACTTGCTACAGAAGGAGCAACTATTCCCAGTACTGAACCTGCTACAGTAGGAGCATTTATTCCCAGTACTGAACCTGCTACAGAAGGAGGAACTATTCCCAGTACTGAACCTGCTACAGAAGGAGCAACTATTCCCAGTACTGAACCATCTACAGAAGGAGGAACTATTCCCAGTACTGAACCTGCTACAGTAGGAGGAACTATTCCCAGTACTGAACCTTCTACAGGAGGAGCAACTATTCGCAGTACTGAACCTGCTACAGAAGGAGCAACTATTCCCAGTATTGAACCTGCAACAGGAGGAGGAACTATTCCCGGTACTGAACCTGCGACAGGAGGAACAACAATTCCCAGTAATGAACCTGCTACAGAAGGAGCAACTATTCCCAGTACTGAACCTGCTGCAGGAGAAGCAACTATTCCCAGTACAGAACCTGCTACAGAAGGAGGAACTATTCCCAGTACTGAACCTGCAACAGGAGGAGCAACTATTCCCAGTAATGAACCTGCTACAGAAGAAGCAACTATTCCCAGTACTGAACCTGGAGCACCTATTCCCAGTACAGAACCTGCTACAGAAGGAACAACTATTCCCAGTACTGAACCTGCTACAGGAAGAGCAAATATTCCCAGTGCTGAACCTGCCACAGAAGGAGCAAGTATTCCCAGTACTGAACCTGCCACCGAAGGAGCAGCTACTCCCAGTACTGAACCTCCTACAGGAGGAGCAACTATTCCCAGTACTGAACCTGCTACAGGACGAGCAATTATTTGCAGTACTAAACCTCCTACAAGAGGAGCAACTGTTCCCAGTGCTGAACCTGCTACAGGAGGAGCAACTATTCCCTGTACTGAACCTCCTACAGTAGGAGCAACTATTCCCAGTACTGAAACTGCCACAGGAGGAGCAACTATTCCCAGTACTGACCCTGCCACAGGAGGAGCTACTATTCCCAGTACTGAACCTGCTACAGGAGGAGCAACTATTCCCAGTACTGAACCTGCTACAGGAGGAGCAACTATTCCCTGTACTGAACCTGCTACAGGAAGAGCAACTATTCCCAGGACTGAACCTGCGACAGGAGGAGCAACTATTTCCAGTACTGGACCAGCCACAGGAGGAGCAACTATTCCCAGTACTGAACCTGCTTCAGAATAATCAACTATTCCCAGTGCTGAACATTCTACAGGAGGTGCAACTATTCCCAGTACTGAACCTGTCACAGAAGGAGCAGATATTCCCAGTAGTGATCCTCCTACAGGAGTAGCAACTATTCCCAGTACTGAACCTGCTACAGGAGGAGCAACTATTCCCAGTACTGAACCTGCTACAGGAAGAGCAACTATTCCCAGGACTGAACCTGCTACAGGAGAAGCAACTATTCCCAGTACTGAACATGCCACAGGTGGAGCAACTATTCCCAGGACTGAAACTGCCACAGGAGGAGCAACTATTCCCAGTACTGAACCTGCCACAGGAGGAGCAACTATTCCCAGTACTGAACCTGCTACAGAAGAATCAACTATTCCCAGTACTGAACCTTCTACAGGAGGAGCAACTATTCCCAGTACTGAACCAGCCACAGGAGGAGCAACTATTCCCAGTACTGAACCTGCCACAGGAGGAGCAACTATTCCCAGTACTGAACCTGCTACAGAAGAATCAACTATTTCCAGTACTGGACCAGCCACAGGAGGAGCAACTATTCCCAGTACTGAACCTGCTGCAGAATAATCAACTATTCCCAGTGCTGAACATTCTACAGGAGGTGCAACTATTCCCAGTACTGAACCTGTCACAGAAGGAGCAGATATTCCCAGTAGTGATCCTCCTACAGGAGTAGCAACTATTCCCAGTACTGAACCTGCTAAAGGAGGAGCAACTATTCCCAGTACTGAACCTGCTACAGGAAGAGCAACTATTCCCAGGACTGAACCTGCTACAGGAGAAGCAACTATTCCCAGTACTGAACATGCCACAGGTGGAGCAACTATTCCCAGGACTGAAACTGCCACAGGAGGAGCAACTATTCCCAGTACTGAACCTGCCACAGGAGGAGCAACTATTCCCAGTACTGAACCTGCTACAGAAGAATCAACTATTCCCAGTACTGAACCTTCTACAGGAGGAGCAACTATTCCCAGTACTGAACCAGCCACAGGAGGAGCAACTATTCCCAGTACTGAACCTGCCACAGGAGGAGCAACTATTCCCAGTACTGAACCTGCTACAGAAGAATCAACTATTCCCAGTGCTGAACCTTCTACAGGAGGTTCAACTATTCCTAGTACTGAAGCTGTCACAGAAGGAGCAACTATTCCCAGTACTGAACCTTCTACAGGAGAAGCAACTATTCCCAGTACTGAACCTGCTACAGGAGGAGCAACTATTCCCAGTATTGAAACTGCTACAGAAGGAGCAACGATACCCAGTACTGAACCTGCTACAGAAGGAGCAACTATTCCCAGTACTGAACCTGCTGCGGAAGAAGCAACTATTCCCAGTACTGAACCTGGAGCAACTATTCCCAGTTCTGAACTTCCTACAGGAGGAGCAACTATTCCCAGGACTGAACCTGCTACAGGAGGAGCAACTATTCCCAGTACTGAACCTGCCACAGGAGGAGCAACTATTCCCAGTACTGAACTTGCTACAGGAGGAGCAACTATTCGCAGTACTGAACATGCCACAGGAGGAGCAACTATTCCCAGTACTGAACCTGCTACAGGAGGAGCAACTATTCACAGGACTGAACCTGCTACCGGAGGAGCAACTATTCCCAGTACTGAACCTGCTGCAGGAAGAGCAACTATACCCAGTGCTGAACCTGCCACCGAAGGAGCATCTATTCCCAGTACTGAACCTGCTACAGGAGGAGCAATTATTCTCATTACTGAACCTGCTACAGAAGCAGCAACTATTCCCAGTACTGAAAATCCTACAGGAGGAGCAACTTTTCCCAGTACTGAACCTGCCACAGAAGGAGCAACTATTCCCCGGACTGAACCTGCTACAGAAGGAGCAACTATTCCCAGGAATGAACCTGATACAGATGGAGCAACTATTCCCAGGACTGAACCTGCTACAGGAGGAGCAACTATTCCCAGTACTGAACCTCCTACAGGAGGAGCAACTATTCCCAGGACTGAACCTGCTACAGAAGGAGTAATTATTCCCAATACTGAACCTCCTAAAGGAGGAGCAACTATTCCCAGGACTGAATCTGCTACAGAAGGAGCAACAATTTCCAGGACTGAACCCGCTCCTGGAGGAGCAACTATTCCCAATACTGAACCAGCTACTGGAGGAGCAACTATTCCCAGTACTGAACCTTCTACAGGAGGAGTAACTATTCCCAGGACTGAACCTGCCACAGGAGGAGCAACTATTCCCAGTACTGAACCTGCCACAGGAGGAGCAACAATTCCCAGTAATGAACCTGCTACAGGAGGAGCAACTATTCCCAGTAATGAACCTGCTACAGGAGGAGCAACTATTCCCTGTACTGAACCAGCTACTGGTGGAGCAACTATTCCCAGTACTGAACCTTCTACAGGAGGAGCAACTATTCCCAGTACTGAATCTGCCACAGGAGGAGCAACTATTCCCAGTACTGAACCTGCTACAGGAGGAGCAACTATTCCCAGTACTGAACCTGCTACAGGAGGAGCAACTATTCCCAGTACTGAACCTGCTACAGGAGGAGCAACTATTCCCAGTACAGAACCTGCCACAGAAGTAGCAAGTATTCCCAGTACTGAACCTGCCACAGAAGGAGCAGATATTCCCAGCACTGAACCTGACACAGGAGGAGCAACTATTCCCAGTACTGAACCTGCTACAGAAGGAGGAACTATTCCCAGTACTGAACCTGCTACAGGAGGAGCATTTATTCCCAGTACTGAACCTGCTACAGAAGGAGCAACTATTCCCAGTACTGAACCATCTACAGAAGGAGCAACTATTCCCAGTACTGAACCTGCTACAGTAGGAGGAACTATTCCAGGTACTGAACCTGCTACAGGAGGAGCAACTATTCGCAGCACTGAACCTGCTACAGAAGGAGCAACTATTCCCAGTATTGAACCTGCAACAGGAGGAGGAACTATTCCCGGTACTGAACCTGCGACAGGAGGAACAACAATTCCCAGGAATGAACCTGCTACAGAAGGAGCAACTATTCCCAGTACTGAACCTGCTGCAGGAGAAGCAACTATTCCCAGTACAGAACCTGCTACAGAAGGAGGAACTATTCCCAGTACTGAACCTGCAACAGGAGGAGCAACTATTCCCAGTAATGAACCTACTACAGAAGAAGCAACTATTCCCAGTACTGAACCTGGAGCAACGATTCCCAGTACTCAACTTCCTACAGGAGGAGCAACTATTCCCAGTACTGAACCTGCTGCCGGAGAAGCAACTATTCCCAGTACAGAACCTGCTACAGAAGGAGGAACTATTCCCAGTACTGAACCTGCTACAGGAGGAGCAACTATTCCCAGCACTGAACCTGCTACCGGAGGAGCAACTATTCCCAGTACTGAACCTGCTGCCGGAGAAGCAACTATTCCCAGTACAGAACCTGCTACAGAAGGAGGAACTATTCCCAGTACTGAACCTGCTACAGGAGGAGCAACTAGTCCCAGTACTGAACCTGCTACAGAAGGAGCAACTATTCCCAGTACTGAAACTCCTACAGTAGGAGCAACTATTCCCAGTACTGAACCTACCACAGAAGGAGCAACTATTCCCAGTACTGAACCTTCTACAGGAGGAGTAACTATTCCCAGGACTGAACCTGCCACAGGAGGAGCAACTATTCCCAGTACTGAACCTGCCACAGGAGGAGCAACAATTCCCAGTAATGAACCTGCTACAGGAGGAGCAACTATTCCCAGTAATGAACCTGCTACAGGAGGAGCAACTATTCCCTGTACTGAACCTGCTACAGGAAGAGCAACTATTCCCAGGACTGAACCTGCAACAGGAGGAGCAACTATTCCCAGTACTGAATCTGCCACAGGAGGAGCAACTATTCCCAGTACTGAACCTGCTACAGGAGGAGCAACTATTCCCAGTACTGAACCTGCTACAGGAGGAGCAACTATTCCCAGTACTGAACCTGCTACAGGAGGAGCAACTATTCCCAGTACAGAACCTGCCACAGAAGTAGCAAGTATTCCCAGTACTGAACCTGCCACAGAAGGAGCAGATATTCCCAGCACTGAACCTGACACAGGAGGAGCAACTATTCCCAGTACTGAACCTGCTACAGAAGGAGGAACTATTCCCAGTACTGAACCTGCTACAGGAGGAGCATTTATTCCCAGTACTGAACCTGCTACAGAAGGAGCAACTATTCCCAGTACTGAACCATCTACAGAAGGAGCAACTATTCCCAGTACTGAACCTGCTACAGTAGGAGGAACTATTCCAGGTACTGAACCTGCTACAGGAGGAGCAACTATTCGCAGCACTGAACCTGCTACAGAAGGAGCAACTATTCCCAGTATTGAACCTGCAACAGGAGGAGGAACTATTCCCGGTACTGAACCTGCGACAGGAGGAACAACAATTCCCAGGAATGAACCTGCTACAGAAGGAGCAACTATTCCCAGTACTGAACCTGCTGCAGGAGAAGCAACTATTCCCAGTACAGAACCTGCTACAGAAGGAGGAACTATTCCCAGTACTGAACCTGCAACAGGAGGAGCAACTATTCCCAGTAATGAACCTACTACAGAAGAAGCAACTATTCCCAGTACTGAACCTGGAGCAACGATTCCCAGTACTCAACTTCCTACAGGAGGAGCAACTATTCCCAGTACTGAACCTGCTGCCGGAGAAGCAACTATTCCCAGTACAGAACCTGCTACAGAAGGAGGAACTATTCCCAGTACTGAACCTGCTACAGGAGGAGCAACTATTCCCAGCACTGAACCTGCTACCGGAGGAGCAACTATTCCCAGTACTGAACCTGCTGCCGGAGAAGCAACTATTCCCAGTACAGAACCTGCTACAGAAGGAGGAACTATTCCCAGTACTGAACCTGCTACAGGAGGAGCAACTAGTCCCAGTACTGAACCTGCTACAGAAGGAGCAACTATTCCCAGTACTGAAACTCCTACAGTAGGAGCAACTATTCCCAGTACTGAACCTACCACAGAAGGAGAAACTATTTCCAGTACTGAACCTGCTGCCGGAGAAGCAACTATTCCCAGTACAGAACCTGCTACAGAAGGAGGAACTATTCCCAGGACTGAACCTGCTACAGAAGGAGCAACAATTCCCAGGACTGAACCAGCTCCTGGAGGAGCAACTATTCCCAATACTGAACCAGCTACTGGTGGAGCAACTATTCCCAGTACTGAACCTTCTACAGGAGGAGTAACTATTCCCAGGACTGAACCTGCCACAGGAGGAGTAACTATTCCCAGTACTGAACCTGCTACAGGAGGAGCAACTATTCCCAGTTCTGAACCTGCCACAGGAGGAGCAACTATTCCCAGTACTGAACCTGCTACAGGAGGAGCAACTATTCCCAGTACTGAACCTGCTACACAAGAATCAACTATTCCCAGTACTGAACCTTCTACAGGAGGAGCAACTATTCCCAGTACTGAACCTGCCACAGAAGTAGCAAGTATTCCCAGTACTGAACCTGTCACAAAAGGAACAGATATTCCCAGTACTGATCCTCCTACTGGAGGAGCAACTATTCCCAGTACTGAACCTGCTACAGGAGGAGCAACTATTCCCAGTACTGAACCTGCTACAGGAAGAGCAACTATTCCGAGGACTGAACCTGCCACAGGAGGAGCAACTATTCCCATTACTGAACCTGCTACAGAAGGAGGAACTATTCCCAGTACTGAACATGCTACAGTAGGAGCAACTAATCCCAGTACTGAACCTGCTACAGAAGGAGGAACTATTCCCAGTACTGAACCTGCTACAGTAGGAGCAGTTATTCCCAGTACTGAACCTGGAGCAACTATTCCCAGTACTGAACTTCCTACAGGAGGAGCAACTATTCCCAGTACTGAACCTGCTACAGTAGGAGCAGTTATTCCCAGTACTGAACCTGGAGCAACTATTCCCAGTACTGAACTTCCTACAGAAGGAGCAACTATTCCCAATACTGAACCTGCTGCAGGAGAAGCAACAATTCCCAGTACAGGACCTGTTACAGGAGGAGGAACTTTTCCCAGCACTGAACCTGCTACAGTAGGAGCAACTATTCCCAGGACATAACCTGCTACAGGAGGAGCAAGTATTCCCAGTACTGAACCTGCTGCAGGAGAAGCAACAATTCCCAGTACTGAACATGCCACCGGAGGAGCAACTATTCCCAGCACTGAACCTGCTACCGGAGGAGCAACTATTCCCAGCACTGAACCTGCTACCGGAGGAGCAACTATTCCCAGTACTGAACCTGCTACAGGAGGAGCAAGTATTCCCAGTACTGAACCTGCCACTGAAGGATCAGCTATTCCCAGTACTGAACCTCCTACAGGAGGAGCAACTATTCCCAGTACTGAACATGCCACCGGAGGAGCAACTATTCCCAGCACTGAACCTGCTACCGGAGGAGCAACTATTCCCAGTACTGAACCTGCTACAGGAGGAGCAAGTATTCCCAGTACTGAACCTGCCACTGAAGGATCAGCTATTCCCAGTACTGAACCTCCTACAGGAGGAGCAACTATTCCCAGTACTGAACCTGCTACAGGAGGAGCAACTATTCCCAGTCCTGAACCTGCTACAGTAGGAGCAACTATTCCCAGTACTGAACCTGCTACAGTAGGAGCAGCTCTTCCCAGTACTGAACTTGCTACAGAAGGAGCAACTATTTCCAGGAATGAACCTGCGACAGAAGGAGCAACTATTCCCAGTCCTGAAACTGGAGCAACTATTCCCAGTACTGAACTTCCTACAGGAGGAGCAACTATTCCCAGTACTGAACCTGCTACAGAAGGAGCAACTATTCCCAGTACTGAACCTGCTGCAGGAGAAGCAACAATTCCCAGTACTGAACTTGCAACAGGAGGAGCAACTATTCCGAGTACTGATCCTGCTACAGGAGGAGCAACTATTCGCAGTACTGAACCTCCCACAGGAGGAGCAACTATTCCCAGTACTGAACTTGCTACAGGAGGAGCAACTATTCACAGGACTGAACCTGTCACAGGAGCAGCAACTTTTACCAGTACTGAACATGCCACAGGAGGAGCAACTATTCCCAGTACTGAACCTGCTACAGGAGGAGCAACTATTCACAGGACTGAACCTGCTACAGGAGGAGCAATTATTTGCAGTACTCAACCTCCGACAAGAAGAGTAACTTATCCCAGTACTGAACCTGCTACAGGAGGAGCAACTATTCCCTGTACTGAACCTCCGACAGTAGGAGCAACTATTCCCCGTACTGAACCTGCTACAGGAGGAGCAACTATTCCCAATACTGAACCTGCCACAGAAGGAGCAACTATTCCCAGTAATGAACCTACTACAGGAGGAGCAACTATTCCCTGTACTGAACCTGCTACAGGAGGAGCAACTATTCCCAGTACTGAACCTGCTACAGAAGGAGCAACTATTCCCAGTACTCAACCTACCACAGAAGGAGAAACTATTTCCAGTACTGAACCTACTACAGGAGGAGAAACTATTCCCATTACTGAACCTGCTACAGAAGCGCAACTATTCCCAGTACTGAAAATCCTACAGGAGGAGCAACTTTTCCCAGTACTGAACCTGCCACAGAAGGAGCAACTATTCGCCGGACTGAACCTGCTACAGAAGGAGCAACTATTCCCAGCACTGAACCTCCTACAGGAGGAGCAACTATTCCCAGTACTGAACTTGCCACAGAAAGAGCGACTATTCCCTGGAATGAACCTGATCCAGATGGAGTAACTATTCCCAGTACTGAACCTGCTGCAGGAAGAGCAACTATTCCCAGTGCTGAACCTGCCACAGAAGGAGCAAGTATTCCCAGTACTGAACCTGCCATTGAAGGAGCAGCTATTCCCAGTACTGAACCTCCTACAGGAGGAGCAACTATTCCCTGTACTGAACCTGCTACAGGAGGAGCAACTATTCCCAGGACAGAACCTGCTACAGGAGGAGCAACTATTCCCAGTACTGAACCTGCTACAGACAGAGCAACTATTCCCTGTACTGAACCTCCTATAGTAGGAGCAACTATTCCCAGTACTGAACCTGCTACAGGAGGAGCAACTATTCACAATACTGAAACTGCTACAGAAGGAGCAACTATTCCCAGTACTGAACCTCCTACAGGAGGAGCAACTATTCCCTGTACTGAACCTGCTACAGGAGGAGCAACTATTCCCAGTACTGAACCTGCTACAGAAGGAGCAACTATTCCCAGTACTGAAACTCCTACAGTAGGAGCAACTATTCCCAGTACTGAACCTACCACAGAAGGAGAAACTATTTCCAGTACTGAACCTGCTGCCGGAGAAGCAACTATTCCCAGTACAGAACCTGCTACAGAAGGAGGAACTATTCCCAGGACTGAACCTGCTACAGAAGGAGCAACAATTCCCAGGACTGAACCAGCTCCTGGAGGAGCAACTATTCCCAATACTGAACCAGCTACTGGTGGAGCAACTATTCCCAGTACTGAACCTTCTACAGGAGGAGTAACTTCCCAGGACTGAACCTGCCACAGGAGGAGCAACTATTCCCAGTACTGAACCTGCCACAGGAGGAGCAACTATTCCCAGTACTGAACCTGCTACAGGAGGAGCAACTATTCCCAGTACTGAACCTGCTACAGGAGGAGCAACTATTCTCAGTACTGAACCTGCTACAGGAGGAGCAACTATTCCCAGTACAGAACCTGCCACAGAAGTAGCAAGCATTCCCAGTACTGAACTTGCCACTGAAGGAGCACATATTCCCAGCACTGAACCTCCTACAGGAGGAGCAACTATTCCCAGTACTGAACCTGCTACAGGAGGAGCAATTATTCCCAGTACTGAACCTGCTACAGGAAGAGCAACTATTCCCAGGACTGAACCTGCTACAGGAGAAGCAACTATTCCCAATACTGAACATGCCACAGGTGGAGCAACGATTCCCAGTACTGAACCTGCCACAGGAGGAGCAACTATTCCCAGTACTGAACCTGCTACAGAAGGAGGAACTATTCCCAGTACTGAACCTGCTACAGTAGGAGCATTTATTCCCAGTACTGAACCTGCTACAGAAGGAGGAACTATTCCCAGTACTGAACCTGCTACAGAAGGAGCAACTATTCCCAGTACTGAACCTTCTACAGGAGGAGCAACTATTCGCAGTACTGAACCTGCTACAGAAGGAGCAACTATTCCCAGTATTGAACCTGCAACAGGAGGAGGAACTATTCCCGGTACTGAACCTGCGACAGGAGGAACAACAATTCCCAGTAATGAACCTGCTACAGAAGGAGGAACTATTCCCAGTACTGAACCTGCTACAGTAGGAGGAACTATTCCCAGTACTGAACCTTCTACAGGAGGAGCAACTATTCGCAGTACTGAACCTGCTACAGAAGGAGCAACTATTCCCAGTATTGAACCTGCAACAGGAGGAGGAACTATTCCCGGTACTGAACCTGCGACAGGAGGAACAACAATTCCCAGTAATGAACCTGCTACAGAAGGAGCAACTATTCCCAGTACTGAACCTGCTGCAGGAGAAGCAACTATTCCCAGTACAGAACCTGCTACAGAAGGAGGAACTATTCCCAGTACTGAACCTGCAACAGGAGGAGCAACTATTCCCAGTAATGAACCTGCTACAGAAGAAGCAACTATTCCCAGTACTGAACCTGGAGCACCTATTCCCAGTACAGAACCTGCTACAGAAGGAACAACTATTCCCAGTACTGAACCTGCTACAGGAAGAGCAAATATTCCCAGTGCTGAACCTGCCACAGAAGGAGCAAGTATTCCCAGTACTGAACCTGCCACCGAAGGAGCAGCTACTCCCAGTACTGAACCTCCTACAGGAGGAGCAACTATTCCCAGTACTGAACCTGCTACAGGACGAGCAATTATTTGCAGTACTAAACCTCCTACAAGAGGAGCAACTGTTCCCAGTACTGAACCTGCTACAGGAGGAGCAACTATTCCCTGTACTGAACCTCCTACAGTAGGAGCAACTATTCCCAGAACTGAACCTGCCACCGGAGGAGCAACTATTCCCAGTACTGAAACTGCCACAGGAGGAGCAACTATTCCCAGTACTGACCCTGCCACAGGAGGAGCTACTATTCCCAGTACTGAACCTGCTACAGGAGGATCAACTATTCCCAGTACTGAACCTGCTACAGGAGGAGCAACTATTCCCTGTACTGAACCTGCTCCAGGAAGAGCAACTATTCCCAGGACTGAACCTGCGACAGGAGGAGCAACTATTTCCAGGACTGGACCAGCCACAGGAGGAGCAACTATTCCCAGTACTGAACCTGCTGCAGAATAATCAACTATTCCCAGTGCTGAACATTCTACAGGAGGTGCAACTATTCACAGTACTGAACCTGTCACAGAAGGAGCAGATATTCCCAGTAGTGATCCTCCTACAGGAGTAGCAACTATTCCCAGTACTGAACCTGCTACAGGAGGAGCAACTATTCCCAGTACTGAACCTGCTACAGGAAGAGCAACTATTCCCAGGACTGAACCTGCTACAGGAGAAGCAACTATTCCCAGTACTGAACATGCCACAGGTGGAGCAACTATTCCCAGGACTGAAACTGCCACAGGAGGAGCAACTATTCCCAGTACTGAACCTGCCACAGGAGGAGCAACTATTCCCAGTACTGAACCTGCTACAGAAGAATCAACTATTCCCAGTACTGAACCTTCTACAGGAGGAGCAACTATTCCCAGTACTGAACCAGCCACAGGAGGAGCAACTATTCCCAGTACTGAACCTGCCACAGGAGGAGCAACTATTCCCAGTACTGAACCTGCTACAGAAGAATCAACTATTTCCAGTACTGGACCAGCCACAGGAGGAGCAACTATTCCCAGTACTGAACCTGCTGCAGAATAATCAACTATTCCCAGTGCTGAACATTCTACAGGAGGTGCAACTATTCCCAGTACTGAACCTGTCACAGAAGGAGCAGATATTCCCAGTAGTGATCCTCCTACAGGAGTAGCAACTATTCCCAGTACTGAACCTGCTAGAGGAGGAGCAACTATTCCCAGTACTGAACCTGCTACAGGAAGAGCAACTATTCCCAGGACTGAACCTGCTACAGGAGAAGCAACTATTCCCAGTACTGAACATGCCACAGGTGGAGCAACTATTCCCAGGACTGAAACTGCCACAGGAGGAGCAACTATTCCCAGTACTGAACCTGCCACAGGAGGAGCAACTATTGCCAGTACTGAACCTGCTACAGAAGAATCAACTATTCCCAGTACTGAACCTTCTACAGGAGGAGCAACTATTCCCAGTACTGAACCAGCCACAGGAGGAGCAACTATTCCCAGTACTGAACCTGCCACAGGAGGAGCAACTATTCCCAGTACTGAACCTGCTACAGAAGAATCAACTATTCCCAGTGCTGAACCTTCTACAGGAGGTGCAACTATTCCTAGTACTGAAGCTGTCACAGAAGGAGCAACTATTTCCAGTACAGAACCTGCTACAGTAGGAGCAACTATTCCCAGTACTGAACCTTCAACAGGAGAAGCAACTATTCCCAGTACTGAACCTGCTACAGGAGGAGCAACTATTCCCAGTATTGAACCTGCTACAGAAGGAGCAACGATACCCAGTACTGAACCTGCTACAGAAGGAGCAACTATTCCCAGTACTGAACCTGCTGCGGAAGAAGCAACTATTCCCAGTACTGAACCTGGCGCAACTATTCCCAGTTCTGAACTTCCTACAGGAGGAGCAACTATTCCCAGGACTGAACCTGCTACAGGAGGAGCAACTATTCCCAGTACTGAACCTGCCACAGGAGGAGCAACTATTCCCAGTACTGAACTTGCTACAGGAGGAGCAACTATTCAGAGTACTGAACCTGCTACAGGAGGAGCAACTATTCGCAGTACTGAACATGCCACAGGAGGAGCAACTATTCCCAGTACTGAACCTGCTACAGGAGGAGCAACTATTCACAGGACTGAACCTGCTACCGGAGGAGCAACTATTCCCAGTACTGAACCTGCTGCAGGAAGAGCAACTATACCCAGTGCTGAACCTGCCACCGAAGGAGCAGCTATTCCCAGTACTGAACCTGCTACAGGAGGAGCAATTATTCTCATTACTGAACCTGCTACAGAAGCAGCAACTATTCCCAGTACTGAAAATCCTACAGGAGGAGCAACTTTTCCCAGTACTGAACCTGCCACAGAAGGAGCAACTATTCCCCGGACTGAACCTGCTACAGAAGGAGCAACTATTCCCAGGAATGAACCTGATACAGATGGAGCAACTATTCCCAGGACTGAACCTGCTACAGGAGGAGCAACTATTCCCAGTACTGAACCTCCTACAGGAGGAGCAACTATTCCCAGGACTGAACCTGCTACAGAAGGAGTAATTATTCCCAATACTGAACCTCCTAAAGGAGGAGCAACTATTCCCAGGACTGAATCTGCTACAGAAGGAGCAACAATTTCCAGGACTGAACCCGCTCCTGGAGGAGCAACTATTCCCAATACTGAACCAGCTACTGGAGGAGCAACTATTCCCAGTACTGAACCTTCTACAGGAGGAGTAACTATTCCCAGGACTGACCTGCCACAGGAGGAGCAACTATTCCCAGTACTGAACCTGCCACAGGAGGAGCAACAATTCCCAGTAATGAACCTGCTACAGGAGGAGCAACTATTCCCAGTAATGAACCTGCTACAGGAGGAGCAACTATTCCCTGTACTGAACCTGCTACAGGAAGAGCAACTATTCCCAGGACTGAACCTGCAACAGGAGGAGCAACTATTCCCAGTACTGAATCTGCCACAGGAGGAGCAACTATTCCCAGTACTGAACCTGCTACAGGAGGAGCAACTATTCCCAGGACTGAACCTGCTACAGGAGGAGCAACTATTCCCAGTACTGAACCTGCTACAGGAGGAGCAACTATTCCCAGTACAGAACCTGCCACAGAAGTAGCAAGTATTCCCAGTACTGAACCTGCCACAGAAGGAGCAGATATTCCCAGTACTGAACCTGCTACAGGAGGAGCAATTATTCCCAGTACTGAACCTGACACAGGAGGAGCAACTATTCCCAGTACTGAACCTGCTACAGAAGGAGGAACTATTCCCAGTACTGAACCTGCTACAGGAGGAGCATTTATTCCCAGTACTGAACCTGCTACAGAAGGAGCAACTATTCCCAGTACTGAACCATCTACAGAAGGAGCAACTATTCCCAGTACTGAACCTGCTACAGTAGGAGGAACTATTCCAGGTACTGAACCTGCTACAGGAGGAGCAACTATTCGCAGTACTGAACCTGCTACAGAAGGAGCAACTATTCCCAGTATTGAACCTGCAACAGGAGGAGGAACTATTCCCGGTACTGAACCTGCGACAGGAGGAACAACAATTCCCAGTAATGAACCTGCTACAGAAGGAGCAACTATTCCCAGTACTGAACCTGCTGCAGGAGAAGCAACTATTCCCAGTACAGAACCTGCTACAGAAGGAGGAACTATTCCCAGTACTGAACCTGCAACAGGATGAGCAACTATTCCCAGTAATGAACCTACTACAGAAGAAGCAACTATTCCCAGTACTGAACCTGGAGCAACGATTCCCAGTACTCAACTTCCTACAGGAGGAGCAACTATTCCCAGTACTGAACCTGCTGCCGGAGAAGCAACTATTCCCAGTACAGAACCTGCTACAGAAGGAGGAACTATTCCCAGTACTGAACCTGCTACAGGAGGAGCAACTAGTCCCAGTACTGAACCTGCCACAGGAGGAGCAACTATTCCCAGCACTGAACCTGCTACAGGAAGAGCAAATATTCCCAGTACTGAACCTGCTACAGGAAGAGCAAATATTCCCAGTGCTGAACCTGCCACAGAAGGAGCAAGTATTCCCAGTACTGAACCTGCCACCGAAGGAGCAGCTATTCCCAGTACTGAACCTCTTACAGGAGGAGCAACTATTCCCAGTACTGAACCTGCTACAGGACGGGCAATTATTTGCAGTACTAAACCTCCTACAAGAGGAGCAACTATTCCCAGTACTGAACCTGCTACAGGAGGAGCAACTATCCCCTGTACTGAACCTCCTACAGTAGGAGCAACTATTCCCAGTACTGAACCTGCTACAGAAGGAGCAACTATTCCCAGTACGGAACCTGCCACAGAAGTAGCAAGTATTCCCAGGACTGAACCAGCTACTGGAGGAGCAACTATTCCCAGTACTGAACCTTATACAGGAGGAGCAACTATTCCCAATACTGAACCTGCTACAAAAGGAGCAACTATTCCCAGTACTGAAACTGCCACAGGAGGAGCAACTATTCCCAGTACTGACCCTGCCACAGGAGGAGCTACTATTCCCAGTACTGAACCTGCTACAGAAGGAGCAACTATTCCCAGTACTGAACCTGCTGTGGAAGAAGCAACTATTCCCAGTACTGAACCTGGAGCAACTATTCCCAGTTCTGAACTTCCTACAGGAGGAGCAACTATTCCCAGTACTGAACCTGCTACAGAAGGAGGAACTATTCCCAGCACTGAACCTGCTACGGTAGGAGCAACTATTCCCAGTACTGAACCTGCTACAGGAGGAGCAACTATTCCCAGTACTGAACCTGCCACAGGAGGAGCAACTATTCCCAGTACTGGACCTGCCACAGGAGGAGCAACTATTCCCAGTACTGAACTTGCTACAGGAGGAGCAACTATTCCGAGTACTGAACCTGCTACAGGAGGAGCAACTATTCCCAGTACTGAACCTGCTGCAGGAGGAGCAACTATTCCCTGTACCAAACCTGCTACAGGAGGAGCAACTATTCCCAGTACTGAACCTGCTACAGAAGGAGCAACTATTCCCAGTACTGAAACTCCTACAGGAGGAGCAACTTTTCCCAGTACTGAACCTGCCACAGAAGGAGCAACTACAACCAGTACCGAACCTGCTACAGAAGGAACAACTATAACCAGTACTGAGCCTGCTACAGAAGGAGCAACTATTCCCAGGACTGAACTTGCTCCAGTAGGAGCAACTATTCCCAGCACTGAACCTCCTACAGGAGGAGCAACTATTCCCAGTACTGAACTTGCCACAGAAGGAGCGACGATTCCCAGGACTGAACATGCTACAAAAGGAGCAACTATTCCCAGTACTTAACCTGCTACAGAAGGAGCAACTATAACCAGTACTGATCCTGCTACAGAAGGAACAACTATTCCCCGGACTGACCCTCCTAAAGGAGGAGCAACTATTCCCAATACTGAACCTCCTACAGGAGAAACAACTATTCCCAGGACAGAACCAGCTACAGAAGGAGCAACAATTCCCAGGACTGAACCTGCTACAGGAGGAGCAACTATTCCCAAGACAACCTGCCACGGGAGGAGCAACAATTCCCAATACTGCTGAACTAGCTACTGGTGGAGCAACTATTCCCAGTACTGAACCTTCTACAGGAGGAGCAACTATACCCAAAACTGAACCTGCCACGGGAGGAGCAACTATTCCCAGTACTGAACCTGCCACAGGAGGAGCAACTATTCCCAGTACTGAACCTGCTACAGGAGGAGCAACTATTCCCAGTATTGAACCTGCTACAGGAGAAGCAACTATTCCCAGTACTGAACCTGCTACAGGAGGAGCAACTATTCCCTGTACTGAACCTGCTACTGGAAGAGCAACTATTCCCAGGACTGAACCTGCTACAGGAGGAGCAACTATTCCCAGGACTGAACCTGCCACAGGAGGAGCAACTATTCGCAGTACTGAACCTGCCACAGGAGGAGCAACTATTCCCAGTACTGAACATGCCACAGAAGGAGCAACTATTCCCAGTATTGAACCTGCTACAGAAGGAGCAACTATTCCCAGTACTGAAACTGCCACAGGTGGAGCAACTATTCCCAGTACTGAACCTGCTACAGAAGGAGCAACTATCCCCAGTACTGAACCTCTTACAGAAGGAGCAGCTATTCCCAGTACTGAACCTGCTACAGGAGGAGCAACTATTCCCAGGACTTAACCTGCCACAGGAGGAGCAACTATTCCCAGTACTGAACATGCAACAGAAGGAGCAACTATTCCCAGTATTGAACCTGCTACAGAAGGAGCACCTATTCCCAGTACTGAACCTGCTACAGAAGGAGCAACTATTCCAATTCCTGAAACTGCCACAGGTGGAGCAACTATTCCAATTCCTGAAACTGCCACAAGTGGAGCAACTATTCCCAGGACTGAACCTGCTGCAGAAGAAGCAACTATTCCCAGTACTGAAACTGCCACAGGTGGAGCAACTATTCCCAGGACTGAACCTGCTGCAGAAGAAGCAACTATTCCCAATACTGAACCTCCTATAGGAGGAGCAACTATTCCCAGTACTGAACCAGCGACTGGAGGAGCAACTATTCCCAGTACTGAACCTCCTCCAGGAGGAGCAACTATTCCCAGTACTGAATCTGCCAGAGGAGGAGCAACTATTCCCAGTACTGAACCTGCTACAGAAGGAGTAACTATTCCCAGGACTGAACCTGCTACAGAAGGAGCAATTATTCCCAGGACTGAACCTGCAACAGGAGGAGGAACTATTCCCAGAACTGAACCTGCTACAGGAGGAGCGATTATTCCCAATACAGAACCTGCTACAGGAGGATCAACTATTCCCAGGACTGAACCTGCTGCCAGAGGAGCAACTATTCCCATTACTGAACCTGCTACAGGAGGATCAACTATTCCCAGGACTGAACCTGCTGCAGGAGGAGCAACTATTCCCAGTACTGAACCTGCCACAGGAGGAGCAACTATTCCCAGTACTGAACCTGCTACAGGAGGAGCAACTATTCCCAGTACTGAACCTGCCACAGAAGGAGCGACTATTCCCAGGAATGAACCTGATACAGATGGAGCAACAATTCCCAGGACTGAACCTATTACAGGAGGCGCAACTATTCGCAGTACTGAATCTGCTGCAGGAGGAGCTACTATTCCCAGTACTGAACCTCCTCCAGGAGGAGCAACTATTCCCAGTACTGAACCTGCCACAGGAGGAGCATCTATTCCCAGTACTGAACCTGCTACAGAAGGAGCAACTATTCCCAGTACTTTACCTGATACAGAAGGAGCAACTAAACCAGTACTGAACCTGCTACAGAAGGAACAACTATTCCCAGCACCGAACCTCCGACAGGAGGAGCAACTATTCCCAGTACTGAACCTGCCAAAGAAGGAGCGACTATTCCCAGGAATGAACCTGATACAGATGGAGCAACTATTCCCAGGACTGAACCTGTTACAGCAGGAGCAACTTTACCCAGTACTGAACCTGCTACAGTAGGAGCAACTATTCCCAGTACTGAACCTCCTACAGGAGGAGCAACTATTCCCAGGACGGAACCTGCTACAGAAGGAGCAACTATTCCCAGGACTGAACCTGCTACAGGAGGAGCAATTATTCCCAATACTGAACCTGCTACAGGAGGATCAACTATTCCCAGTACTGAACCTGATACAGATGGAGCAACTATTCCCAGGACTGAACCTGTTACAGCAGGAGCAACTATACCCAATACTGAACCTGCTACAGGAGGATCAACTATTCCCAGGACTGAACCTGCTGCAGGAGGAGCAACTATTCCCAGTACTGAACCTGCTACAGAAGGAGCAACTATTCCCAGGACTGAACCTGCTACAGAAGGAGCAACAATTCCAAGCACTGAACCTCCGACAGGAGGAGCAACTATTCCCAGTACTGAACCTGCCACAGAAGGAGCGACTATTCCCAGGAATGAACCTGATACAGATGGAGCAACAATTCCCAGGACTGAACCTATTACAGGAGGCGCAACTATTCCCAGTACTGAATCTGCTACAGGAGGAGCAACTATTCCCAGTACTGAACCTCCTACAGGAGGAGCAACAATTCCCAGGACTGTAACTGCTACAGAAGGAGCAACAATTCCCAGGACTGAACCTGCTACAGGAAGAGCAATTATTCCCAGTACTGAACCAGCTACTGGAGGAGCAACTATTCCCAGTACTGAACCTACTCCAGGAGGAGCTACTATTCCCAGTACTGAACCTCCTCCAGGAGGAGCAACTATTCCCAGTACTGAACCTGCTACAGAAGGAGCAACTAAACCAGTACTGAACCTGCTACAGAAGGAACAACTATTCCCAGCACCGAACCTCCGACAGGAGGAGCAACTATTCCCAATACTGAACCTGCCAAAGAAGGAGCGACTATTCCCAGGAATGAACCTGATACAGATGGAGCAACTATACCCAGTACTGAACCTGCTACAGGAGGAGCAACTATTCCCAGTACTGAACCGCCTACAGGAGGAGCAACTATTCCCAGGACTGAACCTGCTACAGAAGGAGTAATTATTCCCAATACTGAACCTCCTAAAGGAGGAGCAACTATTCCCAATACTGAACCTCCTACAGGAGAAGCAACTATTCCCAGGACTGAACCTGCTACAGAAGGAGCAACAATTCCCAGGACTGAACCTGCTACAGGAGGAGCAATTATTCCCAATACTGATCCTGCTACAGGAGGAACAACAATTCCCAAGGCAACCTGCCACAGGAGGAACAACTATTCCCAGTACTAACCCAGCTACTGGAGGAGCAACTATTCCCAGTACTGAACCTACTCCAGGAGGAGCAACTATTCCCAGTACTGAACCTCCTCCAGGAGGAGCAACAATTCCCAGTACTGAACCTGCCACAGGAGGAGCAACTATTCCCAGTATTGAACCAGCTACAGAAGGAGCAACTATTCCCAGTCCTGAACCTGCTACAGAAGGAGCAACTATTCCCAGTACTGAACCAGCGACTGGAGGAGCAACTATTCCCAGTACTGAACCTCCTCCAGGAGGAGCAACTATTCCCAGTACTGAATCTGCCAGAGGAGGAGCAACTATTCCCAGTACTGAACCTGCTACAGAAGGAGTAACTATTCCCAGGACTGAACCTGCTACAGAAGGAGCAATTATTCCCAGGACTGAACCTGCAACAGGAGGAGGAACTATTCCCAGAACTGAACCTGCTACAGGAGGAGCGATTATTCCCAATACAGAACCTGCTACAGGAGGATCAACTATTCCCAGGACTGAACCTGCTGCCAGAGGAGCAACTATTCCCATTACTGAACCTGCTACAGGAGGAGCAACTATTCCCAGTTCAGAACCTGCTACAGAAGGAGCAACTATTCTCAGTACTTAACCTACTACAGAAGGAGCAACTATAACCAGTACTGAACCTGCTACAGAAGGAACAACTTTTCCCAGGACTGAACCTGCGACAGAAGGAGCAACTATTCCCAGTCCTGAACCTGCTTCAGGAGGAGCAACTATTCCCAGTACTGAACCTCCTACTGGAGGAGCAACTATTCCCAGGACTGATACTGCTACAGAAGGAGTAATTATTCCCAATACTGAACCTCCTAAAGGAGGAGCAACTATTCCCAATACTGAACCTCCTACAGGAGGAGCAACAATTCCCAGGACTGAACCTGCTACAGGAGGAGCAATTATTCCCAATATTGATCCTGCTACAGGAGGAGCAACTATTCCCAAGACAACCTGCCACAGGAGGAACAGCTATTCCCAGTACTAAACCAGCTACTGGAGGAGCAACTATTCCCAGTACTGAACCTCCTCCAGGAGGAGCAACTATTCCCAGTACTGAACCTGCCACAGGAGGAGCAACTATTCCCAGTACTGAACCTGCTACAGAAGGAGTAACTATTCCCAGTACTGAACCTGCTACAGAAGTAGCAACTATTCCCAGTACTGAACCTGCCACAGGTGGAGCAACTATTCCCAGTACTGAACCTCAGACAGGAGGAGCAACTATTCCCAGTGCGGAACATGCTACAGGAGGAGCAACTATTCCCAGTACTGAACCTCCTACAGGAGGAGCAACTATTCCCAGGACTGAACCTGCAACAGGAGGAGCAATTATTCCCAATACTGATCCTGCTACAGGAGGAGCAACAATTCCCAAGACAACCTGCCACAGGAGGAACAACTATTCCCAGCACTAACCCAGCTACTGGAGGAGCAACTACTCCCAGTACTGAACCAGCTACTGGAGGAGCAACTATTCCCAGTACTGAACCTACTCCAGGAGGAGCAACTATTCCCAGTACTGAACCTCCTCCAGGAGGAGCAACTATTCCCAGTACTGAACCTGCCACAGGAGGAGCAACTATTCCCAGGACTGAAACTGCTACAGAAGGAGCAACTATTCCCAGTACTGAACCTGCCACAGGAGGAGCAACTATTCCCAGGACTGAAACTGCTACAGAAGGAGCAACTATTCCCAGTACTGAACTTGCCACAGAAGGAGCGACTATTCCAAGGAATGAACCAGTTACAGGAGGAGCAACTATTCCCAGTGCTGAACCTGCTTCAGGAGGAGCAACTATTCCCAGTACTGAACCTCCTACAGGAGCAGCAACTATTCCCAGTACTGAACCTGCTACAGAAGGAGTAATTATTCCCAATACAGAACCTCCTAAAGGAGGAGCAACTATTCCCATTACTGAACCTCCTACAGGAGGAGCAACAATTCCCAGGACTGAACCTGCTACAGGAGGAGCAATTATTCCCAATATTGATCCTGCTACAGGAGGAGCAGCTATTCCCAAGACAACCTGCCACAGGAGGAACAACTATTCCCAGTACGAAACCAGCTACTGGAGGTGCAACTATTCCCAGTACTGAACCTGCCACAGGAGGAGCAACTATTCCCAGTACTGAACCTCCTCCAGGAGGAGCAACTATTCCCAGTACTGAACCTGCCACAGGAGGAGCAACTATTCCCAGTACTGAACCTGCTACAGAAGGAGTAACTATTCCCAGTACTGAACCTGCTACAGAAGGAGCAACTATTCCCAGTACTGAACCTGCAACAGGAGGAGGAACTATTCCCAGTACTGAACCTGCCACAGGTGGAGCAACTATTCCCAGTACTGAACCTACTCCAGGAGGAGCAACTATTCCCAGTACTGAACCTCCTCCAGGAGGAGCAACTATTCCCAGTACTGAACCTGCCACAGGAGGAGCAACTATTCCCAGGACTGAAATTGCTACAGAAGGAGCAACTATTCCCAGTACTGAACTTGCCACAGAAGGAGCGGCTATTCCAAGGAATGTACCTGATACAGATGGAGCAACTATTCCCAGGACTGAACCAGTTACAGGAGGAGCAACTATTCCCAGTACTGAACCTGCTTCAGGAGGAGCAACTATTCCCAGTAATGAACCTCCTACAGGAGGAGCAACTATTCCCAGTACTGAACCTGCTACAGAAGGAGTAATTATTCCCAATACTGAACCTCCTAAAGGAGGAGCAACTATTCCCAATACTGAAGCTCCTACAGGAGGAGCAACAATTCCCAGGACTGAACCTGCTTCAGGAGGAGCAATTATTCCCAATATTGCTCCTGCTACAGGAGGAGCAACTATTCCCAGTACTGAACCTCCAGCAGGAGGAGCAACTATTCCAGGTACTGAACCTGCTACAGAGGGAGCAACTATTCCCAGTACTGAACCTCTTACAGAAGGAGCAGCCATTCCCAGTACTGAACCTGTTCCAGGAGGAGCAACTATTCCCAGTACTGAACATGCCACAGAAGGAGCAACTATTCCCAGTACTGAACCTCCAGCAGGAGGAGCAACTATTCCAGGTACTGAACCTGCTGCAGAGGGAGCAACTATTCCCAGTACTGAACCTCTTACAGAAGGAGCAGCCATTCCCAATACTGGAGGACAGCAAATGTGGTCCCTTTGTTCAAAAAGGGGAGCAGAGACAACCCCGGCAACTATAGACCGGTGAGCCTCACGTCTGTAGTGGGTAAATTCTTGGAGGGGATTATAAGGGACAAGATTTATAATCATCTAGATAGGAATAATATGATCAGGGATAGTCAGCATGGCTTTGTGAAGGGTAGGTCATGCCTCACAAACCTTATTGAGTTCTTTGAGAAGGTGACTGAACAGGTAGATGAGGGTAGAGCAGTTGATGTGGTGTATATGGATTTCAGCAAAGCGTTTGATAAGGTTCCCCACGGTAGGCTATTGCAAAAAATACGGAGGCTGGGGATTGAGGGTGATTTAGAGATGTGGATCAGAAATTGGCTAGCTGAAAGAAGACAGAGGGTGGTGGTTGATGGGAAATGTTCAGAATGGAGTACAGTCACAAGTGGAGTACCACAAGGATCTGTTCTGGGGCCGTTGCTGTTTGTCATTTTTATCAATGACCTAGAGGAAGGCGCAGAAGGGTGGGTGAGTAAATTTGCAGACGATACTAAAGTCGGTGGTGTTGTCGATAGTGTGGAAGGATGTAGCAGGTTACAGAGGGATATAGATAAGCTGCAGAGCTGGGCTGAGAGGTGGCAAATGGAGTTTAATGTAGAGAATTGTGAGGTGATTCACTTTGGAAGAAATAATAGGAATGCGGAATATTTGGCTAATGGTAAAGTTCTTGAAAGTGTGGATGAGCAGAGGGATCTAGGTGTCCATGTACATAGATCCCTGAAAGTTGCCACCCAGGTTGATAGGGTTGTGAAGAAGGCCTATGGAGTGTTGGCCTTTATTGGTAGAGGGATTGAGTTCCGGAGTCGGGAGGTCATGTTGCAGCTGTACAGAACTCTGGTACGGCCGCATTTGGAGTATTGCGTACAGTTCTGGTCACCGCATTATAGGAAGGACGTGGAGGCTTTGGAGCGGGTGCAGAGGAGATTTACCAGGATGTTGCCTGGTATGGAGGGAAAATCTTATGAGGAAAGGCTGACGGACTTGAGGTTGTTTTCGTTGGAGAGAAGAAGGTTAAGAGGAGACTTAATAGAGGCATACAAAATGATCAGGGGGTTGGATAGGGTGGACAGTGAGAGCCTTCTCCCGCGGATGGATATGGCTGGCACGAGGGGACATAACTTTAAACTGAGGGGTAATAGATATAGGACAGAGGTCAGAGGTAGGTTCTTTACGCAAAGAATAGTGAGGCCGTGGAATGCCCTACCTGCTACAGTAGTGAACTCGCCAACATTGAGGGCATTTAAAAGTTTGGATAAACATATGGATGATAATGGCATAGTGTAGGTTAGATGGCTTTTGTTTCGGTGCAACATCGTGGGCCGAAGGGCCTGTACTGCGCTGTATTGTTCTATGTTCTATAGAAGGAGCAACTATTCCCAGTATTGAACCTGCTACAGAAGGAGCAACTATTCCCAGTACTGAACCTGCTACAGAAGGAGCAACTAATCCCAGTACTGAAACTGCCACAGGTGGAGCAACTATTCCCAGTACTGAACCTACAACAGGAGGAGGAACTATTCCCAGTACTGAACCTGCCACAGGTGGAGCAACTATTCCCAGTACTGAACCTCCGACAGGAGGAGCAACTATTCCCAGTACGGAACCTGCCACAGGTGGAGCAACTATTCCCAGTACTGAACCTCCGACAGGAGGAGCAACTATTCCCAGTACGGAACCTGCCACAGGTGGAGCAACTATTCCCAGTACGGAACCTGCCACAGGTGGAGCAACTATTCCCAGTACTGAACCTCTTACAGAAGGAGCAACTATTCCCAGTACTGAACCTGCCAAAGAAGGAGCGACTATTCCCAGGAATGAACCTGATACAGATGGAGCAACTATTCCCAGGACTAAACCTGTTACAGGAGGAGCAACTATTCCCAGTACTGAACCTGCTACAGGAGGAGCAACTATTCCCAGTACTGAACCTCCTACAGGAGGAGCAACTATTCCCAGGACTGAACCTGCTACAGAAGGCGTAATTATTCCCAATACTGAACCTCCTAAAGGAGGAGCAACTATTCCCAATACTGGACCTCCTCCAGGAGAAGCAACTATTCCCAGGACAGAACCTGCTACAGGAGGAGCAATTATTCCCCATACTGATCCTGCTACAGGAGGAGCAACAATTCCCAAGACAACCTGCCACAGGAGGAACAACTATTCTCAGTACTAACCCAGCTACTGGAGGAGCAACTACTCCCAGTACTGAACCAGCTACTGGAGGAGCAACTATTCCCAGTACTGAACCTCCTCCAGGAGGAGCAACTATTCCCAGTACTGAACCTGCCACAGGAGGAGCAACTATTCCCAGGACTGAAACTGCTACAGAAGGTGCAACTATTCCCAGCACTGAACCTCCTACAGAAGGAGCAACTATTCCCAGTACTGAACTTGCCACAGAAGGAGCGACTATATCCAGGAATGAACCTGATACAGATGGAGCAACTATTCCCAGGACGGAACCTGTTACAGGAGGAGCAACTATTCCCAGTACTGAACCTGCTTCAGGAGGAGCAACTATTCCCAGTACTGAACCTCCAACAGGTGGAGCAACTATTCCCAGTACTGAACCTGCTACAGAAGGAGTAATTATTCCCAATACTTAACCTCCTACAGGAGGAACAAGAATTCCCAGGACTGAACCTGCTACAGGAGGAGCAATTGTTCCCAATATTGATCCTGCTACAGGAGGAGCAAATATTCCCAAGACAACCTGCCACAGGAGGAACAACTATTCCCAGTACTAACCCAGCTACTGGAGGAGCAACTATTCCCAGTACGAAACCAGCTACTGGAGGAGCAACTATTCCCAGTACTGAACCTGCCACAGGACCAGCAACTATTCCCAGTACCGAACCTGCCAAAGAAGGAGCGACTATTCCCAGGACTGAACCTGATACAGAAGGAGCAACTATTCGCAATACTGAACCTGCTACAGAAGGAGTAACTATTCCCAGGACTGAACCTGCTACAGAAGGAGCAACTATTCCCAGTACTGAACCTGCAACAGGAGGAGCAAGTATTCCCAGTACCGAACCTGCCAAAGAAGGAGCGACTATTCCCAGGAATGAACCTGATACAGGAGGAGCAACTATTCCCAGGACTGAACCTGTTACAGGAGGAGCAACTATACCCAGTACTGAACCTCCTACAGGAGAAGCAATTATTCCCAGGACTGAAACTGCTACAGAAGGAGCAACAATTCCCAGGACTGAACCTGCTACAGGAGGAGCAATTATTCCCAATACTGATCCTGGTACAGGAGGAGCAACAATTCCAAAGGCAACCTGCCACAGGAGGAACAACTATTCCCAGGACTGAACCAGCTACTGGAGGAGCAACTATTCCCAGTACTGAACCAGCTACTGGAGGAGCAACTATTCCCAGTACTCAACCTGCCACAGGAGTAGCAACTATTCCCAGTATTGAACCTGCTACAGAAGGAGCAACTATTCCCAGTCCCGAACCTGCTACAGAAGGAGCAACTATTCCCAGTACTGAACCTGCTACAGAAGGAGCAACTATTCCCAGTACTGAAACTGCCACAGGTGGTGAAACTATTCCCAGTACTGAACCTGCTACAGAAGGAGCAACTATTCCCAGTACTGAACGTGCAACAGGACGAGGAACTATTCCCAGTACTGAACCTGCCACAGGTGGAGCAACTATTCCCAGTACTGAACCTCCGACAGGAGGAGCAACTATTCCCAGTACTGAACCTGCCACAGGTGGAGCAACTATTCCCAGTACTGAACCTCCGACAGGAGGAGCAACTATTCCCAGTACTGAACATGCAACAGAAGGAGCACCTATTCCCAGTATTGAACCTGCTACAGAAGGAGCAACTATTCCCAGTCCTGAACCTGCTACAGAAGGAGCAACTATTCCCAGTACTGAACCTGCTACAGAAGGAGCAACTATTCCAATTCCTGAAACTGCCACAGGTGGAGCAACTATTCCCAGTACTGAACCTGCCACAGAAGGAGCAACTATTCCCAGTACTGAAACTGCCACAGGTGGAGCAACTATTCCCAGGACTGAACCTGCTGCAGAAGAAGCAACTATTCCCAACACTGAACCTCCTATAGGAGGAGCAACTATTCCCAGGACGGAAACTGCTACAGAAGGAGCAACTATTCCCAGGACTGAACCTGCTACAGGAGGAGCAATTATTCCCAATACTGAACCTGCTACAGGAGGAGGAACTCTTCCCAGTACTGAACCTGCTACAGAAGGAGCAACTATTCCCAGTACTGAAACTGCCACAGGTGGAGCAACTATTCCCAGTACTGAACCTACTACAGAAGGAGCAACTATTCCCAGTACTGAACCTACTACAGAAGGAGCAACTATTCCCAGTACTGAACCTGCTACAGAAGGAGCAACTATCCCCAGTACTGAACCTGCAACAGGAGGAGGAACTGTTCCCAGTACTGAACCTCCGACAGGTGGAGCAACTATTCCCAGCACGGAACATGCCACAGAGGGAGCAACTATTACCAGTACTGAACCTCTTACAGAAGGAGCAGCTATTCCCAGTACTGAACCTGCTACAGGAGGAGCAACTATTTCCAGGACTTAACCTGCCACAGGAGGAGCAACTATTCCCAGTACTGAACATGCAACAGAAGGAGCAACTATTCCCAGTATTGAACCTGCTGCAGAAGGAGCAACTATTCCCAGTACTGAACCTGCTACAGGAGGAGCAACTATTCCCAGGACTTAACCTGCCACAGGAGGAGCAACTATTCCCAGTACTGAACATGCAACAGAAGGAGCAACTATTCCCAGTATTGAACCTGCTACAGAAGGAGCAACTATTCCCAGTCCTGAACCTGCTACAGAAGGAGCAACTATTCCCAGTACTGAACCTGCTACAGAAGGAGCAACTATTCCAATTCCTGAAACTGCCACAGGTGGAGCAACTATTCCCAGGACTGAACCTGCTGCAGAAGAAGCAACTATTCCCAATACTGAACCTCCTCTTGGAGGAGCAACTAGTCCCAGGACGGAACCTGCTACAGAAGGAGCAACTATTCCCAGGACTGAACCTGCTACAGGAGGAGCAATTATTCCCAATACTGATGCCTGCTGCAGGAGGATCAACTATTCCCAGGACTGAACCTGCTGCAGGAGGAGCAACTATTCCCAGTACTGAACCTGCTACAGAAGGAGCAACTATTCCCAGGACTGAACCTGCTACAGAAGGAGCAACTATTCCCAGCACTGAACATCCGACAGTAGGAGCAACTATTCCCAGTACTGAACCAGCCACAGAAGGAGCGACTATTCCCAGGAATGAACCTGATACAGATGGAGCAACAATTCCCAGGACTGAACCTATTACAGGAGGAGAAACTATTCCCAGTACTGAACCTGCTACAGGAGGAGCAACTATTCCCAGTACTGAACCTCCTACAGGAGGAGCAACAATTCCCAGGACTGAACCTGCTACAGAAGGAGCAACAATTCCCAGGACTGAACCTGCTACAGGAAGAGCAATTATTCCCAATACTGATTCTGCTACAGGAGGAGCAACTATTCCCAAGACAACCTGCCACAGAAGGAACAACTATTCCCAGTACTGAACCTGCTACTGGAGGAGCAACTATTCCCAGTACTGAACCTACTCCAGGAGGAGCAACTATTCCCAGTACTGAACCTCCTCCAGGAGGAGCAACTATTCCCAGTACTGAACCTGCCACAGGAGGAGCAACTATTCCCAGTACTGAACCTGCTACAGAAGGAGCAATAATTCCCAGTACTTAACCTGCTACAGAAGGAGCAACTATAACCAGTACTGAACCTGCTACAGAAGGAGCAACTATTTCCAGCACTGAACCTCCGACAGGAGGAGCAACTATTCCCAGTACTGAACCTGCCAAAGAAGGAACGACTATTCCCAGGAATGAACCTGATACAGATGGAGCAACTATTCCCAGGACTGAACCTGTTACAGGAGGAGCAACTCTACCCAGTACTGAACCTGCTACAGGAGGAGCAACTATTCCCAATACTGAACCTCCTACAGGAGAAGCAATTATTCCCAGGACTGAAACTGCTACAGAAGGAGCAACAATTCCCAGGACTGAACCTGCTACAGGAGGAGCAATTATTCCCAATACTGATCCTGGTACAGGAGGAGCAACTATTCCCAGTACTGAACATGCAACAGAAGGAGCAACTATTCCCAGTATTGAACCTGCTGCAGAAGGAGCAACTATTCCCAGTCCTGAACCTGCTACAGAAGGAGCAACTATTCCCAGTACTGAACCTGCTACAGAAGGAGCAACTATTCCAATTCCTGAAACTGCCACAGGTGGAGCAACTATTCCCAGTACTGAAACTGCCACAGGTGGAGCAACTATTCCCAGGACTGAACCTGCTGCAGAAGAAGCAACTATTCCCAATACTGAACCTCCTATAGGAGGAGCAACTAGTCCCAGGACGGAACCTGCTACAGAAGGAGCAACTATTCCCAGGACTGAACCTGCTACAGGAGGAGCAATTATTCCCAATACTGAACCTGCTGCAGGAGGATCAACTATTCCCAGGACTGAACCTGCTACAGAAGGAGCAACTATTCCCAGTACTGAACCTGCAACAGGAGGAGGAACTATTCCCAGAACTGAACCTGCTACAGAAGGAGCAACTATTCCCAGTACTGAAACTGCCACAGGTGGAGCAACTATTCCCAGTACTGAACCTGCTACAGAAGGAGCAACTATTCCCAGTACTGAACCTGCTACAGAAGGAGCAACTATCCCCAGTACTGAACCTGCAACAGGAGGAGGAACTGTTCCCAGTACTGAACCTCCGACAGGTGGAGCAACTATTCCCAGCACGGAACATGCCACAGAGGGAGCAACTATTACCAGTACTGAACCTCTTACAGAAGGAGCAGCTATTCCCAGTACTGAGCCTGCTACAGGAGGAGCAACTATTCCCAGGACTTAACCTGCCACAGGAGGAGCAACTATTCCCAGTACTGAACATGCAACAGAAGGAGCAACTATTCCCAGTATTGAACCTGCTACAGAAGGAGCAACTATTCCCAGTCCTGAACCTGCTACAGAAGGAGCAACTATTCCCAGTACTGAACCTGCTACAGAAGGAGCAACTATTCCAATTCCTGAAACTGCCACAGGTGGAGCAACTATTCCCAGTACTGAAACTGCCACAGGTGGAGCAACTATTCCCAGGACTGAACCTGCTGCAGAAGAAGCAACTATTCCCAATACTGAACCTCCTATAGGAGGAGCAACTAGTCCCAGGACGGAACCTGCTACAGAAGGAGCAACTATTCCCAGGACTGAACCTGCTACAGGAGGAGCAATTATTCCCAATACTGAACCTGCTGCAGGAGGATCAACTATTCCCAGGACTGAACCTGCTGCAGGAGGAGCAACTATTCCCAGTACTGAACCTGCTACAGAAGGAGCAACTATTCCCAGGACTGAACCTGCTACAGAAGGAGCAACTATTCCCAGCACTGAACATCCGACAGTAGGAGCAACTATTCCCAGTACTGAACCTGCTACAGAAGGAGCAACTATCCCCAGTACTGAACCTGCAACAGGAGGAGGAACTGTTCCCAGTACTGAACCTCCGACAGGTGGAGCAACTATTCCCAGCACGGAACATGCCACAGAGGGAGCAACTATTACCAGTACTGAACCTCTTACAGAAGGAGCAGCTATTCCCAGTACTGAGCCTGCTACAGGAGGAGCAACTATTCCCAGGACTTAACCTGCCACAGGAGGAGCAACTATTCCCAGTACTGAACATGCAACAGAAGGAGCAACTATTCCCAGTATTGAACCTGCTACAGAAGGAGCAACTATTCCCAGTCCTGAACCTGCTACAGAAGGAGCAACTATTCCCAGTACTGAACCTGCTACAGAAGGAGCAACTATTCCAATTCCTGAAACTGCCACAGGTGGAGCAACTATTCCCAGTACTGAAACTGCCACAGGTGGAGCAACTATTCCCAGGACTGAACCTGCTGCAGAAGAAGCAACTATTCCCAATACTGAACCTCCTATAGGAGGAGCAACTAGTCCCAGGACGGAACCTGCTACAGAAGGAGCAACTATTCCCAGGACTGAACCTGCTACAGGAGGAGCAATTATTCCCAATACTGAACCTGCTGCAGGAGGATCAACTATTCCCAGGACTGAACCTGCTGCAGGAGGAGCAACTATTCCCAGTACTGAACCTGCTACAGAAGGAGCAACTATTCCCAGGACTGAACCTGCTACAGAAGGAGCAACTATTCCCAGCACTGAACATCCGACAGTAGGAGCAACTATTCCCAGTACTGAACCTGCTACAGAAGGAGCAACTATCCCCAGTACTGAACCTGCAACAGGAGGAGGAACTGTTCCCAGTACTGAACCTCCGACAGGTGGAGCAACTATTCCCAGCATGGAACATGCCACAGAGGGAGCAACTATTACCAGTACTGAACCTCTTACAGAAGGAGCAGCTATTCCCAGTACTGAACCTGCTACAGGAGGAGCAACTATTCCCAGGACTTAACCTGCCACAGGAGGAGGAACTGTTCCCAGTACTGAACCTCCGACAGGTGGAGCAACTATTCCCAGCACGGAACATGCCACAGAGGGAGCAACTATTACCAGTAGTGAACCTCTTACAGAAGGAGCAGCTATTCCCAGTACTGAACCTGCTACAGGAAGAGCAACTATTCCCAGTACTGAACATGCAACAGAAGGAGCAACTATTCCCAGTATTGAAATTGCTACAGAAGGAGCAACTATTCCCAGTCCTGAACCTGCTACAGAAGGAGCAACTATTCCCAGTACTGAACCTGCTACAGAAGGAGCAACTATTCCAATTCCTGAAACTGCCACAGGTGGAGCAACTATTCCCAGTACTGAAACTGCCACAGGTGGAGCAACTATTCCCAGTACTGAACCTGCTGCAGAAGAAGCAACTATTCCCAGTACTGAACCTGCTGCAGAAGAAGCAACTATTCCCAGTACTGAACCTCCTATAGGAGGAGCAACTAGTTCCAGGACGGAACCTGCTACAGAAGGAGCAACTATTCCCAGGACTGAACCTGCTACAGGAGGAGCAATTATTCCCAATACTGAACCTGCTGCAGGAGGATCAACTATTCCCAGGACTGAACCTGCTACAGAAGGAGCAACTATTCCCAGTACTGAACCTGCAACAGGAGGAGGAACTATTCCCAGAACTGAACCTGCTACAGAAGGAGCAACTATTCCCAGTACTGAAACTGCCACAGGTGGAGCAACTATTCCCAGTACTGAAGCTGCTACAGAAGGAGCATCTATTCCCAGTACTGAACCTGCTACAGAAGGAGCAACTATCCCCAGTACTGAACCTGCAACAGGAGGAGGAACTGTTCCCAGTACTGAACCTCCGACAGGTGGAGCAACTATTCCCAGCACGGAACATGCCACAGAGGGAGCAACTATTACCAGTACTGAACCTCTTACAGAGGGAGCAACTATTCCCAGTACTGAACCTGCTACAGGAGGAGCAACTATTCCCAGGACTTAACCTGCCACAGGAGGAGCAACTATTCCCAGTACTGAACATGCAACAGAAGGAGCAACTATTCCCAGTATTGAACCTGCTACAGAAGGAGCAACTATTCCCAGTCCTGAACCTGCTACAGAAGGAGCAACTATTCCCAGTACTGAACCTGCTACAGAAGGAGCAACTATTCCAATTCCTGAAACTGCCACAGGTGGAGCAACTATTCCCAGGACTGAACCTGCTGCAGAAGAAGCAACTATTCCCAATACTGAACCTCCTCTTGGAGGAGCAACTAGTCCCAGGACGGAACCTGCTACAGAAGGAGCAACTATTCCCAGGACTGAACCTGCTACAGGAGGAGCAATTATTCCCAATACTGATGCCTGCTGCAGGAGGATCAACTATTCCCAGGACTGAACCTGCTGCAGGAGGAGCAACTATTCCCAGTACTGAACCTGCTACAGAAGGAGCAACTATTCCCAGGACTGAACCTGCTACAGAAGGAGCAACTATTCCCAGCACTGAACATCCGACAGTAGGAGCAACTATTCCCAGTACTGAACCAGCCACAGAAGGAGCGACTATTCCCAGGAATGAACCTGATACAGATGGAGCAACAATTCCCAGGACTGAACCTATTACAGGAGGAGAAACTATTCCCAGTACTGAACCTGCTACAGGAGGAGCAACTATTCCCAGTACTGAACCTCCTACAGGAGGAGCAACAATTCCCAGGACTGAACCTGCTACAGAAGGAGCAACAATTCCCAGGACTGAACCTGCTACAGGAAGAGCAATTATTCCCAATACTGATTCTGCTACAGGAGGAGCAACTATTCCCAAGACAACCTGCCACAGAAGGAACAACTATTCCCAATACTGAACCTGCTACTGGAGGAGCAACTATTCCCAGTACTGAACCTACTCCAGGAGGAGCAACTATTCCCAGTACTGAACCTCCTCCAGGAGGAGCAACTATTCCCAGTACTGAACCTGCCACAGGAGGAGCAACTATTCCCAGTACTGAACCTGCTACAGAAGGAGCAATAATTCCCAGTACTTAACCTGCTACAGAAGGAGCAACTATAACCAGTACTGAACCTGCTACAGAAGGAGCAACTATTTCCAGCACTGAACCTCCGACAGGAGGAGCAACTATTCCCAGTACTGAACCTGCCAAAGAAGGAACGACTATTCCCAGGAATGAACCTGATACAGATGGAGCAACTATTCCCAGGACTGAACCTGTTACAGGAGGAGCAGCTATTCCCAGTACTGAACCTGCTACAGGAGGAGCAACTATTCCCAGTACTGAACATGCCACAGAAGGAGCAACTATTCCCAGTATTGAACCTGCTACAGAAGGAGCAACTATTCCCAGTCCTGAACCTGCTACAGAAGGAGCAACTATTCCCAGAACTGAATCTGCTACAGAAGGAGCAACTATTCCCAGTACTGAAACTGCCACAGGTGGAGCAACTATTCCCAGTACTGAACCTGCTACAGAAGGAGCAACTATTCCCAGTACTGAACCTGCTACAGAAGGAGCAACTATCCCCAGTACTGAACCTGCAACAGGAGGAGGAACTATTCCCAGTACTGAACCTCCGACAGGTGGAGCAACTATTCCCAGTACGGAACATGCCACAGAGGGAGCAACTATTACCAGTACTGAACCTGCTACTGGAGGAGCAGCTATTCCCAGTACTGAACCTGCTACAGGAGGAGCAACTATTCCCAGGACTTAACCTGCCACAGGAGGAGCAACTATTCCCAGTACTGAACCTGCTACAGAAGGAGCAACTATTCCCAGTCCTGAACCTGCTACAGAAGGAGCAACTATTCCCAGTACTGAACCTGCTACAGAAGGAGCAACTATTCCAATTCCTGAAACTGCCACAGGTGGAGCAACTATTCCCAGTACTGAACCTGCTAGTGAAGGAGCAACTATTCCCAGTACTGAAACTGCCACAGGTGGAGCAACTATTCCCAGGACTGAACCTCCTATAGGAGGAGCAACTAGTCCCAGGACGGAACCTGCTACAGAAGGAGCAACTATTCCCAGGACTGAACCTGCTACAGGAGGAGCAATTATTCCCAATACTGAACCTGCTGCAGGAGGATCAACTATTCCCAGGACTGAACCTGCTGCAGGAGGAGCAACTATTCCCAGTACTGAACCTGCTACAGAAGGAGCAACTATTCCCAGGACTGAACCTGCTACAGAAGGAGCAACTATTCCCAGCACTGAACATCCGACAGTAGGAGCAACTATTCCCAGTACTGAACCTGCCACAGAAGGAGCGACTATTCCCAGGAATGAACCTGATACAGATGGAGCAACAATTACCAGGACTGAACCTATTACAGGAGGAGAAACTATTCCCAGTACTGAACCTGCTACAGGAGGAGCAACTATTCCCAGTACTGAACCTCCTACAGGAGGAGCAACAATTCCCAGGACTGAACCTGCTACAGAAGGAGCAACAATTCCCAGGACTGAACCTGCTACAGGAAGAGCAATTATTCCCAATACTGATTCTGCTACAGGAGGAGCAACTATTCCCAAGGCAACCTGCCACAGGAGGAACAACTATTCCCAGTACTAACCCAGCTACTGGAGGAGCAGCTACTCCCAGTACTGAACCAGCTACTGGAGGAGCAACTATTCCCAGTACTCAACCTACTCCAGGAGGAGCAACTATTCCCAGTCCTGAAACTGCCACAGGTGGGGCAACTATTCCCAGTACTGAACCTGCTACAGAAGGAGCAACTATTCCCAGTACTGAACCTGCAACAGGAGGAGGAACTATTCCCAGTACTGAAGCTGCCACAGGTGGAGCAACTATTCCCAGTACTGAACCTCCGACAGGAGGAGCAACTATTCCCAGTCCTGAACCTGCTACATACTGGAGGAGCAACTATTCCCAGGACTTAACCTGCCACAGGAGGAGCAACTATTCCCAGTACTGAACATGCAACAGAAGGAGCAACTATTCCCAGTATTGAACCTGCTACAGAAGGAGCAACTATTCCCAGTCCTGAACCTGCTACAGAAGGAGCAACTATTCCCAGTACTGAACCTGCTACAGAAGGAGCAACTATTCCAATTCCTCAAACTGCCACAGGTGGAGCAACTATTCCCAGTAATGAACCTGCTGCAGAAGAAGCAACTATTCCCAATACTGAACCTCCTATAGGAGGAGCAACTATTCCCAGTACTGAAACTGCCACAGGTGGAGCAACTATTCCCAGGACTGAACCTGCTGCAGAAGAAGCAACTATTCCCAATACTGAACCTCCTATAGGAGGAGCAACTATTCCCAGGATGGAACCTGCTACAGACGGAGCAACTATTCCCAGGACTGAACCTGCTACAGGAGGAGCAATTATTCCCAATACTGAACCTGCTACAGCAGGATCAACTATTCCCAGGACTGAACCTGCCACAGGAGCAGCAACTATTCCCAGTCCTGAACCTGCTACAGAAGGAGTAACTATTCCCAGGACTGAAACTGCTACAGAAGGAGCAACTATTCCCAGTACTGAACCTGCAACAGGAGGAGGAACTCTTCCCAGTACTGAACCTGCCACAGGTGGAGCAACTATTCCCAGTACTGAACCTCCGGCAGGAGGAGCAACTATTCCCAGTACGGAACATGCCACAGAGGGTGCAACTATTCCCAGTACTGAACCTCTTACAGAAGGAGCAGCTATTCCCAGTACTGAACCTGCTACAGGAGGAGCAACTATTCCCAGTACTGAACATGCCACAGAAGGAGCAACTATTCCCAGTATTGAACCTGCTACAGAAGGAGCAACTATTCCCAGTCCTGAACCTGCTACAGAAGGAGCAACTATTCCCAGAACTGAATCTGCTACAGAAGGAGCAACTATTCCCAGTACTGAAACTGCCACAGGTGGAGCAACTATGCCCAGTACTGAACCTGCTACAGAAGGAGCAACTATTCCCAGTACTGAACCTGCTACAGAAGGAGCAACTATCCCCAGTACTGAACCTGCAACAGGAGGAGGAACTATTCCCAGTACTGAACCTCCGACAGGTGGAGCAACTATTCCCAGTACGGAACATGCCACAGAGGGAGCAACTATTACCAGTACTGAACCAGCTACTGGAGGAGCAGCTATTCCCAGTACTGAACCTGCTACAGGAGGAGCAACTATTCCCAGGACTTAACCTGCCACAGGAGGAGCAACTATTCCCAGTACTGAACATGCAACAGAAGGAGCAACTATTCCCAGTATTGAACCTGCTACAGAAGGAGCAACTATTCCCAGTCCTGAACCTGCTACAGAAGGAGCAACTATTCCCAGTACTGAACCTGCTACAGAAGGAGCAACTATTCCAATTCCTGAAACTGCCACAGGTGGAGCAACTATTCCCAGTACTGAACCTGCTAGTGAAGGAGCAACTATTCCCAGTACTGAAACTGCCACAGGTGGAGCAACTATTCCCAGGACTGAACCTCCTATAGGAGGAGCAACTAGTCCCAGGACGGAACCTGCTACAGAAGGAGCAACTATTCCCAGGACTGAACCTGCTACAGGAGGAGCAATTATTCCCAATACTGAACCTGCTGCAGGAGGATCAACTATTCCCAGGACTGAACCTGCTGCAGGAGGAGCAACTATTCCCAGTACTGAACCTGCTACAGAAGGAGCAACTATTCCCAGGACTGAACCTGCTACAGAAGGAGCAACTATTCCCAGCACTGAACATCCGACAGTAGGAGCAACTATTCCCAGTACTGAACCTGCCACAGAAGGAGCGACTATTCCCAGGAATGAACCTGATACAGATGGAGCAACAATTACCAGGACTGAACCTATTACAGGAGGAGAAACTATTCCCAGTACTGAACCTGCTACAGGAGGAGCAACTATTCCCAGTACTGAACCTCCTACAGGAGGAGCAACAATTCCCAGGACTGAACCTGCTACAGAAGGAGCAACAATTCCCAGGACTGAACCTGCTACAGGAAGAGCAATTATTCCCAATACTGATTCTGCTACAGGAGGAGCAACTATTCCCAAGACAACCTGCCACAGAAGGAACAACTATTCCCAGTACTGAACCTGCTACTGGAGGAGCAACTATTCCCAGTACTGAACCTACTCCAGGAGGAGCAACTATTCCCAGTACTGAACCTCCTCCAGGAGGAGCAACTATTCCCAGTACTGAACCTGCCACAGGAGGAGCAACTATTCCCAGTACTGAACCTGCTACAGAAGGAGCAATAATTCCCAGTACTTAACCTGCTACAGAAGGAGCAACTATAACCAGTACTGAACCTGCTACAGAAGGAACAACTATTCGCAGGACTGAACCTGCTACAGAAGGAGCAACTATTTCCAGCACTGAACCTCCGACAGGAGGAGCAACTATTCCCAGTACTGAACCTGCCAAAGAAGGAGCAACTATTCCCAGTACTGAACCTGCTACAGAAGGAGCAACTATTCCCAGGACTGAACCTGTTACAGGAGGAGCAACTATACCCAGTACTGAACCTGCTACAGGAGGAGCAACTATTCCCAGTACTGAACCTCCTACAGGAGGAGCAACTATTCCCGGGACTGAACCTGCTACAGAAGGAGTAATTATTCCGAATACTGAACCTCCTAAAGGAGGAGCAACTATTCCAATACTGAACCTCCTACAGGAGAAGCAATTATTCCCAGGACTGAAACTGCTACAGAAGGAGCAACAATTGCCAGGACTGAACTTGCTACAGGAGGAGCAATTATTCCCAATACTGATCCTGCTACAGAAGGAGCAACTATTCCCAGGACTGAACCTGCTACAGAAGGAGCAACTATTCCCAGCACTGAACATCCGACAGTAGGAGCAACTATTCCCAGTACTGAACCTGCCACAGAAGGAGCGACTATTCCCAGGAATGAACCTGATACAGATGGAGCAACAATTACCAGGACTGAACCTATTACAGGAGGAGAAACTATTCCCAGTACTGAACCTGCTACAGGAGGAGCAACTATTCCCAGTACTGAACCTCCTACAGGAGGAGCAACAATTCCCAGGACTGAACCTGCTACAGAAGGAGCAACAATTCCCAGGACTGAACCTGCTACAGGAAGAGCAATTATTCCCAATACTGATTCTGCTACAGGAGGAGCAACTATTCCCAAGGCAACCTGCCACAGGAGGAACAACTATTCCCAGTACTAACCCAGCTACTGGAGGAGCAGCTACTCCCAGTACTGAACCAGCTACTGGAGGAGCAACTATTCCCAGTACTCAACCTACTCCAGGAGGAGCAACTATTCCCAGTCCTGAAACTGCCACAGGTGGGGCAACTATTCCCAGTACTGAACCTGCTACAGAAGGAGCAACTATTCCCAGTACTGAACCTGCAACAGGAGGAGGAACTATTCCCAGTACTGAAGCTGCCACAGGTGGAGCAACTATTCCCAGTACTGAACCTCCGACAGGAGGAGCAACTATTCCCAGTCCTGAACCTGCTACATACTGGAGGAGCAACTATTCCCAGGACTTAACCTGCCACAGGAGGAGCAACTATTCCCAGTACTGAACATGCAACAGAAGGAGCAACTATTCCCAGTATTGAACCTGCTACAGAAGGAGCAACTATTCCCAGTCCTGAACCTGCTACAGAAGGAGCAACTATTCCCAGTACTGAACCTGCTACAGAAGGAGCAACTATTCCAATTCCTCAAACTGCCACAGGTGGAGCAACTATTCCCAGTAATGAACCTGCTGCAGAAGAAGCAACTATTCCCAATACTGAACCTCCTATAGGAGGAGCAACTATTCCCAGTACTGAAACTGCCACAGGTGGAGCAACTATTCCCAGGACTGAACCTGCTGCAGAAGAAGCAACTATTCCCAATACTGAACCTCCTATAGGAGGAGCAACTATTCCCAGGATGGAACCTGCTACAGACGGAGCAACTATTCCCAGGACTGAACCTGCTACAGGAGGAGCAATTATTCCCAATACTGAACCTGCTACAGCAGGATCAACTATTCCCAGGACTGAACCTGCCACAGGAGCAGCAACTATTCCCAGTCCTGAACCTGCTACAGAAGGAGTAACTATTCCCAGGACTGAAACTGCTACAGAAGGAGCAACTATTCCCAGTACTGAACCTGCAACAGGAGGAGGAACTCTTCCCAGTACTGAACCTGCCACAGGTGGAGCAACTATTCCCAGTACTGAACCTCCGGCAGGAGGAGCAACTATTCCCAGTACGGAACATGCCACAGAGGGTGCAACTATTCCCAGTACTGAACCTCTTACAGAAGGAGCAGCTATTCCCAGTACTGAACCTGCTACAGGAGGAGCAACTATTCCCAGTACTGAACATGCCACAGAAGGAGCAACTATTCCCAGTATTGAACCTGCTACAGAAGGAGCAACTATTCCCAGTCCTGAACCTGCTACAGAAGGAGCAACTATTCCCAGAACTGAATCTGCTACAGAAGGAGCAACTATTCCCAGTACTGAAACTGCCACAGGTGGAGCAACTATGCCCAGTACTGAACCTGCTACAGAAGGAGCAACTATTCCCAGTACTGAACCTGCTACAGAAGGAGCAACTATCCCCAGTACTGAACCTGCAACAGGAGGAGGAACTATTCCCAGTACTGAACCTCCGACAGGTGGAGCAACTATTCCCAGTACGGAACATGCCACAGAGGGAGCAACTATTACCAGTACTGAACCAGCTACTGGAGGAGCAGCTATTCCCAGTACTGAACCTGCTACAGGAGGAGCAACTATTCCCAGGACTTAACCTGCCACAGGAGGAGCAACTATTCCCAGTACTGAACATGCAACAGAAGGAGCAACTATTCCCAGTATTGAACCTGCTACAGAAGGAGCAACTATTCCCAGTCCTGAACCTGCTACAGAAGGAGCAACTATTCCCAGTACTGAACCTGCTACAGAAGGAGCAACTATTCCAATTCCTGAAACTGCCACAGGTGGAGCAACTATTCCCAGTACTGAACCTGCTAGTGAAGGAGCAACTATTCCCAGTACTGAAACTGCCACAGGTGGAGCAACTATTCCCAGGACTGAACCTCCTATAGGAGGAGCAACTAGTCCCAGGACGGAACCTGCTACAGAAGGAGCAACTATTCCCAGGACTGAACCTGCTACAGGAGGAGCAATTATTCCCAATACTGAACCTGCTGCAGGAGGATCAACTATTCCCAGGACTGAACCTGCTGCAGGAGGAGCAACTATTCCCAGTACTGAACCTGCTACAGAAGGAGCAACTATTCCCAGGACTGAACCTGCTACAGAAGGAGCAACTATTCCCAGCACTGAACATCCGACAGTAGGAGCAACTATTCCCAGTACTGAACCTGCCACAGAAGGAGCGACTATTCCCAGGAATGAACCTGATACAGATGGAGCAACAATTACCAGGACTGAACCTATTACAGGAGGAGAAACTATTCCCAGTACTGAACCTGCTACAGGAGGAGCAACTATTCCCAGTACTGAACCTCCTACAGGAGGAGCAACAATTCCCAGGACTCAACCTGCTACAGAAGGAGCAACAATTCCCAGGACTGAACCTGCTACAGGAAGAGCAATTATTCCCAATACTGATTCTGCTACAGGAGGAGCAACTATTCCCAAGACAACCTGCCACAGAAGGAACAACTATTCCCAGTACTGAACCTGCTACTGGAGGAGCAACTATTCCCAGTACTGAACCTACTCCAGGAGGAGCAACTATTCCCAGTACTGAACCTCCTCCAGGAGGAGCAACTATTCCCAGTACTGAACCTGCCACAGGAGGAGCAACTATTCCCAGTACTGAACCTGCTACAGAAGGAGCAATAATTCCCAGTACTTAACCTGCTACAGAAGGAGCAACTATAACCAGTACTGAACCTGCTACAGAAGGAACAACTATTCGCAGGACTGAACCTGCTACAGAAGGAGCAACTATTTCCAGCACTGAACCTCCGACAGGAGGAGCAACTATTCCCAGTACTGAACCTGCCAAAGAAGGAGCAACTATTCCCAGTACTGAACCTGCTACAGAAGGAGCAACTATTCCCAGGACTGAACCTGTTACAGGAGGAGCAACTATACCCAGTACTGAACCTGCTACAGGAGGAGCAACTATTCCCAGTACTGAACCTCCTACAGGAGGAGCAACTATTCCCGGGACTGAACCTGCTACAGAAGGAGTAATTATTCCGAATACTGAACCTCCTAAAGGAGGAGCAACTATTCCAATACTGAACCTCCTACAGGAGAAGCAATTATTCCCAGGACTGAAACTGCTACAGAAGGAGCAACAATTGCCAGGACTGAACTTGCTACAGGAGGAGCAATTATTCCCAATACTGATCCTGCTACAGAAGGAGCAACTATTCCCAGGACTGAACCTGCTACAGAAGGAGCAACTATTCCCAGCACTGAACATCCGACAGTAGGAGCAACTATTCCCAGTACTGAACCTGCCACAGAAGGAGCGACTATTCCCAGGAATGAACCTGATACAGATGGAGCAACAATTACCAGGACTGAACCTATTACAGGAGGAGAAACTATTCCCAGTACTGAACCTGCTACAGGAGGAGCAACTATTCCCAGTACTGAACCTCCTACAGGAGGAGCAACAATTCCCAGGACTGAACCTGCTACAGAAGGAGCAACAATTCCCAGGACTGAACCTGCTACAGGAAGAGCAATTATTCCCAATACTGATTCTGCTACAGGAGGAGCAACTATTCCCAAGGCAACCTGCCACAGGAGGAACAACTATTCCCAGTACTAACCCAGCTACTGGAGGAGCAGCTACTCCCAGTACTGAACCAGCTACTGGAGGAGCAACTATTCCCAGTACTCAACCTACTCCAGGAGGAGCAACTATTCCCAGTCCTGAAACTGCCACAGGTGGGGCAACTATTCCCAGTACTGAACCTGCTACAGAAGGAGCAACTATTCCCAGTACTGAACCTGCAACAGGAGGAGGAACTATTCCCAGTACTGAAGCTGCCACAGGTGGAGCAACTATTCCCAGTACTGAACCTCCGACAGGAGGAGCAACTATTCCCAGTCCTGAACCTGCTACATACTGGAGGAGCAACTATTCCCAGGACTTAACCTGCCACAGGAGGAGCAACTATTCCCAGTACTGAACATGCAACAGAAGGAGCAACTATTCCCAGTATTGAACCTGCTACAGAAGGAGCAACTATTCCCAGTCCTGAACCTGCTACAGAAGGAGCAACTATTCCCAGTACTGAACCTGCTACAGAAGGAGCAACTATTCCAATTCCTCAAACTGCCACAGGTGGAGCAACTATTCCCAGTAATGAACCTGCTGCAGAAGAAGCAACTATTCCCAATACTGAACCTCCTATAGGAGGAGCAACTATTCCCAGTACTGAAACTGCCACAGGTGGAGCAACTATTCCCAGGACTGAACCTGCTGCAGAAGAAGCAACTATTCCCAATACTGAACCTCCTATAGGAGGAGCAACTATTCCCAGGATGGAACCTGCTACAGACGGAGCAACTATTCCCAGGACTGAACCTGCTACAGGAGGAGCAATTATTCCCAATACTGAACCTGCTACAGCAGGATCAACTATTCCCAGGACTGAACCTGCCACAGGAGCAGCAACTATTCCCAGTCCTGAACCTGCTACAGAAGGAGTAACTATTCCCAGGACTGAAACTGCTACAGAAGGAGCAACTATTCCCAGTACTGAACCTGCAACAGGAGGAGGAACTCTTCCCAGTACTGAACCTGCCACAGGTGGAGCAACTATTCCCAGTACTGAACCTCCGGCAGGAGGAGCAACTATTCCCAGTACGGAACATGCCACAGAGGGTGCAACTATTCCCAGTACTGAACCTCTTACAGAAGGAGCAGCTATTCCCAGTACTGAACCTGCTACAGGAGGAGCAACTATTCCCAGTACTGAACATGCCACAGAAGGAGCAACTATTCCCAGTATTGAACCTGCTACAGAAGGAGCAACTATTCCCAGTCCTGAACCTGCTACAGAAGGAGCAACTATTCCCAGAACTGAATCTGCTACAGAAGGAGCAACTATTCCCAGTACTGAAACTGCCACAGGTGGAGCAACTATGCCCAGTACTGAACCTGCTACAGAAGGAGCAACTATTCCCAGTACTGAACCTGCTACAGAAGGAGCAACTATCCCCAGTACTGAACCTGCAACAGGAGGAGGAACTATTCCCAGTACTGAACCTCCGACAGGTGGAGCAACTATTCCCAGTACGGAACATGCCACAGAGGGAGCAACTATTACCAGTACTGAACCAGCTACTGGAGGAGCAGCTATTCCCAGTACTGAACCTGCTACAGGAGGAGCAACTATTCCCAGGACTTAACCTGCCACAGGAGGAGCAACTATTCCCAGTACTGAACATGCAACAGAAGGAGCAACTATTCCCAGTATTGAACCTGCTACAGAAGGAGCAACTATTCCCAGTCCTGAACCTGCTACAGAAGGAGCAACTATTCCCAGTACTGAACCTGCTACAGAAGGAGCAACTATTCCAATTCCTGAAACTGCCACAGGTGGAGCAACTATTCCCAGTACTGAACCTGCTAGTGAAGGAGCAACTATTCCCAGTACTGAAACTGCCACAGGTGGAGCAACTATTCCCAGGACTGAACCTCCTATAGGAGGAGCAACTAGTCCCAGGACGGAACCTGCTACAGAAGGAGCAACTATTCCCAGGACTGAACCTGCTACAGGAGGAGCAATTATTCCCAATACTGAACCTGCTGCAGGAGGATCAACTATTCCCAGGACTGAACCTGCTGCAGGAGGAGCAACTATTCCCAGTACTGAACCTGCTACAGAAGGAGCAACTATTCCCAGGACTGAACCTGCTACAGAAGGAGCAACTATTCCCAGCACTGAACATCCGACAGTAGGAGCAACTATTCCCAGTACTGAACCTGCCACAGAAGGAGCGACTATTCCCAGGAATGAACCTGATACAGATGGAGCAACAATTACCAGGACTGAACCTATTACAGGAGGAGAAACTATTCCCAGTACTGAACCTGCTACAGGAGGAGCAACTATTCCCAGTACTGAACCTCCTACAGGAGGAGCAACAATTCCCAGGACTGAACCTGCTACAGAAGGAGCAACAATTCCCAGGACTGAACCTGCTACAGGAAGAGCAATTATTCCCAATACTGATTCTGCTACAGGAGGAGCAACTATTCCCAAGACAACCTGCCACAGAAGGAACAACTATTCCCAGTACTGAACCTGCTACTGGAGGAGCAACTATTCCCAGTACTGAACCTACTCCAGGAGGAGCAACTATTCCCAGTACTGAACCTCCTCCAGGAGGAGCAACTATTCCCAGTACTGAACCTGCCACAGGAGGAGCAACTATTCCCAGTACTGAACCTGCTACAGAAGGAGCAATAATTCCCAGTACTTAACCTGCTACAGAAGGAGCAACTATAACCAGTACTGAACCTGCTACAGAAGGAACAACTATTCGCAGGACTGAACCTGCTACAGAAGGAGCAACTATTTCCAGCACTGAACCTCCGACAGGAGGAGCAACTATTCCCAGTACTGAACCTGCCAAAGAAGGAGCAACTATTCCCAGTACTGAACCTGCTACAGAAGGAGCAACTATTCCCAGGACTGAACCTGTTACAGGAGGAGCAACTATACCCAGTACTGAACCTGCTACAGGAGGAGCAACTATTCCCAGTACTGAACCTCCTACAGGAGGAGCAACTATTCCCGGGACTGAACCTGCTACAGAAGGAGTAATTATTCCGAATACTGAACCTCCTAAAGGAGGAGCAACTATTCCAATACTGAACCTCCTACAGGAGAAGCAATTATTCCCAGGACTGAAACTGCTACAGAAGGAGCAACAATTGCCAGGACTGAACTTGCTACAGGAGGAGCAATTATTCCCAATACTGATCCTGGTACAGGAGGAGCAACAATTCCCAAGGCAACCTGCCACAGGAGGAACAACTATTCCCAGTACTAACCCAGCTACTGGAGGAGCAACTACTCCCAGTACTGAACCAGCTACTGGAGGAGCAACTATTCCCAGTACTCAACTTACTCCAGGAGGAGCAACTATTCCCAGTACTGAACCTCCTCCAGGAGGAGCAACTATTCCCAGTACTGAACCTGCCACAGGAGTAGCAACTATTCCCAGTATTGAACCTGCTACAGAAGGAGCAACTATTCCCAGACCCGAACCTGCTACAGAAGGAGCAACTATTCCCAGTACTGAACCTGCTACAGAAGGAGCAACTATTCCCAGTACTGAAACTGCCACAGGTGGTGCAACTATTCCCAGTACTGAACCTGCTACAGAAGGAGCAACTATTCCCAGTACTGAACCTGCAACAGGAGGAGGAACTATTCCCAGGACTGAACCTGCCACAGGTGGAGCAGCTATTCCCAGTACTGAACCTCCGACAGGAGGAGCAACTATTCCCAGTACTGAACATGCAACAGAAGGAGCAACTATTCCCAGTATTGAACCTGCTACAGGAGGAGCAACTATTCCCAGTCCTGAACCTGCTACAGGAGGAGGAACTATTCCCAGTACTGAACCTGCTACAGTAGGAGCAACTATTCCCAGGACTGAAACTGCTGCAGAAGAAGCAACTATTCCCAGGACTGAACCTGCTGCAGAAGAAGCAACTATTCCCAGGACTGAACCTGCTGCAGAAGAAGCAACTATTCCCAATACTGAACCTCCTATAGGAGGAGCAACTATTCCCAGGACGGAACCTGCTACAGAAGGAGCAACTATTCCCAGGACTGAACCTGCTACAGGAGGAGCAATTATTCCCAATACTGAACCTGCTACAGGAGGATCAACTATTCCCAGGACTGAACCTGCTGCAGGAGGAGCAACTATTCCCAGTACTGAACCTGCTACAGAAGGATCAACTATTCCCAGGACTGAACCTGCTACAGAATCATAGAATCATAGAATCATAGAAGTTTACAGCATGGAAACAGGCCCTTCGGCCCAACCAGTCCATGCCGCCCAGTTTTTTACCATTAAGCTAGTCCCAGTTGCCCGCACTTGGCCCATAACCCTCTATACCCATCTTACCCATGTAACCATCTAAATGCTTTTTGAAAGACACAATTGTACCCGCTTCTACTACTACCTCTGGCAGCCCATTCCAGACACTCACTACCCTCTGAGTGAAGAAATTGCCCCTCTGGGCCCTTCTGAATCTCTCCCCTCTCACCTTAAACCTATGCCCTCTAGTTTTAGACTCCCCTACCTTTGGGAAAAGATGTTGACTATCTACCTTATCTATGCCCCTCATTATTTTATAGACCTCTATAAGATCACCCCTAAGCCTCCTACGCTCCAGGGAAAAAAGTCCCAGTCTATCCAGCCTCTCCTTATAACTCAAACCATCAAGTCCCGGCAACATCCTAGTAAATCTTTTCTGCACTCTTTCTAGTTTAATAATATCCTTTCTATAATAGGGTGACCAGAACTGCACACAGTATTCCAAGTGTGGCCGTACCAATGTCTTGTACAACTTCAACAAGACGTCCCAACTCCTATATTCAATGTTCTGACCAATGAAACCAAGCATGCCGAATGCCTTCTTCACCACCCTGTCCACCTGCGACTCCACCTTCAAGGAGCTATGAACCTGTACTCCTAGATCTCTTTGTTCTATAACTCTCCCCAACGCCATACCATTAACTGAGTAGGTCCTGGCCTGATTCGATCTGCCAAAATGCATCACCTCACATTTACCTAAATTAAACTCCATCTGCCATTCGTCGGCCCACTGGCCTAATTGATCAAGATCCCGTTGCAATCCTAGATAACCTTCTTCGCTATCCACTGTGCCACCAATCTTGGTGTCATCTGCAAACTTACTAACCATGCCTCCTAAATTCTCATCCAAATCATTAATATAAATCACAAATAACAGTGGACCCAGCACCGATCCCTGAGGCACACCACTGGTCACAGGCCTCCAGTTTGAAAAACAACCCTCTACAACCACCCTCTGCCTTCTGTCGTCCAGCCAATTTTGAATCCAATTGGCAACCTCACCCTGGATCCCGTGAGCTTTAACCTTCTGCAACAACCTACCATGCGGTACCTTGTCAAAGGCTTTGCTAAAGTCCATGTAGACAACGTCTACTGCACTACCCTCATCTACCTTCTTGGTCACTCCCTCAAAAAACTCAATCAAATTTGTGAGACATGATTTTCCACGCACAAAGCCATGCTGACTGCCCCGAATCAGTCCTTGCCTCTCTAAATGCTTGTAGATCCTGTCTCTCACAATACCTTCTAGCAACTTACCTACTACAGACGTTAGGCTCACCGGTCTGTAGTTCCCAGGCTTTTCCCTGCTGCCCTTCTTAAACAAGGGCACAACATTCGCCACTCTCCAATCTGCAGGCACCTCACCTGTGGCTGCCGATGATTCAAATATCTCGGTTAGGGGACCCGCAATTTCCTCCCTAGCCTCCCACAACATCCTGGGATACATTTCATCAGGTCCCGGGGATTTATCTACCTTGATGCGCTTTAAGACTTCCAGCACCTCCTCCTCTGTAATATGCACACTTCTCAAGACATCACTATTTATTTCCCTTAGTTTCCTAACATCCATGCCTTTCTCCACCGTGAATACCGATGAGAAATATTCATTCAGGATCTCACCCAACTCTTGTGGCTCTGCACATAGATGCCCTTGTTGATCCTTAAGAGGCCCTACTCTGTCCCTAGTTACTCTTTTCCCCTTTATGTATCTGTAGAATCTCTTTGGATTCTCCCTTGCATTATTTGCCAAAGCAATTTCATGTCCCCTTTTTGCCCTCCTGATTTCCCTCTTAACTCTATTTCGACAATCTCTATACTCTTCAAGGGATCTACTTGATCCCAGTTGCTGATGTACGTCATATGCCTCCTTCTTCTTTTTGACCAGAGTCTCAATATCGCGAGTCATCCAGGGTTCCCTACTTCTACCAGCCTTGCCCTTCACTCTAAAGGGAATGTGCTTACCCTGCACCCTGGTTAACACATTTTTAAAAGCCTCCCATTTACCAGCCGTCCCTTTGTCTGCCAATAGTCTCCCCCAATCTACCTCTGCAAGTTCCTGTCTGATACCATCAAAATTGGCCTTGCCCCAATTAAGAATTTTAACTCTTGGGCCAGACCTATCATTCTCCATAGCTATCTTAAAACTAATGGAATTATGGTCACTTGTCCCAAAGTGATCCCTCACTAGCACTTCTATCACTTGCCCTTCCTTATTTCCCAAGACGAGGTCAAGTTTTGCCCCCTCTCTAGTCGGTCCATCCACATACTGAATGAGAAATTCCTCCTGAATACACTCAACAAATTTCCCTCCATCCAAGCCCCTAATGCTATGGCTGTCCCAGTCAATGTTGGGAAAGTTAAAGTCCCCTACTACTACCACCCTATTATTCTTGCAGCTATCTGTAATCTCCTTACATATTTGCTCCTCAATTTCCCGCTGACTATTTGGGGGCCTGTAGTACAGTCCTACCAAGGTGATCTCTCCCTTCTTATTTTTCAGTTCCACCCATATAGACTCAGTGGGCGAACCCTCGGATATATCCCCTCTAAGTACTGCCGTGATGTTCTCCCTAATCAAAAACGCCACTCCCCCTCCTCTCTTACCTCCTGTTCTATCCTTTCTATAGCATCTGTAGCCCGGAACATTGAGCTGCCAGTCCTGCCCCTCCCTTAGCCATGTTTCAGTCATAGCTATAATATCCCAGTCCCATGTGCCCGTCCATGCCCTGAGTTCATCCGCTTTGCCCGTCAGGCCCCTTGCATTGAAATAAATGCAGTTTAATGTAGACCTTCCTTGCTCTCTGCCCTGCTTTCTCCGGTCATGCTTTACACACTCTCCCTCCCTGCCTTTTGTTTCTGTCCCCACTGACTTCCTACATTGGTTCCCATCCCCCTGGCACATTAGTTTAAACCCTCCCCAACTGCACTAGCAAACACCCCCCCCGAGAACATTGGTTCCGGTCCCACCCAGATGCAGACCGTCCGATTTGTACAGGTCCCACCTCCCCCAGAATCGGTCCCAATGTCCCAGGAATTTGAAACCCTCCCTCTTGCACCATCTCTCAAGCCACGTATTCATCGTAGCTATCCTGTCATTCCTACTCTGACTATCACGTGGCACTGGTAGCAATCCTGAGATTACTACCTTTGAGGTCCTACTTTTTAGTTTAACTCCTAACTCCCTAAATTCAGCTTGTAGGACCTCATCCCGTTTTTTACCTATATCGTTGGTGCCTATATGCACCACGACAGCTGGCTGTTCACCCTCCCCCTCCAGAATGCCCTGCAGCCGCTCCGAGACATCCTTGACCCTTGCACCAGGGAGGCAACATACCAACCTGGATTCTCGTTTGCGTCCGCAGAAACGCCTGTCTATTCCCCTTACAATTGAATCCCCTATCACTATAGCTCTGCCACTCTTTTTCCCGCCCTTCTGTGCAGCAGAGCCAGCCACGGTGCCATGAACCTGGCTGCTGCCACCTTCCCCTGGTGAGCCATCTCCCCCAACAGTTTCCAAAACGGTAAATCTGTTTTGGAGGGAGATGACCGCAGGGGATCCCTGCACTGCCTTCCTACTCTTCCTCTGTCTGTTGGTCACCCTTTCCCTATCTGCCTCAGTAATTTTAATCTGCGGTGTGACCAACTCACTGAATGTGCTTTCCACAACTTCCTCAGCATCGCGGATGCTCCAAAGTGAGTCCATCCGCAGCTCCAGAGCCGTCAAGCGGTCTAACAGGAGCTGCAGTTGGACACACTTCTTGCAGATGAAGGAGTCAGGGACACCAGAAGGGTGTCTGACTTGCCACATCTCACAAGAGGAGCATGACACGGGTCTGAGCTCTCCTGCCATGACTTAAACCTGAAGTTAAATTTGAACTACACTACACAGCTAGGAGAAAGTCAAAGAGAGAGAAATCACTTACCAGTTACAAGCCAAACACTTACCTGCTGGCTGTGATGCAATTGCTCCAGAGACTCCCTCACAGGTCTGCTTCTCTGCACCTCCTTCAGGTGAGCACCAAATTCCCTTAACTAGTTAATTACTTTACTTAATTAACTTGATTTTTTTTTTTTTTTTTTTTTTTGTCACTCCCCTCTTACCCGAACTCAGCCTTACCCAAACTCAGATACACTCTGTTTGCCTTCAGCACTCTGTTTCCATAGGCACTTCAGCCACACCCTTTGTATCCTTCCTGATTTACAGTCAGCCAATAGGCCTGCTCCCAAAACTGATCTCTCTCCCAAACAGCTGACCTGCAAGGTAAGGAAGTGGTTAATCAGTACTTACCTCACCCACAGCGCGCCCTTTTAAACTGTCCCCTCTGCCTCGCAGCTCCCGCGCTTTTTGAAACTCCCGCGCTGTTTCCAAGGTCCTGGCTCCCTCTCTCTCCCGAACAGCTGACCTGCAAGGAAAGGAAGTGGTTAAGCAGTACTTACCTCACCCACAGCGCGCCCTTTTAAACTGTCCCCTCTGCCTCGCAGCTCCCGCGCTTTTTGAAACTCCCGCGCTGTTTCCAAGGTCCTGGCTCCCTCTCTCTCCCGAACAGCTGACCTGCAAGGTAAGGAAGTGGTTAAGCAGTACTTACCTCACCCACAGCGCGCCCTTTTAAACTGTCCCCTCTGCCTCGCAGCTCCCGCGCTTTTTGAAACTCCCGCGCTGGGAGCAACTATTCCCAGCACTGAACCTCCGACAGTAGGAGCAACTATTCCCAGTACTGAACCTGCCACAGAAGGAGCGACTATTCCCAGGAATGAACCTGATACAGATGGAGCAACAATTCCCAGGACTGAACCTATTCCAGGAGGAGCAACTATTCCCAGTACTGAACCTGCTACAGGAGGAGCAACTATTCCCAGTACTGAACCTCCTACAGGAGGAGCAACAATTCCCAGAACTGAACCTGCTACAGGAAGAGCAATTATTCCCAATACTGATTCTGCTACAGGAGGAGCAACTATTCCCAAGACAACCTGCCACAGAAGGAACAACTATTCCCTGTACTAAACCAGCTACTGGAGGAGCAACTATTCCCAGTACTGAACCAGCTACTGGAGGAGCAACTATTCCCAGTACTCAACCTACTCCAGGAGGAGCAACTATTCCCAGTACTGAACCTCCTCCAGGAGGAGCAACTATTCCCAGTACTGAACCTGCCACAGGAGGAGCAACTATTCCCAGTACTGAACCTGCTACAGAAGGAGCAATAATTCCCAGTACTTAACCTGCTACAGAAGGAGCAACTATAACCAGTACTGAACCTGCTACAGAAGGAGCAACAATTCCCAGGACTGAACCTGCTACAGAAGGAGCAACTATTCCCAGTACTAACCCAGCTACTGGAGGAGCAACTACTCCCAGTACTGAACCAGCTACTGGAGGAGCAACTATTCCCAGTACTGAACCTCCTCCAGGAGGAGCAACTATTCCCAGTACTGAACCTGCCACAGGAGGAGCAACTATTCCCAGTATTGAACCTGCTACAGAAGGAGCAACTATTCCCAGTCCTGAACCTGCTACAGAAGGAGGAACTATTCCCAGTACTGAACCTGCTACAGGAGGAGCAACTATTCCCAGTACTGAAACTGCCACAGGTGGTGCAACTATTCCCAGTACTGAACCTGCTACAGAAGGAGCAACTATTCCCAATACTGAACCTGCAACAGGAGGAGGAACTATTCCCAGTACTGAACCTGCCACAGGTGGAGCAACTATTCCCAGTACTGAACCTCCGACAGGAGGAGCAACTATTCCCAGTACGGAACATGCCACTGAGGGAGCAACTATTACCAGTACTGAACCTCTTACAGAAGGAGCAGCTATTCCCAGTACTGAACCTGCTACATACAGGAGGAGCAACTATTCCCAGGACTTAACCTGCCACAGGAGGAGCAACTATTCCCAGTACTGAACACGCAACAGAAGGAGCAACTATTCCCAGTATTGAACCTGCTACAGAAGGAGCAACTATTCCCAGTCCTGAACCTGCTACAGAAGGAGCAACAATTACCAGTACTGAACCTGCTACAGAATGAGCAACTATTCCAATTCCTGAAACTGCCACAGGTGGAGCAACTATTCCCAGTACTGAACCTGCTGCAGAAGAAGCAACTATTCCCAATACTGAACTTCCTATAGGAGGAGCAACTATTCCCAGGACGGAACCTGCTACAGAAGGAGCAACTATTCCCAGGACTGAACCTGCCACAGAAGGAGCGACTATTCCCAGGAATGAACCTGATACAGAAGAAGCAACTATTCCAATACTGAACTTCCGAAAGGAGGAGCAACTATTCCCAGGACGGAACCTGCTACAGAAGGAGCAACTATTCCCAGGACTGAACCTGCTACAGTTGGAGCAATTATTCCCAATACTGGACCTGCTACAGGAGGAGCAACTATTCCCAGTACTGAACCTCCTACAGGAGGAGCAACAATTCCCAGGACTGAACCTGCTACAGAAGGAGCAACAATTCCCAGGACTGAACCTGCTACAGGAAGAGCAATTATTCCCAATACTGATTCTGCTACAGGAGGAGCAACTATTCCCAAGACAAACTGCCACAGAAGGAACAACTATTCCCTGTACTAAACCAGCTACTGGAGGAGCAACTATTCCCAGTACTGATCCTGCTACTGGAGGAGCAACTATTCCCAGTACTGAACCTCCTCCAGGAGGAGCAACTATTCCCAGTACTGAACCTGCCACAGGAGGAGCAACTATTCCCGGTACTGAACCTGCTACAGAAGGAGCAACTATTCCCAGTACTTAACCTGCTACAGAAGGGGCAACTATAACCAGTACTGAACCTGCTACAGAAGGAACAACTATTCGCAGGACTGAACCTGCTACAGAAGGAGCAACTATTCCCAGCACTGAACCTCCGACAGGAGGAGCAACTATTCCCAGTACTGAACCTGCCAAAGAAGGAGCGACTATTCCCAGGAATGAACCTGATACAGATGGAGCAACTATTCCCAGGACTGAACCTGTTACAGGAGGAGCAACTATACCCAGTACTGAACCTGCTACAGGAGGAGCAACTATTCCCAGTACTGAACCAGCTACTGGAGGAGCAACTTTTCCCAGGACTGAACCTGCTACAGAAGGAGCAACAATTCCCAGGACAGAACCTGCTACAGGAGGAGCAACTATTCCCAGTACTAACCCAGCTACTGGAGGAGCAACTACTCCCAGTACTGAACCAGCTACTGGAGGAGCAACTATTCCCAGCACTGAACCTCCTCCAGGAGGAGCAACTATTCCCAGTACTGAACCTGTCACAGGAGGAGCAACTATTCCCAGTATTGAACCTGCTACAGAAGGAGCAACTATACCCAGTCCTGAACCTGCTACAGAAGGAGCAACTATTCCCAGTACTGAACCTGCTACAGAAGGAGCAACTATTCCCAGTACTGAAACTGCCACAGGTGGTGCAACTATTCCCAGTACTGAACCTGCTACAGAAGGAGCAACTATTCCCAGTACTGAACCTGCAACAGGAGGAGGAACTATTCCCAGTACTGAACCTGCCACAGGTGGAGCAACTATTCCCAGTACTGAACCTCCGACAGGAGGAGCAACTATTCCCAGTACGGAACATGCCACTGAGGGAGCTACTATTACCAGTACTGAACCTCTTACAGAAGGAGCAGCTATTCCCAGTACTGAACCTGCTACATACAGGAGGAGCAACTATTCCCAGGACTTAACCTGCCACAGGAGGAGCAACTATTCCCAGTACTGAACACGCAACAGAAGGAGCAACTATTCCCAGTATTGAACCTGCTACAGAAGGAGCAACTATTCCCAGTCCTGAACCTGCTACAGAAGGAGCAACAATTCCCAGTACTGAACCTGCTACAGAATGAGCAACTATTCCAATTCTTGAAACTGCCACAGGTGGAGCAACTATTCCCAGTACTGAACCTGCTGCAGAAGAAGCAACTATTCCCAATACTGAACTTCCTATAGGAGGAGCAACTATTCCCAGGACGGAACCTGCTACAGAAGGAGCAACTATTCCCAGGACTGAACCTGCCACAGAAGGAGCAAATATTCCCAGGACTGAACCTGCTACAGAAGGAGCAACTATTCCCAGCACTGAACCTCCGACAGGAGGAGCAACTATTCCCAGTACTGAACCTGCCACAGAAGGAGTGACTATTCCCAGGAATGAACCTGATACAGAAGAAGCAACTATTCCCAATACTGAACTTCCGAAAGGAGGAGCAACTATTCCCAGGACGGAACCTGCTACAGAAGGAGCAACTATTCCCAGGACTGAACCTGCTACAGGAGGTACAACTATTCCCAGTACTAACCCAGCTACTACTGGAGGAGCAACTACTCCCAGTACTGAACCAGCTACTGGAGGCGCAACTATTCCCAGTACTGAACCTACTCCAGGAGGAGCAACTATTCCCAGTTCTGAACCTCCTCCAGGAGGAGCAACTATTCCCAGTACTGAACCAGCCACAGGAGGAGCAACTATTCCCAGTATTGAACCTGCTACAGAAGGAGCAACTATTCCCAGTCCTGAACCTGCTACAGAAGGAGCAACTATTCCCAGTACTGAACCTGCTACAGAAGGAGCAACTATTCCCAGTACTGAACCTGCAACAGGAGGAGGAACTATTTCCAGTACTGAACCTGCCACAGGTGGAGCAACTATTCCCAGTACGGAACATGCCACAGAGTGAGCAACTATTACCAGGACTGAACCTCTTACAGAAGGAGCAGCTATTCCCAGTACTGAACCTGCTACAGGAGGAGCAACTATTCCCAGGACTTAACCTGCCACAGGAGGATCAACTATTCCCAGTACTGAACCTGCAACAGAAGGAGCAACTATTCCCAGTATTGAACCTGCTACAGAAGGAGCAACTATTCCCAGTCCTGAACCTGCTACAGAAGGAGCAATTATTCCCAGTACAGAACCTGCTACAGAATGAGCAACTATTCCAATTCCTGAAACTGCCACAGGTGGAGCAACTATTCCCAGTACTGAACCTGCTACAGAAGGAGCAACTATTCCCAGGACGGAACCTGCTACAGAAGGAGCAACTATTCCCAGTACTTAACCTGCTACAGAAGGAGCAACTATAACCAGTACTGAACCTGCTTCAGAAGGAACAACTATTCGCAGGACTGAACCTGCTACAGAAGGAGCAACTATTCCCAGCACTGAACCTCCGACAGGAGGAGCAACTATTCCCAGTACGGAACCTGCTACAGGAGGAGCTACTATTCCCAGTACTGAAACTGCCAAAGAAGGAGCGACTAACCCCAGGAATGAACCTGATACAGATGGAGCAACTATTCCCAGTACTGAACCTCCTACAGGAGGAGCAACAATTCCCAGGACTGAACCTGCTACAGAAGGAGCAACAATTCCCAGGACTGAACCTGCTACAGGAAGAGCAATTATTCCCAATACTGATTCTGCTACAGGAGGAGCAACAATTCCCAAGACAACCTGCCACAGAAGGAACAACTGTTCCCTGTACTAAACCAGCTACTGGAGGAGCAACTATTCCCAGTACTGAACCTGCTACTGGAGGAGCAACTATTCCCAGTACTGAACCTCCTCCAGGAGGAGCAACTATTCCCAGTACTGAACCTGCCACAGGAGGAGCAACTATTCCCAGTACTGAACCTGCTACAGAAGGAGCAACTATTCCCAGTACTTAACATGCTACAGAAGGAGCGACTATTCCCAGGAATGAACCTGATACAGATGGAGCAACTATTCCCAGGACTGAACCTGTTACAGGAGGAGCAACTATACCCAGTACTGAACCTGCTACAGGAGGAGTAATTATTCCCAATACTGAACCTCCTAAAGGAGGAGCAACTATTCCCAATACAGAACCTCCTACAGGAGAAGCAACTTTTCCCAGGACTGAACCTGCTACAGTTGGAGCAATTATTCCCAATACTGGACCTGCTACTGGAGGAGCAACTATTCCCAGGACTGAACCTGCCACAGAAGGAGCAAATATTCCAATGACTGAACCTGCTACAGAAGGAGCAACTATTCCCAGCACTGAACCTCCGACAGGAGGAGCAACTATTCCCAGTACTGAACCTGCCACAGAAGGAGCGACTATTCCCAGGAATGAACCTGATACAGAAGAAGCAACTATTCCAATACTGAACTTCCGAAAGGAGGAGCAACTATTCCCAGGACGGAACCTGCTACAGAAGGAGGAACTATTCCCAGGACTGAACCTGCTACAGTTGGAGCAATTATTCCCAATACTGGACCTGCTACAGGAGGAGCAACTATTCCCAGTACTGAACCTCCTACAGGAGGAGCAACAATTCCCAGGACTGAACCTGCTACAGAAGGAGCAACAATTCCCAGGACTGAACCTGCTACAGGAAGAGCAATTATTCCCAATACTGATTCTGCTACAGGAGGAGCAACTATTCCCAAGACAAACTGCCACAGAAGGAACAACTATTCCCTGTACTAAACCAGCTACTGGAGGAGCAACTATTCCCAGTACTGATCCTGCTACTGGAGGAGCAACTATTCCCAGTACTGAACCTCGTCCAGGAGGAGCAACTATTCCCAGTACTGAACCTGCCACAGGAGGAGCAACTATTCCCGGTACTGAACCTGCTACAGAAGGAGCAACTATTCCCAGTACTTAACCTGCTACAGAAGGGGCAACTATAACCAGTACTGAACCTGCTACAGAAGGAACAACTATTCGCAGGACTGAACCTGCTACAGAAGGAGCAACTATTCCCAGCACTGAACCTCCGACAGGAGGAGCAACTATTCCCAGTACTGAACCTGCCAAAGAAGGAGCGACTATTCCCAGGAATGAACCTGATACAGATGGAGCAACTATTCCCAGGACTGAACCTGTTACAGGAGGAGCAACTATACCCAGTACTGAACCTGCTACAGGAGGAGCAACTATTCCCAGTACTGAACCAGCTACTGGAGGAGCAACTTTTCCCAGGACTGAACCTGCTACAGAAGGAGCAACAATTCCCAGGACAGAACCTGCTACAGGAGGAGCAACTATTCCCAGTACTAACCCAGCTACTGGAGGAGCAACTACTCCCAGTACTGAACCAGCTACTGGAGGAGCAACTATTCCCAGCACTGAACCTCCTCCAGGAGGAGCAACTATTCCCAGTACTGAACCTGTCACAGGAGGAGCAACTATTCCCAGTATTGAACCTGCTACAGAAGGAGCAACTATACCCAGTCCTGAACCTGCTACAGAAGGAGCAACTATTCCCAGTACTGAACCTGCTACAGAAGGAGCAACTATTCCCAGTACTGAAACTGCCACAGGTGGTGCAACTATTCCCAGTACTGAACCTGCTACAGAAGGAGCAACTATTCCCAGTACTGAACCTGCAACAGGAGGAGGAACTATTCCCAGTACTGAACCTGCCACAGGTGGAGCAACTATTCCCAGTACTGAACCTCCGACAGGAGGAGCAACTATTCCCAGTACGGAACATGCCACTGAGGGAGCTACTATTACCAGTACTGAACCTCTTACAGAAGGAGCAGCTATTCCCAGTACTGAACCTGCTACATACAGGAGGAGCAACTATTCCCAGGACTTAACCTGCCACAGGAGGAGCAACTATTCCCAGTACTGAACACGCAACAGAAGGAGCAACTATTCCCAGTATTGAACCTGCTACAGAAGGAGCAACTATTCCCAGTCCTGAACCTGCTACAGAAGGAGCAACAATTCCCAGTACTGAACCTGCTACAGAATGAGCAACTATTCCAATTCTTGAAACTGCCACAGGTGGAGCAACTATTCCCAGTACTGAACCTGCTGCAGAAGAAGCAACTATTCCCAATACTGAACTTCCTATAGGAGGAGCAACTATTCCCAGGACGGAACCTGCTACAGAAGGAGCAACTATTCCCAGGACTGAACCTGCCACAGAAGGAGCAAATATTCCCAGGACTGAACCTGCTACAGAAGGAGCAACTATTCCCAGCACTGAACCTCCGACAGGAGGAGCAACTATTCCCAGTACTGAACCTGCCACAGAAGGAGTGACTATTCCCAGGAATGAACCTGATACAGAAGAAGCAACTATTCCCAATACTGAACTTCCGAAAGGAGGAGCAACTATTCCCAGGACGGAACCTGCTACAGAAGGAGCAACTATTCCCAGGACTGAACCTGCTACAGGAGGTACAACTATTCCCAGTACTAACCCAGCTACTACTGGAGGAGCAACTACTCCCAGTACTGAACCAGCTACTGGAGGCGCAACTATTCCCAGTACTGAACCTACTCCAGGAGGAGCAACTATTCCCAGTTCTGAACCTCCTCCAGGAGGAGCAACTATTCCCAGTACTGAACCAGCCACAGGAGGAGCAACTATTCCCAGTATTGAACCTGCTACAGAAGGAGCAACTATTCCCAGTCCTGAACCTGCTACAGAAGGAGCAACTATTCCCAGTACTGAACCTGCTACAGAAGGAGCAACTATTCCCAGTACTGAACCTGCAACAGGAGGAGGAACTATTTCCAGTACTGAACCTGCCACAGGTGGAGCAACTATTCCCAGTACGGAACATGCCACAGAGTGAGCAACTATTACCAGGACTGAACCTCTTACAGAAGGAGCAGCTATTCCCAGTACTGAACCTGCTACAGGAGGAGCAACTATTCCCAGGACTTAACCTGCCACAGGAGGATCAACTATTCCCAGTACTGAACCTGCAACAGAAGGAGCAACTATTCCCAGTATTGAACCTGCTACAGAAGGAGCAACTATTCCCAGTCCTGAACCTGCTACAGAAGGAGCAATTATTCCCAGTACAGAACCTGCTACAGAATGAGCAACTATTCCAATTCCTGAAACTGCCACAGGTGGAGCAACTATTCCCAGTACTGAACCTGCTACAGAAGGAGCAACTATTCCCAGGACGGAACCTGCTACAGAAGGAGCAACTATTCCCAGTACTTAACCTGCTACAGAAGGAGCAACTATAACCAGTACTGAACCTGCTTCAGAAGGAACAACTATTCGCAGGACTGAACCTGCTACAGAAGGAGCAACTATTCCCAGCACTGAACCTCCGACAGGAGGAGCAACTATTCCCAGTACGGAACCTGCTACAGGAGGAGCTACTATTCCCAGTACTGAAACTGCCAAAGAAGGAGCGACTAACCCCAGGAATGAACCTGATACAGATGGAGCAACTATTCCCAGTACTGAACCTCCTACAGGAGGAGCAACAATTCCCAGGACTGAACCTGCTACAGAAGGAGCAACAATTCCCAGGACTGAACCTGCTACAGGAAGAGCAATTATTCCCAATACTGATTCTGCTACAGGAGGAGCAACAATTCCCAAGACAACCTGCCACAGAAGGAACAACTGTTCCCTGTACTAAACCAGCTACTGGAGGAGCAACTATTCCCAGTACTGAACCTGCTACTGGAGGAGCAACTATTCCCAGTACTGAACCTCCTCCAGGAGGAGCAACTATTCCCAGTACTGAACCTGCCACAGGAGGAGCAACTATTCCCAGTACTGAACCTGCTACAGAAGGAGCAACTATTCCCAGTACTTAACATGCTACAGAAGGAGCGACTATTCCCAGGAATGAACCTGATACAGATGGAGCAACTATTCCCAGGACTGAACCTGTTACAGGAGGAGCAACTATACCCAGTACTGAACCTGCTACAGGAGGAGTAATTATTCCCAATACTGAACCTCCTAAAGGAGGAGCAACTATTCCCAATACAGAACCTCCTACAGGAGAAGCAACTTTTCTCAGGACTGAACCTGCTACAGAAGGAGCAACAATTCCCAGGACTGAACCTGCTACAGGAGGAGCAATTATTCCCAATACTGATCCTGCTACAGGAGGAGCAACAATTCCCAAGGCAACCTGCCACAGGAGGAACAACTATTCCCAGTACTGAACCAGCTACTGGAGGCGCAACTATTCCCAGTACTGAACCTACTCCAGGAGGAGCAACTATTCCCAGTACTGAACCTCCTCCAGGAGGAGCAACTATTCCCAGTACTGAACCTGCCACAGGAGGAGCAACTATTCCCAGTATTGAACCTGCTACAGAAGGAGCAACTATTCCCAGTCCTGAACCTGCTACAGAAGGAGCAACTATTCCCAGTACTGAACCTGCTACAGAAGGAGCAACTATTCCCAGTACTGAAACTGCCACAGGTGGTGCAACTATTCCCAGTACTGAACCTGCTACAGAAGGAGCAACTATTCCCAGTACTGAACCTGCAACAGGAGGAGGAACTATTCCCAGTACTGAACCTCCGACAGGAGGAGCAACTATTCCCAGTACTGAACCTCCGACAGGAGGAGCAACTATTCCCAGTACGGAACATGCCACAGAGTGAGCAACTATTACCAGTACTGAACCTCTTACAGAAGGAGCAGCTATTCCCAGTACTGAACCTGCTACAGGAGGAGCAACTATTCCCAGGACTTAACCTGCCACAGGAGGAGCAACTATTCCCAGTACTGAACATGCAACAGAAGGAGCAACTATTCCCAGTATTGAACCTGCTACAGAAGGAGCAACTATTCCCAGTCCTGAAACTGCTACAGAAGGAGCAACTATTCCCAGTACTGAACCTGCTCCAGAAGGAGCAACTATTCCCAGGACTGAACCTGCTACAGAAGGAGCAACTATTCCCAGGACTGAACCTGCTACAGGAGGAGCAATTATTCACAATACTGAACCTGCTACAGGAGGAGCAACTATTCCCAGGACGGAACCTGATACAGAAGGAGCAACTATTCCCAGGACTGAACCTGCTACAGGAGGAGCAATTATTCACAATACTGAACCTGCTACAGGAGGATCAACTATTCCCAGGAGTGAAACTGCTATAGAAGGAGCAACTATTCCCAGTATTGAACCTGCTACAGAAGGAGCAACTATTCCCAGGACTGAACCTTCTACAGAAGGAGCAACTATTCCCAGCACTGAACCTCCGATAGGAGGAGCAACTATTCCCAGTACTGAACCTGCCACAGAGGGAGCGACTATTCCCAGGAATGAACCTGATACAGATGGAGCGACTATTCCCAGGACTGAACCTGTTACAGGAGGAGCAACTATTCCCAGTACTGAACCTGCTACAGGAGGAGCAACTATTCCCAGTGCTGATCCTCCTACAGGAGGAGCACCAATTCCCAGGACTGAACCTGCTACAGAAGGAGCAACAATTGCCAGGACTGAACCTGCTACAGGAAGAGCAATTATTCCCAATACTGATTCTGCTACAGGAGGAGCAACTATTCCCAAGACAACCTGCCATAGAAGGAACAACTATTCCCAGTACTAAACCAGCTACTGGAGGAGCAACTATTCCCAGTACTCAACCAGCTACTGGAGGAGCAACTATTCCCAGTACTGAACCTACTCCAGGAGGAGCAACTATTCCCAGTACTGAACCTCCTCCAGGAGGAGCAACTATTCCCAGTACTGAACCTGCCACAGGAGGAGCAACTATTCCCAGTACTGAACCTGCTACAGAAGGAGTAACGATTCCCAGTACTGAACCTGCTACAGAAGGAGCAACTATTCCCAGTACTGAACCTGAAACAGGAGGAGGAACTATTCCCATAACTGAACCTGCCACAGGTGGAGCAACTATTCCCAGTACTGAACCTCCTACAGGAGGAGCAACTATTCCCAGTACGGAACATGCCACAGAGGGAGCAACTATTCCCAGTGCTGAACCTCCTACAGAAGGAGCAGCTATTCCCAGGACTGAACCTGCTACAGGAGGAGCAACTATTCCCAGGACATAACCTGCTACAGAAGGAGGAACTATTCCCAGTACTGAACCTGCTACAGAAGGAGGAACTATTCCCAGTACTGAACCTGATGCAGAAGAAGCAACTATTCCCAATACTGAACCTCCTACAGGAGAATCAACTATTCCCAGGACTGAACGTGCTGCAGGAGGAGCAATTGTTCCCAATACTGAACCTGCTACAGGAGGAGCAACTATTCCCAGGACGGAACCATGCTACAGAAGGAGCAACTATTCCCAGGACAGAACCTGCTACAGGAGGAGCAATTATTCACAATACTGAACCTGCTACAGGAGGATCAACTATTCCCAGGACTGAACCTGCTGCAGGAGGAGCAAATATTCCCATTACTGAACCTGCTACAGGAGGAGCAACTATTCCCAGGACTGAACCTGCTGTAGAAGGAGCAACTATTCCCAGCACTGAACCTCCGACAGGAGGAGCAACTATTCACAGTACAGAACCTGCCACAGAAGGAGCGACTATTCCCAGGAATGAACCTGATACAGATGGAGCAACTATTCCCAGGACTGAACCTGCTACAGGAGAAGCAATTATTCACAATACTGAACCTGCTACAGGAGGATCAACTATTCCCAGGACTGAACCTGCTGCAGGAGGAGCAACTATTCCCATTACTGAACCTGCTACAGAAGGAACAACAATTCCCAGGACTGAACCTGCTATATAAGGAGCAACTATTCCCAGCACTGAACCTCCGACAGGAGGAGCAACTATTCACAGTACTGAACCTGCCACAGAAGGAGCGACTATTCCCAGGAATGAACCTGATACAGATGGAGCAACTATTCCCAGTACTGAACCTGCGACAGGAGGAGCAACTATTCTCAGTACTGAACCAGCTACAGAAGATGCAACTATTCCCCGTACTGAACCTGCAACAGGAGGAGGAACTATTCCCAGTACTGAACCTCCTACAGGAGGAGCAACTATTCCCAGTACGGAACATGCCAAAGAGGGAGCAACTATTCCCAGTACTGAACCTCTTACTAAAGGAGCAGCTATTCCCAGTACTGAACCTGCGACAGGAGGAGCAACTATTCCCTGGATTTAACCTGCCACAGGAGGAGCAACAATTCCCAGTACTGAACCTGCTATAGAAGGAGCAACTATCCCCAGTATTGAACCTGCTACAGAAGGAGCAACTATTCCCAGTACTGAAACTGCCACAGGTGGAGCAACTATTCCCAGGACTGAACCTGCTGCAGAAGAAGCAACTATTCCCAATACTGAACCTCCGACAGGAGGAGCAACTATTCCCAGTACGGAACCTGCTGCAGAAGAAGCAACTATTCCCAATACTGAACCTCCTATAGGAGGAGCAACTATTCCCAGGACTTAACCTGCCATAGGAGGAGCAACTATTCCCAGTACTGAACCTGCTACAGATGTAGCAACTATTCCCAGTCCTGAACCTGCTACAGAAGGAGCAACTATTCCCAGTACTGAACCTGCTACAGAAGGAGCAACTATTCCAATTCCTGAAACTGCCACAGGTGGAGCATCTATTCCCAGACTGAACCTGCTACAGAAGGAGCAACTATTCCCAGTACTGAACATGCCACAGGTGGAGCAACTATTCCCAGGACTGAACCTGCTGCAGAAGAAGCAACTATTCCCAATACTGAACCTCCTATAGGAGGAGCAACTATTCCCAGGGCGGAACCTGCTACAGAAGGAGCAACTATTCCCAGGACTGAACCTGCTACAGGAGGAGCAATTATTCCCAATACTGAACCTGCTACAGGAGGATCAACTATTCCCAGGACTGAACCTGCTGCAGGAGGAGCAACTATTCCCATTACTACACCTGCTACAGGAGGAGCAACTATTCCCAGTACTGAACCTGCTACAGAAGGAGCAACTATTCCCAGGACTGAACCTGCTACAGAAGGAGCAACTATTCCCAGCACTGAACCTCCGACAGGAGGAGCAACTATTCCCAGTACTGAAACTGCCACAGAAGGAGCGACTATTCCCAGGAATGAACCTGATACAGATGGAGCAACAATTCCCAGGACTGAACCTATTACAGGAGGAGCAACTATTCCCAGTACTGAACCTGCTAAAGGAGGAGCAACTATTCCCAGTCTGAACCTCCTACAGGAGGAGCAACTATTCCCAGTACGGAACCTCTTACTAAAGGAGCAGCTATTCCCAGTACTGAACCTGCGACAGGAGGAGCAACTATTCCCAGGACTTAACCTGCCACAGGAGGAGCAACAATTCCCAGTACTGAACCTGCTACAGAAGGAGCAACTATCCCCAGTATTGAACCTGCTACAGAAGGAGCAACTATTCCCAGTACTGAACCTGCCACAGGAGGAGCAACTATTCCCAGTACTGAACCAGCTACAGAAGATGCAACTATTCCCAGTACTGAACCTGCAACAGGAGGAGGAACTATTCCCAGTACTGAACCTCCTACAGGAGGAGCAACTATTCCCAGTACGGAACATGCCAAAGAGGGAGCAACTATTCCCAGTACTGAACCTCTTACTAAAGGAGCAGCTATTCCCAGTACTGAACCTGCGACAGGAGGAGCAACTATTCCCAGGACTTAACCTGCCACAGGAGGAGCAACAATTCCCAGTACTGAACCAGCTACAGAAGGAGCAACTATCCCCAGTATTGAACCTGCTACAGAAGGAGCAACTATTCCCAGTGCTGAACCTGCTACAGAAGGAGCAGCTATTCCCAGTACTGAAACTGCCACTGGTGGAGCAACTATTCCCAGTACTGAACCTGCTACAGAAGGAGCAACTATTCCCAGAACTGAACCTGCAACAGGAGGAGCAACTATTCCCAGTACTGAACCTGCCACAGGTGGAGCAACTATTCCCAGCACTGAACCTCCGACAGGAGGAGCAACTATTCACAGTACTGAACCTGCCACAGAAGGAGCGACTATTCCTAGGAATGAACCTGATACAGATGGAGCAACTATTCCCAGTACTGAACCTGCGACAGGAGGAGCAACTATTCTCAGTACTGAACCAGCTACAGAAGATGCAACTATTCCCCGTACTGAACCTGCAACAGGAGGAGGAACTATTCCCAGTACTGAACCTCCTACAGGAGGAGCAACTATTCCCAGTACGGAACATGCCAAAGAGGGAGCAACTATTCCCAGTACTGAACCTCTTACTAAAGGAGCAGCTATTCCCAGTACTGAACCTGCGACAGGAGGAGCAACTATTCCCTGGATTTAACCTGCCACAGGAGGAGCAACAATTCCCAGTACTGAACCTGCTATAGAAGGAGCAACTATCCCCAGTATTGAACCTGCTACAGAAGGAGCAACTATTCCCAGTACTGAAACTGCCACAGGTGGAGCAACTATTCCCAGGACGGAACCTGCTGCAGAAGAAGCAACTATTACCAGTACTGAACCTCTTACAGAAGGAGCAGCTATTGCCAGAACTGAACCTCCTACAGGAGGAGCAACTATTCCCAGGACTTAACCTGCCATAGGAGGAGCAACTATTCCCAGTACTGAACCTGCTACAGAAGGAGCAACTATTCCAATTCCTGAAACTGCCACAGGTGGAGCAACTATTCCCAGTACTGAACCTGCTACAGAAGGAGCAACTATTCCCAGTACTGAACCTGCCACAGGTGGAGCAACTATTCCCAGGACTGAACCTGCTGCAGAAGAAGCAACTATTCCCAATACTGAACCTCCTATAGGAGGAGCAACTATTCCCAGGACGGAACCTGCTACAGAAGGACCAACTATTCCCAGGACTGAACCTGCTACAGGAGGAGCAATTATTTCCAATACTGAACCTGCTACAGGAGGATCAACTATTCCCAGGACTATACCTGCTGCATGAGGAGCAACTATTCCCATTACTAAACCTGCTACAGGAGGAGCAACTATTCCCAGTACTGAACCTGCTACAGAAGGAGCAACTATTCCCAGGACTGAACCTGCTACAGAAGGAGCAACTATTCCCAGCACTGAACCTCCGACAGGAGGAGCAACTATTCCCAGTACTGAAACTGCCACAGAAGGAGCGACTATTCCCAGGAATGAACCTGATACAGATGGAGCAACAATTCCCAGGACTGAACCTATTACAGGAGGAGCAACTATTCCCAGTACTGAACCTGCTACAGGAGGAGCAACTATTCCCAGTCCTGAATCTGCTACAGAAGGAGCAACAATTCCCAGGCCTGAACCTGCTACAGGAAGAGCAATTATTCCCAATACTGATTCTGCTACAGGAGGAGCAACAATTCCCAAGACAACCTGCCACAGAAGGAGCAACTATTCCCAGTACTAAACCAGCTACTGGAGGAGCCACTATTCCCAGTACTGAACCAGCTACTGGAGGAGCAACTATTCCCAGTACTGAACCTCCTCCACGAGGAGCAACTATTCCCAGTACTGAACCTCCTCCAGGAGGAGCAACTATTCCCAGTACTGAACCTGCCACAGGAGGAGCAACTATTCCCAGTACTGAACCTGCTACAGAAGGAGCAACTATTCCCAGTACTGAACCTGCTACAGAAGGAGCAACTATTCCCAGTACTGAACCTGCTACAGAAGGAGGAACTATTCCCAGTAGTGAACCTGCTACAGAAGGAGGAACTATTCCCAGTACTGAACCTGCTACAGAAGGAGCAACTATTCCCAGTACTGAACCTGCTGCAGAAGAAGCAACTATTCCGAATACTGAACCTCCTACAGGAGGATCAACTATTCCCAGGACTGAACATGCTGCAGGAGGAGCAATTGTTCCCAATACTGAACCTGCTACAGGAGGAGCAACTATTCCCAGGACGGAACCTGCTACAGAAGGAGCAACTATTCCCAGGACTGAACCTGCTACAGGAGGAGCAATTATTCACAATACTGAACCTGCTACAGGAGGATCAACTATTCCCAGGAGTGAACCTGCTACAGAAGGAGCAACTATTCCCAGTATTGAACCTGCTACAGAAGGAGCAACTATTCCCATGAATGAACCTTCTACAGAAGGAGCAACTATTCCCAGCACTGAACCTCCGACAGGAGGAGCAACTATTCCCAGTACTGAACCTGCCACAGAAGGAGCGACTATTCCCAGGAATGAACCTGATACAGATGGAGCAACTATTCCCAGGACTGAACCTGTTACAGGAGGAGCAACTATTCCCAGTACTGAACCTGCTACAGGAGGAGCAACTGTTCCCAGTACTGATCCTCCTACAGGAGGAGCACCAATTCCCAGGACTGAACCTGCTACAGAAGGAGCAACAATTGCCAGGACTGAACCTGCTACAGGAAGAGCAATTATTCCCAATACTGATTCTGCTACAGGAGGAGCAACATTCCCACTACTGAACCTGCTAAAGGAGGAGCAACTATTCTCAGTACTGAACCTCCTACAGAAGGAGCACCTATTCCCAGGACGGAACGTGCTACAGAAGGAGCGACTATTCCCAGTACTGAACCTGCTACAGGAGGAGCAATTATTCCCAATACTGGACCTTCTACAGGAGGGTCAACTATTCCAAGGACTGAACCGGCTGCAGGAGGAGCAACTATTCCCAGTACTGAACCTGCTACAGGAGGAGCAACTATTCCCAGTACTGAACCTGCTACAGAAAGAGCAACTATTCCCAGTACTGAACGTCCTACAGTAGGAGCAACTATTCCCAGTGCTGAAGCTGCCACAGAAGGAGGAACTATTCCCAGTACTGAACCTGCTACAGGAGGAGCAACTATTCCCAGTACTGAACCTGCTACAGGAGGAGCAACTATTCCCAGTACTGAATCTGCTACAGAAGGAGCAACTATTCCCAGTACTGAACCTCCTACAGGAGGAGCAACTATTCCCAGTACTGAAACTGCCACAGAAGGAGCAACTATAACCAGTACTGAACCTGCTACAGAAGGAGCAACTATTCCCAGGACTGAACCTGCTACAGAGGGAGCAACTATTCCCAGTACTGAACCTCCCACAGGAGGAGGAACTATTCCCAGTACTGAACCTGCTACAGGAGGAGGAACTATTCCCAGTACTGAACCTGCCACAGGTGGAGCAACTATTCCCAGTACTGAACCTCCTACAGGAGGAGCAACTATTCCCAGTACTGAACCTGCTACAGAAGGAGCAACTATTCCCAGTACTGAACCTGCTGCAGAAGGACCAACTATTCCCAGTACTGAACCTGCTACAGAAGGAGCAACTATTCCAAGTACTGAACCTGCTACAGGAGGAGGAACTATTCCCAGTACTGAACTTCCTACAGGAGTAGCAACTATTCAGTGTACTGAACCTGCTACAGAAGGAGCAACTATTCCCAGGACTGAACCTGCTACAGGAGGAGGAACTATTCGCAGTACTGAACCTGCTACAGAAGGAGCAACTATTCCCAGGACTGAACCTGCTACAGGAGGAGGAACTATTCGCAGTACTGAACCTGCTACAGAAGAAGCAACTATTCTCAGTACTGAACCTGCTACAGGAGGAGCACCTATTCCCAGTACTGAATCATCTACAGGAGGAGCAACTATTCCCAGGACTTAACCTGCTACAGAAGGAGTAATTATTCCCAATACTGAACCTCCTAAAGGAGGAGCAACAATTCCCAATACTGAACCTCCTACAGAAGGAGCAACTATTCGCAGTACTGAACCTGCTACAGAAGGAGCGACTATTCCCAGTACTGAATCTGCTACAGGAGGAGCAATTATTCCCAATACTGGACCTTCTACAGGAGGATCAACTATTCCCAGGACTGAACCGGCTGCAGGAGGAGCAACTATTCCCAGTACTGAACCTGCTACAGGAGGAGCATCAATTCCCAGTACTGAACCTGCTACAGAAAGAGCAACTATTCCCAGTACTGAACCTTCTACAGTAGGAGCAACTATTCCCAGTACTGAACCTGCTACAGGAGGAGCAACTATTCCCAGTACTGAACCTGCTACAGAAGGAGCAACTATTCCCAGTCCTGAACCTCCTACAGGAGGAGCAACTATTCCCAGTACTGAAACTGCCACAGAAGGAGCAACTATAACCAGTACTGAACCTGCTACAGAAGGAGCAACTATTCCCAGGACTGAACCTGCTACAGAAGGAGCAACTATTCCCAGGACTGAACGACCAACAGGAGGAGCAACTATTGCCAGTACTGAACCTGCTACAGGAGGAGGAACTATTCCCAGTACTGAACCTGCCACAGGTGGAGCAACTATTCCCAGTACTGAACCTCCTACACGAGGAGCAACTATTCCCAGTACTGAACCTGCTACAGAAGGAGCAACTATTCCCAGTACTGAACCTGCTACAGAAGGACCAATTATTCCCAGTACTGAACCTGCTACAGAAGGAGCAACTATTCCCAGTACTGAACCTGCTACAGGAGGAGGAACTATTCCCAGTACTGAACTTCCTACAGGAGGAGCAACTATTCCCAGTACTGAACCTGCTACAGAAGGAGCAACTATTCCCAGGACTGAACCTGCTACAGAAGGAGCAACTATTCCCAGTATTGAACCTGCTACAGAAGGAGCAACTATTCCCATGAATGAACCTTCTACAGAAGGAGCAACTATTCCCAGCACTGAACCTCCGACAGGAGGAGCAACTATTCCCAGTACTGAACCTGCCACAGAAGGAGCGACTATTCCCAGGAATGAACCTGATACAGATGGAGCAACTATTCCCAGGACTGAACCTGCTACAGAAGGAGCAACTATTCCCAGGACTGAACCTGCTACAGGAGGAGCAACTATTCCCAGTACTGAACCTGCTACAGAAGAAGCAACTATTCTCAGTACTGAACCTGCTGCAGGAGGAGCAACTATTCCCAGTACTGAACCTGCTACAGGAGGAGCAACTATTCCCAGGACTGAACTTGCTACAGAAGGAGGAGTTATTCCCAGTATTGAACCTCCTCCAGAAGAAGCAACTTTTCCCAGGACTGAACCTGCTACAGGAGGAGCAACTAATCCCAGTACTGAACCTGCTACAGGAGGAGCAACTATTCCCAGTACTGAACCTGCTACAGAAGAAGCAACTATTCTCAGCACTGAACTTCCTACAGGAGGAGCAACTATTCCCAGGACTGAACCTGCTACAGGAGGAGGAACTATTCCCAGGACTGAACCTGCTACAGAAGGAGGAGTTATTCCCACTACTGAACCTCCTAAAGGGGGAGCAACTATTCCCAATACTGAACCTCCTACAGGAGGAGCAACTATTCCCAGGACGGAACCTGCTACAGAAGGAGCAACTATTCCCAGGACTGAACCTGCTACAGGAGGAGCAATTATTCCCAATACTGAACCTTCTACAGGAGGATCAACTATTCCCAGGACTGAACCTGCTGCAGGAGGAGCAACTATTCCCAGTACTGAACCTGCTACAAGAGGAGCAACTATTCCCAGTACTTAACTTGCTACAGAAGTAGCAACTATTCCCAGTACTGAACCTCCTACAGGAGGAGCAACTATTCCCAGGAATGAACCTGCTACAAGAGGAGCAACTATGCCCAGTACTGAACATGCTACAGAAGGAGCAACTATTCCCAGTACTGAACCTCCTACAGGAGGAGCAACTATTCCCAGTACTGAACGTGCGACAGGAGGAGCAACTATTCCCAGTACTGAACCTGCTACAGAAGGAGCAACTATTCCCAGTATTGAACCTCCGACAGGAGGAGCAACTATTCCCAGGACTGAACCTGCTACAGAAGGAGTAATTATTCCCAATACTGAACCTCCTAAAGGAGGAGCAACTATTCCCAATACTGAACCTCCTACAGAAGGAGCAACTATTCCCAGGACAGAACGTGCTACAGAAGGAGTGACTATTCCCAGTACTGAACCTGCTACAGGAGGAGCAATTATTCCCAATACTGGACGTTCTAAAGGAGGATCAACTATTCCCAGGACTGAACCGGCTGCAGGAGGAGCAACTATTCCCAGGACTGAACCTGCTACAGAAGGAGCAACTATTCCCAGTACTGAACCTGCTACAGGAGGAGCAACTATTCCCAATACTGAACCTGCTACAGGAGGAGCAACTATTCCCAGTACTGAACCTGCCACAGGAGGAGCAACTATTCCCAGTGCTGTACCTGCTACTGGAGGAGCAACTATTCCCAGGACTGAACCTGCTACAGGAGGAGCAACTATTCCCAGTACTGAACCTGCTAGAGGAGGAGCAACTATTCCCAGTGCTGTACCTGCCACAGGAGGAGCAACTATTCCCAGTACTGAAGCTGCTACAGGAGGAGCCACTATTCCCAGTACTGAACGTGCCACAGGAGGAGCAACTATTCCCAGTACTGAACCTGCTACAGAAGGAGCAACTATTCCCAGTACTGAACCTGCTACAGGAGGAGCAACTATTCCCAGTACTGAACCTCCTACAGAAGGAGCAACTATTCCCAGTACTGAACCTGCTACAGAAGGAGCAACTATTCCCAGTACTGAGCCTGCTACAGTAGGAGCCACTATTCCCAGTACTGAACCTGCTACAGGAGGAGCAACTATTCCCAGTACTGAACCTCCTACAGAAGGAGCAACTATTCCCAGTACTGAACCTGCTACAGGAGGAGCAACTATTTCCAGTACTGAACCTGCCACAGAAGGAGCAACTATTCCCAGTACTGAACCTGCTACAGGAGGAGCAACTATTCCCAGTACTGAACCTGCTACAGAAGGAGCAACTATTCCCAGTACTGAACCTGCTACAGGAGGAGCAACTATTCCCAGTACTGAACCTCCTGCAGGAGGAGGAACTATTCCCACTACTAAACCTGCTACAGGAGGAGCAACTATTCCCTGTACTGAACCTCCGACAGAAGGAGCAACTATTCCCAGTACTGAACCTGCTACAGAAGGAGCAACTATTCCCAGTACTGAACCTGCTACAGGAGGAGCAACTATTCCCAGTACTGAACCTGCTACAGAAGGAGCAACTATTCCCAGTACTGAACCTGCTACAGGAGGAGCAACTATTCCCAGTACTGAACCTCCTGCAGGAGGAGGAACTATTCCCAGTACTAAACCTGCTACAGGAGGAGCAACTATTCCCTGTACTGAACCTCCGACAGAAGGAGCAACTATTCCCAGTACTGAACCTGCTACAGAAGGAGCAACTATTCCCAGTACTGAACCTGCTACAGGAGGAGCAACTATTCCCAGTACTGAACCTGCTACAGAAGGAGCAACTATTCCCAGTACTGAACCTGCTACAGGAGGAGCAACTATTCCCAGTACTGAACCTCCTGCAGGAGGAGGAACTATTCCCAGTACTAAACCCGCTACAGGAGGAGCAACTATTCCCTGTACTGAACCTCCGACAGAAGGAGCAACTATTCCCAGTACTGAACCTGCTACAGAAGGAGCAACTATTCCCAGGACTGAACTTCCTACAGGAGGAGCAACTATTCCGAGTACTGAACCTGCTACAGGAGGAGGAACTATTCCCAGTACTGAACCTGCTACCGGAGGAGCAGCTATTCCCAGTACTGGACCTCCTATAAGAGGAGCAACTATTCCCAGTATTGAACCTGCTACAGGAGGAGCAAATATTCCCTGTCCTGAACCTGCTACAGGAGGAGCAACTATTCCCAGGACTGAACCTGCTACAGGAGGAGCAACTATTCCCAGTACTGAACCTGCTACAGGAGGAGCAACTATTCCCAGTACTGAACCTGCCACAGAAGGAGGATCTATTCCCAGTACTGAACCTGCTACAGGAGGAGCAACTATTCCGTGTACTGAACCTGCTACAAAAGGAGCAACTATTCCCAGGACTGAATAGCTACAGGAGGAGCAACTATTCCCAGTACTGAACCTGCTACAGGAGGAGCAACTATTCCCAGTACTGAACCTGCTACAGGATGAGCCACTATGCCCAGGACTGAACCTGCTGCAGGAGGAGCAACTTCTACCAGGACTGAACCTGCTACAGGGGGAGCAACTATTCCCAGTACTGAACCTGCGACAGGAGGAGCAACTATTCCCAGTACTGAACCTGCCACAGGAGGAGCAACTATTCCCAGTACTGAATCTGCTACAGGAGGAGCAACTATTCCCAGTACTGAACCTGCTGCAGGAGGAGCAACTAGTCCCAGTACTGAACAGCTACAGGAGGAGCAACTATTCCCAGTACCGAACCTGCTACAGGAGGAGCAACTATTCCCAGTCCTGAACCTGCGACAGGAGGAGCCACTATTCCCAGTACTGAACCTGCAGCAGGAGGAGCAACCATTCCCAGTACTGAACCTGCTACAGAAGGAGCAACTATTCCCAGTACTGAACCTGCTACAGGAGGAGCAACTATTCCCAGTACTGAACATGCTACAGGAGGAGCAACTATTCCCAGTACTGAACCTGCTACAGGAGGAGCAACTATTCCCAGTACTGAACCTGCCACAGGAGGAGCAACTATTCCCAGTACTGAACCTGCTACAGGAGGAGCCACTATTCCCAGTACTGAACGTGCCACAGGAGGAGCAACTATTCCCAGTACTGAACCTGCTACAGAAGGAGCAACTATTCCCAGTACTGAACCTGCTACAGGAGGAGCAACTATTCCCAATACTGAACCTCCTACAGAAGGAGCAACTATTCCCAGAACTGAACCTGCTACAGAAGGAGCAACTATTCCCTGTACTGAGCCTGCTACAGGAGGAGTAACTATTCCCAGTACTAAACCTGCTACAGGAGGAGCAACTATTCCCAGTACTGAACCTCCGACAGAAGGAGCAAATATTCCCAGTACTGAACCTGCTACAGGAGGAGCAACTATTCCCAGTACTGAACTTCCTACAGGAGGAGCAACTATTCCGAGTACTGAACCTGCTACAGGAGGAGGAACTATTCCCAGTACTGAACCTGCTACAGAAGGAGCAACTATTCCCAGGACTGAGTCTGCTACATGAGGAGCAACTATTCCCAGTACTGAACATGCTACAGGAGGAGCCACTTTTCCCAGCACTGAACCTGCTGCAGGAGGAGTAACTATTCCCTGTACTGAACCTGCTACAGAAGGAGCAACTATTCCCAGGACTGATCCTGCTACAGGAGGAGCCACTATTCCCAGTACTGAACGTGCCACAGGAGGAGCAACTATTCCCAGTACTGAACCTGCTACAGAAGGAGCAACTATTCCAGGTACTGAACCTGCTACAGGAGGAGCAACTATTCCCAGTACTGAACCTCCTACAGAAGGAGCAACTATTCCCAGTACTGAACCTGCTACAGAAGGAGCAACTATTCCCAGTACTGAGCCTGCTACAGGAGGAGTACCTATACCAAGTACTGAACATGCTACAGGAGGAGTAACTATTCCCAGTACTGAACGTGCCACAGGAGGAGCAACTATTCCCAGTACTGAACCTGCTACAGGAGGAGCAACTATTCCCAGTACTGAACCTGCTACAGAAGGAGCAACTATTCCCAGTACTGAACCTGCTACAGGAGGAGCAACTATTCCCAGTACTGAACCTGCTACAGAAGGAGCAACTATTCCCAGTACTGAACCTGCTACAGGAGGAGCAACTATTCCCAGTACTGAACCTCCTGCAGGAGGAGGAACTATTCCCAGTACTAAACCTGCTACAGGAGGAGCAACTATTCCCTGTACTGAACCTCCGACAGAAGGAGCAACTATTCCCAGTACTGAACCTGCTACAGAAGGAGCAACTATTCCCAGGACTGAACTTCCTACAGGAGGAGCAACTATTCCGAGTACTGAACCTGCCACAGGAGGAGCAACTATTCCCAGTACTGAACCTGCTACAGGAGGAGCAAATATTCCCAGGACTGAACCTGCTACAGGAGGAGCAACTATTCCCAGGACTGAACCTGCTACAGGAGGTGCAACTATTCCCAGTACTGAACCTGCTACAAAAGGAGCAACTATTCCCAGGACTGAACCTGCTATAGGAGGAGCAACTATTCCCAGTACTGAACCTGCCAAAGGAGGAGCAACTATTCCCAGTACTGAACCTGCTACAGGAGGAGCAACTATTCCCATTACTGAACCTGCTACAGGAGGAGCAACTATTCCCAGTACTGAACATGCTGCAGGAGGAGCAACTATTCCCAGTACTGAACCTGCTACAGGAGGAGCAACTATTCCCAGTACTGAACCTGCTACAGGAGGAGCAACTATTCCCAGTACTGAACCTGCTACAGGAGGAGCAACTATTCCCAGTACTGAACCTGCCAAAGGAGGAGCAACTATTCCCAGTACTGAACCTGCTACAGGAGGAGCAACTATTCCCATTACTGAACCTGCTACAGGAGGAGCAACTATTCCCAGTACTGAACATGCTGCAGGAGGAGCAACTATTCCCAGTACTGAACCTGCTACAGGAGGAGCAACTATTCCCAGTACTGAACCTGCCACAGGAGGAGCAACTATTCCCAGTACTGAACCTGCTACAGGAGGAGCCACTATTCCCAGTACTGAACGTGCCACAGGAGGAGCAACTATTCCCAGTACTGAACCTGCTACAGAAGGAGCAACTATTCCCAGTACTGAACCTGCTACAGGAGGAGCAACTATTCCCAATACTGAACCTCCTACAGAAGGAGCAACTATTCCCAGAACTGAACCTGCTACAGAAGGAGCAACTATTCCCTGTACTGAGCCTGCTACAGGAGGAGTAACTATTCCCAGTACTAAACCTGCTACAGGAGGAGCAACTATTCCCAGTACTGAACCTCCGACAGAAGGAGCAAATATTCCCAGTACTGAACCTGCTACAGGAGGAGCAACTATTCCCAGTACTGAACTTCCTACAGGAGGAGCAACTATTCCGAGTACTGAACCTGCTACAGGAGGAGGAACTATTCCCAGTACTGAACCTGCTACAGAAGGAGCAACTATTCCCAGGACTGAGTCTGCTACATGAGGAGCAACTATTCCCAGTACTGAACATGCTACAGGAGGAGCCACTTTTCCCAGCACTGAACCTGCTGCAGGAGGAGTAACTATTCCCTGTACTGAACCTGCTACAGAAGGAGCAACTATTCCCAGGACTGAGCCTGCTACAGGAGGAGCCACTATTCCCAGTACTGAACGTGCCACAGGAGGAGCAACTATTCCCAGTACTGAACCTGCTACAGAAGGAGCAACTATTCCCAGTACTGAACCTGCTACAGGAGGAGCAACTATTCCCAGTACTGAACCTCCTACAGAAGGAGCAACTATTCCCAGTACTGAACCTGCTACAGAAGGAGCAACTATTCCCAGTACTGAGCCTGCTACAGGAGGAGTACCTATACCAAGTACTGAACATGCTACAGGAGGAGTAACTATTCCCAGTACTGAACGTGCCACAGGAGGAGCAACTATTCCCAGTACTGAACCTGCTACAGGAGGAGCAACTATTCCCAGTACTGAACCTGCTACAGAAGGAGCAACTATTCCCAGTACTGAACCTGCTACAGGAGGAGCAACTATTCCCAGTACTGAACCTGCTACAGAAGGAGCAACTATTCCCAGTACTGAACCTGCTACAGGAGGAGCAACTATTCCCAGTACTGAACCTCCTGCAGGAGGAGGAACTATTCCCAGTACTAAACCTGCTACAGGAGGAGCAACTATTCCCTGTACTGAACCTCCGACAGAAGGAGCAACTATTCCCAGTACTGAACCTGCTACAGAAGGAGCAACTATTCCCAGGACTGGACTTCCTACAGGAGGAGCAACTATTCCGAGTACTGAACCTGCCACAGGAGGAGCAACTATTCCCAGTACTGAACCTGCTACAGGAGGAGCAAATATTCCCAGGACTGAACCTGCTACAGGAGGAGCAACTATTCCCAGGACTGAACCTGCTACAGGAGGTGCAACTATTCCCAGTACTGAACCTGCTACAAAAGGAGCAACTATTCCCAGGACTGAACCTGCTATAGGAGGAGCAACTATTCCCAGTACTGAACCTGCCAAAGGAGGAGCAACTATTCCCAGTACTGAACCTGCTACAGGAGGAGCAACTATTCCCATTACTGAACCTGCTACAGGAGGAGCAACTATTCCCAGTACTGAACATGCTGCAGGAGGAGCAACTATTCCCAGTACTGAACCTGCTACAGGAGGAGCAACTATTCCCAGTACTGAACCTGCTACAGGAGGAGCAACTATTCCCAGTACTGAACCTGCTACAGGAGGAGCAACTATTCCCAGTACTGAACCTGCCAAAGGAGGAGCAACTATTCCCAGTACTGAACCTGCTACAGGAGGAGCAACTATTCCCATTACTGAACCTGCTACAGGAGGAGCAACTATTCCCAGTACTGAACATGCTGCAGGAGGAGCAACTATTCCCAGTACTGAACCTGCTACAGGAGGAGCAACTATTCCCAGTACTGAACCTGCTACAGGAGGAGGAACTATTCCCAGTACTGAACCTGCTACAGGAGGAGCAACTATTCCCAGTACTGAACCTGCCACAGGAGGAGCAACTATTCCCAGTACTGAACCTGCCACAGGAGGAGCAACTATTCCCAGTACTGAACCTGCTACAGAAGGAGCTACTATTCCCAGTACTGAACCTGCTACAGGAGGAGCAACTATTCCCAATACTGAACCTCCTACCGAAGGAGCAACTATTCCCAGAACTGAACCTGCTACAGAAGGAGCAACTATTCCGTGTACTGAGCCTGCTACAGGAGGAGTAACTATGCCCAGTACTGAACCTCCTGCAGGAGGAGCAACTATACCCAGTACTAAACCTGCTACAGGAGGAGCAACTATTCCCAGTACTGAACCTCCGACAGAAGGAGCAAATATTTCCAGTACTGAACCTGCTACAGAAGGAGCAACTATTCCCAGTACTGAACTTCCTACAGGAGGAGCAACTATTCCGAGTACTGAACCTGCTACAGGAGGAGGAACTATTCCCAGTACTGAACCTGCTACAGAAGGAGCAACTATTCCCAGGACTGAGTCTGCTACATGAGGAGCAACTATTCCCAGTACTGAACATGCTACAGGAGGAGCCACTATTCCCAGCACTGAACCTGCTGCAGGAGGAGTAACTATTCCCTGTACTGAACAGCTACAGGAGGAGCAACTATTCCCAGTACTGAACCTGCTACAGGAGGAGCCACTATTCCCAGTACTGAACCTGATGCAGGAGGAGCAACTATTCCCAGTACTGAACCTGCTACAGAAGGAGCAACTATTCCCAGTACTGAACCTACTACAGGAGGAGCAACTATTCCCAGTACTGAACCTGCTACAGGAGGAGCAACTATTCCCAATACTGAACCTGCCACAGGAGGAGCAACTATTCCCAGTACTGAACCTGCTACAGGAGGAGCAACTATTCCCTGTACTGAACCTGCTACAGAAGGAGCAACTATTCCCAGGACTGAGCCTGCTACATGAGGAGCAACTATTCCCAGTACTGAACATGCTACAGGAGGAGCAACTATTCCCAGTACTGAACCTGCCACAGGCGGAGAAACTATTCCCAGTACTGAACCTGCTACAGGAGGAGCAACTATTCGCAGTACTGAACCTGCTACAAGAGGAGCAACTATTCCCAGTACTGAACCTGCTGCAGGAGGAGCAACTATTCCCAGTACTGGCCAGCTACAGGAGGAGCAACTATTCCCAGTACCGAACCTTCTACAGGAGGAGCAACTATTCCCAGTCCTGAACCTGCTACAGGAGGAGCCACTATTCCCAGTACTGAACCTGCTGCAGGAGGAGTAACTATTCCCTGTACTGAACAGCTACAGGAGGAGCAACTATTCCCAGTACTGAGCCTGCTACAGGAGGAGCAACTATTCCCAGTACTGTACCTGCTTTAGGAGGAGCCACTATTCCCAGGACTGAACCTGCAGCAGGAGGAGCATCTATTCCCAGTACTGAACCTGCTACAGAAGGAGCAACTATTCCCAGTACTGAACCTGCTACAGGAGGAGCAACTATTCCCAATACTGAACCTGCTACAGGAGGAGCAACTATTCCCTGTACTGAACCTGCTACTGGAGGAGCAACTATTCCCAGGACTGAACCTGCTACAGGAGGAGCAACTATTCCCAGTACTGAACCTGCTACAGGAGGAGCAACTATTCCCAGTGCTGAACCTGCCACAGGAGGAGCAACTATTCCCAGTACTGAACCTGCTACAGGAGGAGGATCTATTCCCAGTACTGAACCTGCTACAGGAGGAGCCACTATTCCCATTACTGAACGTGCCACAGGAGGAGCAACTATTCCCAGTACTGAACCTCCTACAGAAGGAGCAACTATTCCTAGTACTGAACCTGGTACAGAAGGAGCAACTATTCCCAGTACTGATCCTGCTACAGGAGGAGCAACTATTCCCAGGACTGAACCTGCTACAGGAGGAGCAACTATTCCCAATACTGAACCTGCTACAGGAGGAGCAACTATTCCCTGTACTGAACCTGCTACTGGAGGAGCAACTATTCCCAGTACTGAACCTCCTACAGGAGGAGCAACTATTCCCAGTACTGAACCTGCTGCTGGAGGAGCAACTATTCTCAGTACTGAAACTGCTACAGGAGGAGCAACTATTCCCAATACTGAACCTGCCACAGGAGGAGCAACTATTCCCAGTAATGAACCTGCTGCAGGAGGAGCAACTATTCCCTGTACTGAACCTGCTCCAGAAGGAGCAACTTCTACCAGGACTGAACCTGCTTCAGGGGGAGCAACTATTCCCAGTACTGAACCTGCGACAGGAGGAGCAACTATTCCCAGTACTGACCCTGCCACAGGAGGAGCAACTTTTCCCAGTACTGAATCTGCTACAGGAGGAGCAACTATTCCCAGTACTGAACCTGCTGCAGGAGGAGCAACTAGTCCCAGTACTGAACAGCTACAGGAGGAGCAACTATTCCCAGTACTGAACCTGCTACAGGAGGAGCAACTATTCCCAGTACTGAACCTGCTACAGGAGGAGCCACTATTCCCAGTACTGAACCTGCAGCAGGAGGAGCAACTATTCCCAGTACTGAACCTGCTACAGAAGGAGCAACTAGTCCCAGTACTGAACAGCTACAGGAGGAGCAACTATTCCCAGTACTGAACCTGCCACAGGAGGAGCAACTATTCCCAGTACTGAACCTGCCACAGGCGGAGAAACTATTCCCAGTACTGAACCTGCTACAGGAGGAGCAACTATTCGCAGTACTGAACCTGCTACAGGAGGAGCAACTATTCCCAGTACTGAACCTGCTGCAGGAGGAGCAACTGTTCCCAGTACTGACCAGCTACAGGAGGAGCAACTATTCCCAGTACTGAACCTGCTACAGGAGGAGCAACTATTCCCAGTACTGAACCTGCTACAGGAGGAGCAACTATTCCCAGTACTGAACCTGCTACAGGAGGAGCCACTATTCCCAGTACTGAACCTGCTGCAGGAGGAGCCACTATTCCCAGCACTGAACCTGCTGCAGGAGGAGCAACTATTCCCAGTACTGAACCTGCTACAGGAGGAGCAAATATTCCCAGTACTGAACCTGCTACAGGAGGAGCCACTATTCCCAGTACTGAACCTGATGCAGGAGGAGCAACTATTCCCAGTACTGAACCTGCTACAGAAGGAGCAACTATTCCCAGGACTGAGCCTGCTACAGGAGGAGCAACTATTCCCTGTACTGAACCTGCTACAGAAGGAGCAACTATTCCCTGGACTGAGCCTGCTACATGAGGAGCAACTATTCCCAGTACTGAACATGCTACAGGAGGAGCAACTATTCCCAGTACTGAACCTGCAACAGGTGGAGAAACTGTTCCCAGTACTGAACCTGCTACAGGAGGAGCAACTATTCGCAGTACTTAACCTGCTACAGGAGGAGCAACTATTCCCAGTACTGAACCTGCTGCAGGAGGAGCTACTATTACCAGTACTGACCAGCTACAGGAGGAGCAACTATTCCCAGTACTGAGCCTGCTACAGGAGGAGCAACTATTCCCAGTACTGAACCTGCTTCAGGAGGAGCCACTATTCCCAGTACGGAACCTGCCATAGGTGGAGGAACTATTCCCAGTACTGAACTTCCTACAGGAGAAGCAACTATTCCGAGTACTGAACCTGCTACAGGAGGAGGAACTATTCCCAGTACTGAACCTGCTACCGGAGGAGCAACTATTCCCAGTACTGGACCTCCTACAGGAGGAGCAACCATTCCCAATACTGAAGCTACCACAGAAGGAGCAACTATTCCCAGTACTGAAGCTACCACAGAAGGAGCAACTATTCCCGGTACTGAACCTCCTACAGGAGGAGGAACTATTCCCAGTACTGAACCTGCTACAGGAGGAGCAACTATTCGCAGTACTGAACCTGCTACAGGAGGAGCAACTATTCCCAGTACTGAACCTGCTGCAGGAGGAGCTACTATTCCCAGTACTGACCAGCTACAGGAGGAGCAACTATTCCCAGTACTGATCCTGCTACAGGAGGAGCAACTATTCCCAGTACTGAACCTGCTTCAGGAGGAGCCACTATTCCCAGTACGGAACCTGCCATAGGTGGAGCAACTATTCCCAGTACTGAACTTCCTACAGGAGAAGCAACTATTCCCAGTACTGAACCTGCCATAGGTGGAGCAACTATTCCCAAAACTGAACTTCCTACAGGAGAAGCAACTATTCCGAGTACTGAACCTGCTACAGGAGGAGGAACTATTCCCAGTACTGAACCTGCTACCGGAGGAGCAACTATTCCCAGTACTGAACCTGCTACAGGAGGAGCAACTGTTCCCAATACTGAACCTGCCACAGGAGGAGCAACTATTCCCAGTACTGAACCTGCTACAGGAGGAGCAACTATTCCCTGTACTGAACCTGCTGCAGGAGGAGCAACTATTCCCAGTACTGAACCTGCCACAGGCGGAGAAACTATTCCCAGTACTGAACCTGCTACAGGAGGAGCAACTATTCCCTGTACTGAACCTGCTACAGGAGGAGCAACTATTCCCAGTACTGAACCTGCCACAGGCGGAGAAACTATTCCCAGTACTGAACCTGCTACAGGAGGAGCAACTATTCCCAGTACTGAACCTGCTACAGAAGGAGCAACTATTCCCAGTACTGAGCCTGCTACAGGAGGAGCAACTATTCCCAGTACTGAACCTGCTACAGGAGGAGGAACTATTCCCAGTACTGAACCTGCTACCGGAGGAGCAACTATTCCCAGTACTGAACCTGCTACAGGAGGAGCAACTGTTCCCAATACTGAACCTGCCACAGGAGGAGCAACTATTCCCAGTACTGAACCTGCTACATGAGGAGCAACTATTCCCTGTACTGAACCTGCTACAGGAGGAGCAACTATTCCCAGTACTGAACCTGCCACAGGCGGAGAAACTATTCCCAGTACTGAACCTGCTACAGGAGGAGCAACTATTCGCAGTACTGAACCTGCTACAGGAGGAGCAACTATTCCCAGTACTGAACCTGCTGTAGGAGGAGCAACTATTCCCAGTACTGACCAGCTACAGGAGGAGCAACTTTTCCCAGTACTGAACCTGCTACAGGAGGAGCAACTATTCCCAGTACTGAACCTGCTACAGGTGGAGCAACTATTCCCAATACTGAACCTGCCACAGGAGGAGCAACTATTCCCAGTACTGAACCTGCTACAGGAGGAGCAACTATTCCCTGTCCTGAACCTGCTACAGAAGGAGCAACTATTCCCAGGACTGAGCCTGCTACAGGAGGAGCAACTATTCCCAGTACTGAACCTGCCACAGGAGGAGCAACTATTCCCAGTACTGAACTTGCCACAGGCGGAGAAACTATTCCCAGTACTGAACCTGCTACAGGAGGAGCAACTATTCGCAGTACTGAACCTGCTACAGGAGGAGCAACTATTCCCAGTACTGAACCTGCTGCAGGAGGAGCAACTGTTCCCAGTACTGACCAGCTACAGGAGGAGCAACTATTCCCAGTACTGAACCTGCTACAGGAGGAGCAACTATTCCCAGTACTGAACCTGCTAAAGGAGGAGCAACTATTCCCAGTACTGAACCTGCTACAGGAGGAGCCACTATTCCCAGTACTGAACCTGCTGCAGGAGGAGCCACTATTCCCAGCACTGAACCTGCTGCAGGAGGAGCAACTATTCCCAGTACTGAACCTGCTACAGGAGGAGCAACTATTCCCAGTACTGAACCTGCTACAGGAGGAGCCGCTATTCCCAGTACTGAACCTGATGCAGGAGGAGCAACTATTCCCAGTACTGAACCTGCTACAGAAGGAGCAACTATTCCCAGGACTGAGCCTGTTACAGGAGGAGCAACTATTCCCTGTACTGAACCTGCTACAGAAGGAGCAACTATTCCCAGGACTGAGCCTGCTACATGAGGAGCAACTATTCCCAGTACTGAACATGCTACAGGAGGAGCAACTATTCCCAGTACTGAACCTGCAACAGGTGGAGAAACTATTCCCAGTACTGAACCTGCTACAGGAGGAGCAACTATTCGCAGTACTGAACCTGCTACAGGAGGAGCAACTATTCCCAGGACTGAGCCTGCTACATGAGGAGCAACTATTCCCAGTACTGAACATGCTACAGGAGGAGCAACTATTCCCAGTACTGAACCTGCTACCGGAGGAGCAACTATTCCCAGTACTGAACCTGCTACAGGAGGAGCAACTGTTCCCAATACTGAACCTGCCACAGGAGGAGCAACTATTCCCAGTACTGAACCTGCTACAGGAGGAGCAACTATTCCCTGTACTGAACCTGCTGCAGGAGGAGCAACTATTCCCAGTACTGAACCTGCCACAGGCGGAGAAACTATTCCCAGTACTGAACCTGCTACAGGAGGAGCAACTATTCCCAGTCCTGAACCGGCTACAGAAGGAACAACTATTCCCAGTACTGAGCCTGCTACAGGAGGAGCAACTATTCCCAGTACTGAACCTGCTACAGGAGGAGGAACTATTCCCAGTACTGAACCTGCTACCGGAGGAGCAACTATTCCCAGTACTGAACCTGCTACAGGAGGAGCAACTGTTCCCAATACTGAACCTGCCACAGGAGGAGCAACTATTCCCAGTACTGAACCTGCTACATGAGGAGCAACTATTCCCTGTACTGAACCTGCTACAGGAGGAGCAACTATTCCCAGTACTGAACCTGCTGTAGGAGGAGCAACTATTCCCAGTACTGACCAGCTACAGGAGGAGCAACTATTCCCAGTACTGAACCTGCTACAGGAGGAGCAACTATTCCCAGTACTGAACCTGCGACAGGTGGAGCAACTATTCCCAATACTGAACCTGCCACAGGAGGAGCAACTATTCCCAGTACTGAACCTGCTACAGGAGGAGCAACTATTCCCTGTCCTGAACCTGCTACAGAAGGAGCAACTATTCCCAGGACTGAGCCTGCTACAGGAGGAGCAACTATTCCCAGTACTGAACCTGCCACAGGAGGAGCAACTATTCCCAGTACTGAACCTGCCACAGGCGGAGAAACTATTCCCAGTACTGAACCTGCTACAGGAGGAGCAACTATTCGCAGTACTGAACCTGCTACAGGAGGAGCAACTATTCCCAGTACTGAACCTGCTGCAGGAGGAGCAACTGTTCCCAGTACTGACCAGCTACAGGAGGAGCAACTATTCCCAGTACTGAACCTGCTACAGGAGGAGCAACTATTCCCAGTACTGAACCTGCTACAGGAGGAGCCACTATTCCCAGTACTGAACCTGCTGCAGGAGGAGCCACTATTCCCAGCACTGAACCTGCTGCAGGAGGAGCAACTATTCCCAGTACTGAACCTGCTACAGGAGGAGCAACTATTCCCAGTACTGAACCTGCTACAGGAGGAGCCGCAATTCCCAGTACTGAACCTGATGCAGGAGGAGCAACTATTCCCAGTACTGAACCTGCTACAGAAGGAGCAACTATTCCCAGGACTGAGCCTGCTACAGGAGGAGCAACTATTCCCTGTACTGAACCTGCTACAGAAGGAGCAACTATTCCCAGGACTGAGCCTGCTACATGAGGAGCAACTATTCCCAGTACTGAACATGCTACAGGAGGAGCAACTATTCCCAGTACTGAACCTGCAACAGGTGGAGAAACTATTCCCAGTACTGAACCTGCTACAGGAGGAGCAACTATTCGCAGTACTGAACCTGCTACAGGAGGAGCAACTATTCCCAGGACTGAGCCTGCTACATGAGGAGCAACTATTCCCAGTACTGAACATGCTACAGGAGGAGCAACTATTCCCAGTACTGAACCTGCAACAGGTGGAGAAACTATTCCCAGTACTGAACCTGCTACAGGAGGAGCAACTATTCGCAGTACTGAACCTGCTACAGGAGGAGCAACTATTCCCAGTACTGAACCTGCTGCAGGAGGAGCTACTATTCCCAGTACTGACCAGCTACAGGAGGAGCAACTATTCCCAGTACTGAGCCTGCTACAGGAGGAGCAACTATTCCCAGTACTGAACCTGCTTCAGGAGGAGCCACTATTCCCAGTACGGAACCTGCCATTGGTGGAGCAACTATTCCCTGTACTGAACAGCTACAGGAGGAGCAACTATTCCCAGTACTGAGCCTGCTACAGGAGGAGCAACTATTCCCAGTACTGAACCTGCTACCGGAGGAGCCACTATTCCCAGGACGGAACCTGCCATAGGTGGAGCAACTATTCCCAGTACTGAACTTCCTACAGGAGAAGCAACTATTCCGAGTACTGAACCTGCTACAGGAGGAGGAACTATTCCCAGTACTGAACCTGCTACCGGAGGAGCAACTATTCCCAGTACTGGACCTCCTACAGGAGGAGCAACCATTCCCAATACTGGACCTCCTACAGGAGGAGCAACTATTCCCAGTACTGAAGCTACCACAGAAGGAGCAACTATTCCCAGTACTGAACCTGCCACAGGAGGAGCAACTATTCCCAGTCCTGAACCTGCTGCAGGAGGAGCAACTATTCCCAGTACTGAACAGCTACAGGAGGAGCAACTATTCCCAGTACTGAACCTGCTACAGGAGGAGCAACTATTCCCAGTACTGAACCTCCTACAGGAGGAGCCACTATTCCCAGTACTGAACCTGATGCAGGAGGAGCAACTATTCCCAGTAATGAACCGACTACAGGAGGAGCAACTATTCCCAGTACTGAACCTGCTACAGGAGGAGCAACTGTTCCCAATACTGAACCTGCTACAGGAGGAGCAACTATTCCCAGGACTGAGCCTGCTACAGGAGGAGCAACTATTCCCAGTACTGAACCTGCTACAGGAGGTGCAACTATTCCCAATACTGAACCTGCCACAGGAGGAGCAACTATTCCCAGTACTGAACCTGCCACAGGAGGAGCAACTATTCCCAGTACTGAACCTGCTACAGGAGGAGCAACTATTCCCTGTACTGAACCTGCTACAGAAGGAGCAACTATTCCCTGTACTGAACCTGCTACAGAAGGAGCAACTATTCCCAGGACTGAGCCTGCTACAGGAGGAGCAACTATTCCCAGTACTGAACCTGCCACAGGCGGAGAAACTATTCCCAGTACTGAACCTGCTACAGGAGGAGCAACTATTCGCAGTACTGAACCTGCTACAGGAGGAGCAACTATTCCCAGTACTGAACCTGCTGCATGAGGAGCAACTATTCCCAGTACTGACCAGCTACAGGAGGAGCAACTATTCCCAGTACTGAACCTGCTACAGGAGGAGCAACTATTCCCAGTACTGATCCTGCTACAGCAGGAGCAACTATTCCCAGTACTGAACCTGCTACATGAGGAGCAACTATTCCCAGTACTGAACCTGCCACAGGAGGAGCCACTATTCCCAGCACTGAACCTGCTGCAGGAGGAGTAACTATTCCCTGTACTGAACAGCTACAGGAGGAGCAACTATTCCCAGTACTGAACCTGCTACAGGAGGAGCAACTATTCCCAGTACTGAACCTGCTACAGGAGGACCCACTATTCCCAGTACTGAACCTACTACAGGAGGAGCAACTATTCCCAGTACTGAACCTGCTACAGGAGGAGCACCTATTCCCAATACTGAACCTGCCACAGGAGGAGCAACTATTCCCAGTACTGAACCTGCTACAGGAGGAGCAACTATTCCCTGTACTGAACCTGCTACAGAAGGAGCAACTATTCCCAGGACTGAGCCTGCTACATGAGGAGCAACTATTCCCAGTACTGAACATGCTACAGGAGGAGCAACTATTCCCAGTACTGAACATGCCACAGGCGGAGAAACTATTCCCAGTACTGAAACTGCTACAGGAGGAGCAACTATTCGCAGTACTGAACCTGCTACAGGAGGAGCAACTATTCCCAATACTGAACCTGCTGCAGGAGGAGCAACTATTCCCAGTACTGACCAGCTACAGGAAGAGCAACTATTCCCAGTACTGAACCTGCTACAGGAGGAGCAACTATTCCCAGTACTGAACCTGCTACAGGAGGAGCCACTATTCCCAGTACTGAACCTGCTGCAGGGGGAGTAACTATTCCCTGTACTGAACAGCTACAGGAGGAGCAACTATTCCCAGTACTGAGCCTGCTACAGGAGGAGCAACTATTCCCAGTACTGAACCAGATTCAGGAGGAGCCACTATTCCCAGTACTGAACCTGCAGCAGGAGGAGCAACTATTCCCAGTACTGAACCTGCTACAGAAGGAGCAACTATTCCCAGTACTGAACCTGCTACAGGAGGAGCAACTATTCCCAATACTGAACCTGCTACAGGAGGAGCAACTATTCCCTGTACTGAACCTGCTACTGGAGGAGCAACTATTCCCAGGACTGAACCTGCTACAGGAGGAGCAACTATTCCCAGTACTGAACCTGCTAGAGGAGGAGCAACTATTCCCAGTGCTGTACCTGCCACAGGAGGAGCAACTATTCCCAGTACTGAAGCTGCTACAGGAGGATGATCTATTCCCAGTACTGAACCTGCTACAGTAGGAGCAACTATTCCCAGTACTGAACCTGCTACAGGAGGAGCAACTATTCCCAGTACTGAACCTGCTACAGGAGGACCCACTATTCCCAGTAGTGAACCTACTACAGGAGGAGCAACTATTCCCAGTACTGAACCTGCTACAGGAGGAGCACCTATTCCCAATACTGAACCTGCCACAGGAGGAGCAACTATTCCCAGTACTGAACCTGCTACAGGAGGAGCAACTATTCCCTGTACTGAACCTGCTACAGAAGGAGCAACTATTCCCAGGACTGAGCCTGCTACATGAGGAGCAACTATTCCCAGTACTGAACATGCTACAGGAGGAGTAACTATTCCCAGTACTGAACCTGCCACAGGCGGAGAAACTATTCCCAGTACTGAAACTGCTACAGGAGGAGCAACTATTCGCAGTACTGAACCTGCTACAGGAGGAGCAACTATTCCCAATACTCAACCTGCTGCAGGAGGAGCAACTATTCCCAGTACTGAACCTGATGCAGGAGGAGCAACTATTCCCAGTAATGAACCTACTACAGGAGGAGCAACTATTCCCAGTACTGAACCTGCTACAGGAGGAGCAACTGTTCCCAATACTGAACCTGCTACAGGAGGAGCAACTATTCCCAGGACTGAGCCTGCTACAGGAGGAGCAACTATTCCCAGTACTGAACCTGCTACAGGAGGTGCAACTATTCCCAATACTGAACCTGCCACAGGAGGAGCAACTATTCCCAGTACTGAACCTGCCACAGGAGGAGCAACTATTCCCAGTACTGAACCTGCTACAGGAGGAGCAACTATTCCCTGTACTGAACCTGCTACAGAAGGAGCAACTATTCCCTGTACTGAACCTGCTACAGAAGGAGCAACTATTCCCAGGACTGAGCCTGCTACAGGAGGAGCAACTATTCCCAGTACTGAACCTGCCACAGGCGGAGAAACTATTCCCAGTACTGAACCTGCTACAGGAGGAGCAACTATTCGCAGTACTGAACCTGCTACAGGAGGAGCAACTATTCCCAGTACTGAACCTGCTGCATGAGGAGCAACTATTCCCAGTACTGACCAGCTACAGGAGGAGCAACTATTCCCAGTACTGAACCTGCTACAGGAGGAGCAACTATTCCCAGTACTGATCCTGCTACAGCAGGAGCAACTATTCCCAGTACTGAACCTGCTACATGAGGAGCAACTATTCCCAGTACTGAACCTGCCACAGGAGGAGCCACTATTCCCAGCACTGAACCTGCTGCAGGAGGAGTAACTATTCCCTGTACTGAACAGCTACAGGAGGAGCAACTATTCCCAGTACTGAACCTGCTACAGGAGGAGCAACTATTCCCAGTACTGAACCTGCTACAGGAGGACCCACTATTCCCAGTACTGAACCTACTACAGGAGGAGCAACTATTCCCAGTACTGAACCTGCTACAGGAGGAGCACCTATTCCCAATACTGAACCTGCCACAGGAGGAGCAACTATTCCCAGTACTGAACCTGCTACAGGAGGAGCAACTATTCCCTGTACTGAACCTGCTACAGAAGGAGCAACTATTCCCAGGACTGAGCCTGCTACATGAGGAGCAACTATTCCCAGTACTGAACATGCTACAGGAGGAGCAACTATTCCCAGTACTGAACATGCCACAGGCGGAGAAACTATTCCCAGTACTGAAACTGCTACAGGAGGAGCAACTATTCGCAGTACTGAACCTGCTACAGGAGGAGCAACTATTCCCAATACTGAACCTGCTGCAGGAGGAGCAACTATTCCCAGTACTGACCAGCTACAGGAAGAGCAACTATTCCCAGTACTGAACCTGCTACAGGAGGAGCAACTATTCCCAGTACTGAACCTGCTACAGGAGGAGCCACTATTCCCAGTACTGAACCTGCTGCAGGGGGAGTAACTATTCCCTGTACTGAACAGCTACAGGAGGAGCAACTATTCCCAGTACTGAGCCTGCTACAGGAGGAGCAACTATTCCCAGTACTGAACCAGATTCAGGAGGAGCCACTATTCCCAGTACTGAACCTGCAGCAGGAGGAGCAACTATTCCCAGTACTGAACCTGCTACAGAAGGAGCAACTATTCCCAGTACTGAACCTGCTACAGGAGGAGCAACTATTCCCAATACTGAACCTGCTACAGGAGGAGCAACTATTCCCTGTACTGAACCTGCTACTGGAGGAGCAACTATTCCCAGGACTGAACCTGCTACAGGAGGAGCAACTATTCCCAGTACTGAACCTGCTAGAGGAGGAGCAACTATTCCCAGTGCTGTACCTGCCACAGGAGGAGCAACTATTCCCAGTACTGAAGCTGCTACAGGAGGATGATCTATTCCCAGTACTGAACCTGCTACAGTAGGAGCAACTATTCCCAGTACTGAACCTGCTACAGGAGGAGCAACTATTCCCAGTACTGAACCTGCTACAGGAGGACCCACTATTCCCAGTAGTGAACCTACTACAGGAGGAGCAACTATTCCCAGTACTGAACCTGCTACAGGAGGAGCACCTATTCCCAATACTGAACCTGCCACAGGAGGAGCAACTATTCCCAGTACTGAACCTGCTACAGGAGGAGCAACTATTCCCTGTACTGAACCTGCTACAGAAGGAGCAACTATTCCCAGGACTGAGCCTGCTACATGAGGAGCAACTATTCCCAGTACTGAACATGCTACAGGAGGAGTAACTATTCCCAGTACTGAACCTGCCACAGGCGGAGAAACTATTCCCAGTACTGAAACTGCTACAGGAGGAGCAACTATTCGCAGTACTGAACCTGCTACAGGAGGAGCAACTATTCCCAATACTCAACCTGCTGCAGGAGGAGCAACTATTCCCAGTACTGACCAGCTACAGGAAGAGCAACTATTCCCAGTACTGAACCTGCTACAGGAGGAGCAACTATTCCCAGTACTGAACCTGCTACAGGAGGAGCCACTATTCCCAGTACTGAACCTGCTGCAGGAGGAGTAACTATTCCCTGTACTGAACAGCTACAGGAGGAGCAACTATTCCCAGTACTGAGCCTGCTACAGGAGGAGCAACTATTCCCAGTACTGAACCAGATTCAGGAGGAGCCACTATTCCCAGTACTGAACCTGCAGCAGGAGGAGCAACTATTCCCAATACTGAACCTGCTACAGGAGGAGCAACTATTCCCAGTACTGAACCTGCTACAGAAGGAGCAACTATTCCCAGTACTGAACCTGCTACAGGAGGAGCAACTATTCCCAATACTGAACCTGCTACAGGAGGAGCAATTATTCCCTGTACTGAACCTGCTACTGGAGGAGCAACTATTCCCAGGACTGAACCTGCTACAGGAGGAGCAACTATTCCCAGTACTGAACCTGCTAGAGGAGGAGCAACTATTCCCAGTGCTGTACCTGCCACAGGAGGAGCAACTATTCCCAGTACTGAAGCTGCTACAGGAGGATGATCTATTCCCAGTACTGAACCTGCTACAGTAGGAGCCACTATTTCCAGTACTGAACGTGCCACAGGAGGAGCAACTATTCCCAGTACTGAACCTGCTACAGAAGGAGCAACAATTCCCAGTACTGAACCTGCTACAGGAGGAGCAACTATTCCCAGTACTGAACCTGCTACAGGAGGAGCAACTATTCCCAGTACTGAACCTCCTACAGAAGGAGCAACTATTCCCAGTACTGAACCTGCTACAGGAGGAGCAACTATTCCCAATACTGAACCTGCTACAGGAGGAGCAACTATTCCCTGTACTGAACCTGCTACTGGAGGAGCAACTATTCCCAGGACTGAACCTGCTACAGGAGGAGCAACTATTCCCAGTACTGAACCTGCTAGAGGAGGAGCAACTATTCCCAGTGCTGTACCTGCCACAGGAGGAGCAACTATTCCCAGTACTGAAGCTGCTACAGGAGGATGATCTATTCCCAGTACTGAACCTGCTACAGTAGGAGCAACTATTCCCAGTACTGAACCTGCTACAGGAGGAGCAACTATTCCCAGTACTGAACCTGCTACAGGAGGACCCACTATTCCCAGTAGTGAACCTACTACAGGAGGAGCAACTATTCCCAGTACTGAACCTGCTACAGGAGGAGCACCTATTCCCAATACTGAACCTGCCACAGGAGGAGCAACTATTCCCAGTACTGAACCTGCTACAGGAGGAGCAACTATTCCCTGTACTGAACCTGCTACAGAAGGAGCAACTATTCCCAGGACTGAGCCTGCTACATGAGGAGCAACTATTCCCAGTACTGAACATGCTACAGGAGGAGTAATTACTCCCAGTACTGAACCTGCCACAGGCGGAGAAACTATTCCCAGTACTGAAACTGCTACAGGAGGAGCAACTATTCGCAGTACTGAACCTGCTACAGGAGGAGCAACTATTCCCAATACTCAACCTGCTGCAGGAGGAGCAACTATTCCCAGTACTGACCAGCTACAGGAAGAGCAACTATTCCCAGTACTGAACCTGCTACAGGAGGAGCAACTATTCCCAGTACTGAACCTGCTACAGGAGGAGCCACTATTCCCAGTACTGAACCTGCTGCAGGAGGAGTAACTATTCCCTGTACTGAACAGCTACAGGAGGAGCAACTATTCCCAGTACTGAGCCTGCTACAGGAGGAGCAACTATTCCCAGTACTGAACCAGATTCAGGAGGAGCCACTATTCCCAGTACTGAACCTGCAGCAGGAGGAGCAACTATTCCCAATACTGAACCTGCTACAGGAGGAGCAACTATTCCCAGTACTGAACCTGCTACAGAAGGAGCAACTATTCCCAGTACTGAACCTGCTACAGGAGGAGCAACTATTCCCAATACTGAACCTGCTACAGGAGGAGCAATTATTCCCTGTACTGAACCTGCTACTGGAGGAGCAACTATTCCCAGGACTGAACCTGCTACAGGAGGAGCAACTATTCCCAGTACTGAACCTGCTAGAGGAGGAGCAACTATTCCCAGTGCTGTACCTGCCACAGGAGGAGCAACTATTCCCAGTACTGAAGCTGCTACAGGAGGATGATCTATTCCCAGTACTGAACGTGCCACAGGAGGAGCAACTATTCCCAGTACTGAACCTGCTACAGGAGGAGCAACTATTCCCAGTACTGAGCCTGCTACAGGAGGAGTAACTATTCCCAGTACTGAACCTGCTGCAGGAGGAGGAACTATTCCCAGTACTAAACCTGCTACAGGAGGAGCAACTATTCCCTGTACTGAACCTCCGACAGAAGGAGCAACTATTCCCAGTACTGAACCTGCTACAGAAGGAGCAACTATTCCCAGGACTGAACTTCCTACAGGAGGAACAACTATTCCGAGTACTGAACCTGCTACAGGAGGAGGAACTATTCCCAGTACTGAACCTGCTACCGGAGGAGCAGCTATTCCCAGTACTGGACCTCCTATAAGAGGAGCAACTATTCCCAGTACTGGACCTCCTACAGGAGGATCAACTATTCCGAATACTGAACCTGCCACAGGAGGAGCAACTATTCCCAGTATTGAACCTGCTACAGGAGGAGCAAATATTCCCTGTCCTGAACCTGCTACAGGAGGAGCAACTATTCCCAGGACTGAACCTGCTACAGGAGGAGCAACTATTCCCAGTACTGAACCTGCTACAGGAGGAGCAACTATTCCCAGTGCTGAACCTGCCACAGGAGGAGCAACTATTCCCAGTACTGAACCTGCTACAGCAGGAGCAACTATTCCGTGTACTGAACCTGCTACAAAAGGAGCAACTATTCCCAGGACTGAACCTGCTATAGGAGGAGCAACTATTCCCAGTACTGAACCTGCCAAAGGAGGAGCAACTATTCCCAGTACTGAACCTGCTACAGGAGGAGCAACTATTCCCATTACTGAACCTGCTACAGGAGGAGCAACTATTCCCAGTACTGAACATGCTGCAGGAGGAGCAACTATTCCCAGTACTGAACAGCTACAGGAGGAGCAACTATTCCCAGTACTGAACCTGCTACAGGAGGAGCAACTATTCCCAGTACTGAACCTGCTACAGGATGAGCCACTATGCCCAGGACTGAACCTGCTGCAGGAGGAGCAACTATTCCCAGTACTGAATAGCTACAGGAGGAGCAACTATTCCCAGTACTGAATCTGCTACAGGAGGAGCAACTATTCCCAATACTGAACCTGCTACAGGATGAGCCACTATGCCCAGGACTGAACCTGCTGCAGGAGGAGCAACTTCTACCAGGACTGAACCTGCTACAGGGGGAGCAACTATTCCCAGTACTGAACCTGCGACAGGAGGAGCAACTATTCCCAGTACTGAACCTGCCACAGGAGGAGCAACTTTTCCCAGTACTGAATCTGCTACAGGAGGAGCAACTATTCCCAGTACTGAACCTGCTGCAGGAGGAGCAACTAGTCCCAGTACTGAACAGCTACAGGAGGAGCAACTATTCCCAGTACTGAACCTGCTACAGGAGGAGCAACTATTCCCAGTACTGAACCTGCTACAGGAGGAGCCACTATTCCCAGTACTGAACCTGCAGCAGGAGGAGCAACTATTCCCAGTACTGAACCTGCTACAGAAGGAGCAACTATTCCCAGTACTGAACCTGCTACAGGAGGAGCAACTATTCCCAGTACTGAACATGCTACAGGAGGAGGAACTATTCCCAGTACTGAACCTGCTACAGGAGGAGCAACTATTCCCAGTACTGAACCTGCCACAGGAGGAGCAACTATTCCCAGTACTGAACCTGCTACAGGAGGAGCCACTATTCCCAGTACTGAACGTGCCACAGGAGGAGCAACTATTCCCAGTACTGAACCTGCTACAGAAGGAGCAACTATTCCCAGTACTGAACCTGCTACAGGAGGAGCAACTATTCCCAGTACTGAACCTCCTACAGAAGGAGCAACTATTCCCAGAACTGAACCTGCTACAGAAGGAGCAACTATTCCCTGTACTGAGCCTGCTACAGGAGGAGTAACTATTCCCAGTACTGAACCTCCTGCAGGAGGAGCAACTATACCCAGTACTAAACCTGCTACAGGAGGAGCAACTATTCCCAGTACTGAACCTCCGACAGAAGGAGCAAATATTCCCAGTACTGAACCTGCTACACAAGGAGCAACTATTCCCAGTACTGAACTTCCTACAGGAGGAGCAACTATTCCGAGTACTGAACCTGCTACAGGAGGAGGAACTATTCCCAGTACTGAACCTGCTACAGAAGGAGCAACTATTCCCAGGACTGAGCCTGCTACATGAGGAGCAACTATTCCCAGTACTGAACATGCTACAGGAGGAGCCACTATTCCCAGCACTGAACCTGCTGCAGGAGGAGTAACTATTCCCTGTACTGAACAGCTACAGGAGGAGCAACTTTTCCCAGTACTGAACCTGCTACAGGAGGAGCAACTATTCCCAGTACTGAACCTGCAACAGGAGGAGCCACTATTCCCAGTACTGAACCTGATGCAGGAGGAGCAACTATTCCCAGTACTGAACCTGCTACAGAAGGAGCAACTATACCCAGTACTGAACCTACTACAGGAGGAGCAACTATTCCCAGTACTGAACCTGCTACAGGAGGAGCAACTATTCCCAATACTGAACCTGCCACAGGAGGAGCAACTATTCCCAGTACTGAACCTGCTACAGGAGGAGCAACTATTCCCTGTACTGAACCTGCTACAGAAGGAGCAACTATTCCCAGGACTGAGCCTGCTACATGAGGAGCAACTATTCCCAGTACTGAACATGCTACAGGAGGAGCAACTATTCCCAGTACTGAACATGCTACAGGAGGAGCAACTATTCCCAGTACTGAACCTGCCACAGGCGGAGAAACTATTCCCAGTACTGAACCTGCTACAGGAGGAGCAACTATTCGCAGTACTGAACCTGCTACAAGAGGAGCAACTATTCCCAGTACTGAACCAGCTGCAGGAGGAGCAACTATTCCCAGTACTGGCCAGCTACAGGAGGAGCAACTATTCCCAGTACTGAACCTGCTACAGGAGGAGCAACTATTCCCAGTCCTGAACCTGCTACAGGAGGAGCCACTATTCCCAGTACTGAACCTGCTGCAGGAGGAGTAACTATTCCCTGTACTGAACAGCTACAGGAGGAGCAACTATTCCCAGTACTGAGCCTGCTACAGGAGGAGCAACTATTCCCAGTACTGAACCTGCTGCAGGAGGAGCAACTATTCCCAGTACTGAACCTGCTGCAGGAGGAGCAACTATTCCCAGTACTGAGCCTGCTACAGGAGGAGCAACTATTCCCAGTACTGAGCCTGCTACAGGAGGAGCAACTATTCCCAGTACTGTACCTGCTTTAGGAGGAGCCACTATTCCCAGGACTGAACCTGCAGCAGGAGGAGCATCTATTCCCAGTACTGAACCTGCTACAGAAGGAGCAACTATTCCCAGTACTGAACCTGCTACAGGAGGAGCAACTATTCCCAATACTAAACCTGCTACAGGAGGAGCAACTATTCCCTGTACTGAACCTGCTACTGGAGGAGCAACTATTCCCAGGACTGAACCTGCTACAGGAGGAGCAACTATTCCCAGTACTGAACCTGCTACAGGAGGAGCAACTATTCCCAGTGCTGAACCTGCCACAGGAGGAGCAACTATTCCCAGTACTGAACCTGCTACAGGAGGAGGATCTATTCCCAGTACTGAACCTGCTACAGGATGAGCCACTATTCCCAGTACTCAACGTGCCACAGGAGGAGCAACTATTCCCAGTACTGAACCTGCTACAGGAGGAGGATCTATTCCCAGTACTGAACCTGCTACAGGAGGAGCAACTATTCCCAGTACTGAACCTCCTACAGAAGGAGCAACTATTCCTAGTACTGAACCTGCTACAGAAGGAGCAACTATTCCCAGTACTGAACCTCCTACAGAAGGAGCAACTATTCCCAGTACTGAACCTGCTACTGGAGGAGCAACTATTCTCAGTGCTGAAACTGCTACAGGAGGAGCAACTATTCCCAATACTGAACCTGCTCCAGAAGGAGCAACTTCTACCAGGACTGAACCTGCTTCAGGGGGAGCAACTATTCCCAGTACTGAACCTGCGACAGGAGGAGCAACTATTCCCAGTACTGACCCTGCCACAGGAGGAGCAACTTTTCCCAGTACTGAATCTGCTACAGGAGGAGCAACTATTCCCAGTACTGAACCTGTTGCAGGAGGAGCAACTAGTCCCAGTACTGAACAGCTACAGGAGGAGCAACTATTCCCAGTACTGAACCTGCTACAGGAGGAGCAACTATTCCAAGTACTGAACCTGCTACAGGAGGAGCCACTATTCCCAGTACTGAACCTGCAGCAGGAGGAGCAACTATTCCCAGTACTGAACCTGCTACAGAAGGAGCAACTATTCCCAGTACTGAACCTGCTACAGGAGGAGCAACTATTCCCAGTACTGAACCTGCTACAGGAGGAGGAACTATTCCCAGTACTGAACCTGCTACAGGAGGAGCAACTATTCCCAGTACTGAACCTGCCACAGGATGAGCCACTATGCCCAGTACTGAACCTGCTGCAGGAGGAGCAACTATTCCCAGTACTGAATAGCTACAGGAGGAGCAACTATTCCCAGTACTGAACCTGCTACAGGAGGAGCAACTATTCCCAGTACTGAACCTGCTACAGGAGGAGCCACTAGTCCCAGGACTGAACCTGCTGCAGGAGGAGCAACTATTCCCAGTACTGAACCTGCTACAGAAGGAGCGACTAATCCCAGTACTGAACCTGCTACAGAAGGAGCAACTATTCCCAGTACTGAACCTGCTACAGAAGGAGCAACTAATCCCAGTACTGAACCTCCTACAGGAGGAGCAACTATTCCCAGTACTGAACTTGCTACAGGAGGAGCAACTATTCCCAGTATTGAACCTGCTACAGAAGGAGCAACTATTCCCAGTACTGAACCTGCTACAGAAGGAGCAACTATTCCCAGTACTGAACCTCCTACAGAAGGAGCAACTATTCCCAGTACTGAACCTGCTACAGAAGGAGCAACTATTCCCAGTACTGAACCTCCTACAGAAGGAGCAACTATTCCCAGTACTGAAACTGCTACTGGAGGAGCAACTATTCTAGGTACTGAAACTGCTACAGGAGGAGCAACTATTCCCAATACTGAACCTGCCACAGGAGGAGCAACTATTCCCAGTAATGAACCTGCTGCAGGAGGAGCAACTATTCCCAGTAATGAACCTGCTGCAGGAGGAGCAACTATTCCCTGTACTGAACCTGCTCCAGAAGGAGCAACTTCTACCAGGACTGAACCTGCTACAGGGGGAGCAACTATTCCCAGTACTGAACCTGCGACAGGAGGAGCAACTATTCCCAGTACTGAACCTGCCACAGGAGGAGCAACTATTCCCAGTACTGAATCTGCTACAGGAGGAGCAACTATTCCCAGTACTGAACCTGCTGCAGGAGGAGCAACTAGTCCCAGTACTGAACAGCTACAGGAGGAGCAACTATTCCCAGTACTGAACCTGCTACAGGAGGAGCAACTATTCCCAGTACTGAACCTGCTACAGGAGGAGCCACTATTCCCAGTACTGAACCTGCAGCAGGAGGAGCAACTATTCCCAGCACTGAACCTGCTACAGAAGGAGCAACTATTCCCAGTACTGAACCTGCTACAGGAGGAGCAACTATTCCCAGTACTGAACCTGCTACAGGAGGAGGAACTATTCCCAGTACTGAACCTGCTACAGGAGGAGCAACTATTCCCAGTACTGAACCTGCTACAGAAGGAGCAACTATTCCCAGTACTGAACCTGCTACAGGAGGAGCAACTATTCCCAGTACTGAACCTCCTACAGAAGGAGCAACTATTCCCTGTACTGAGCCTGCTACAGGAGGAGTAACTATTCCCAGTACTGAACCTGATGCAGGAGGAGCAACTATTCCCAGTACTGAACCTGCTACAGAAGGAGCAACTATTCCCAGTACTGAACCTACTACAGGAGGAGCAACTATTCCCAGTACTGAACCTGCTACAGGAGGAGCAACTATTCCCAATACTGAACCTGCCACAGGAGGAGCAACTATTCCCAGTACTGAACCTGCTACAGGAGGAGCAACTATTCCCTGTACTGAACCTGCTACAGAAGTAGCAACTATTCCCAGTACTGAACCTGCCACAGGCGGAGAAACTATTCCCAGTACTGAACCTGCTACAGGAGGAGCAACTATTCGCAGTACTGAACCTGCTACAGGAGGAGCAACTATTCCCAGTACTGAACCTGCTGCAGGAGGTGCAACTATTCCCAGTACTGGCCAGCTACAGGAGGAGCAACTATTCCCAGTACTGAACCTGCTACAGGAGGAGCAACTATTCCCAGTCCTGAACCTGCTACAGGAGGAGCCACTATTCCCAGTACTGAACCTGCTGCAGGAGGAGTAACTATTCCCTGTACTGAACAGCTACAGGAGGAGCAACTATTCCCAGTACCGAGCCTGCTACAGGAGGAGCAACTATTCCCAGTACTGAACCTGCAGCAGGAGGAGCCACTATTCCCAGTACTGAACCTGCTACAGAAGGAGCAACTATTCCCAGTACTGAACCTGCTAGAGGAGGAGCAACTATTCCCAGTACTGAACCTCCTACAGAAGGAGCAACTATTCCCAGAACTGAACCTGCTACAGAAGGAGCAACTATTCCCTGTACTGAGCCTGCTACAGGAGGAGTAACTATTCCCAGTACTGAACCTCCTGCAGGAGGAGCAACTATTCCCAGTACTGAACCTGCTACAGAAGGAGCAACTATTCCCAGGACTGAGCCTGCTACATGAGGAGCAACTATTCCCAGTACTGAACATGCTACAGGAGGAGCCACTATTCCCAATACTGAACCTCCTAAAGGAGGAGCAACTATTCCCAGTACTGAACCTGCTACAGGAGGAGCAACTATTCCCAGTACTGAACCTGCTACAGGAGGAGCAACTATTCCCAGTACTGAACCTGCTACAGGAGGAGCCACTATTCCCAGTACTGAACCTGATGCAGGAGGAGCAACTATTCCCAGTACTGAACCTGCTACAGAAGGAGCAACTATTCCCAGGACTGAGCCTGCTACAGGAGGAGCAACTATTCCCTGGACTGAACCTGCTACAGAAGGAGCAACTATTCCCAGGACTGAGCCTGCTACATGAGGAGCAACTATTCCCAGTACTGAACATGCTACAGGAGGAGCAACTATTCCCAGTACTGAACCTGCAACAGGTGGAGAAACTATTCCCAGTACTGAACCTGCTACAGGAGGAGCAACTATTCGCAGTACTGAACCTGCTACCGGAGGAGCAACTATTCCCAGTACTGAACCTGCTGCAGGAGGAGCTACTATTCCCAGTACTGACCAGCTACAGGAGGAGCAACTATTCCCAGTACTGAGCCTGCTACAGGAGGAGCAACTATTCCCAGTACTGAACCTGCTACCGGAGGAGCCACTATTCCCAGTACGGAACCTGCCACAGGAGGAGCAACTATTCCCAGTACGGAACCTGCCATAGGTGGAGCAACTATTCCCTGTACTGAACAGCTACAGGAGGAGCAACTATTCCCAGTACTGAGCCTGCTACAGGAGGAGCAACTATTCCCAGTACTGAGCCTGCTACAGGAGGAGCAACTATTCCCAGTACTGAACCTGCTACCGGAGGAGCCACTATTCCCAGTACGGAACCTGCCATAGGTGGAGCAACTATTCCCAGTACTGAACTTCCTACAGGAGAAGCAACTATTCCGAGTACTGAACAGCTACAGGAGGAGCAACTATTCCCAGTACTGAACCTGCTACAGGAGGAGCAACTATTCCCAGTACTGAACCTGCTACAGGATGAGCCACTATGCCCAGTACTGAACCTGCTGCAGGAGGAGCAACTATTCCCAGTACTGAATAGCTACAGGAGGAGCAACTATTCCCAGTACTGAACCTGCTACAGGAGGAGCAACTATTCCCAGTACTGAACCTGCTACAGGAGGAGTCACTAGTCCCAGTACTGAACCTGCTGCAGGAGGAGCAACTATTCCCAGTACTGAACCTGCTACAGAAGGAGCAACTATTCCCAGTACTGAACCTCCTACAGAAGGAGCAACTATTCCCAGTACTGAACCTGCTACAGAAGGAGCAACTATTCCCAGTACTGAACCTGCTACTGGAGGAGCAACTATTCCCAGTACTGAACCTGCTACAGGAGGAGCAACTATTCCCAATACTGAACCTGCCACAGGAGGAGCAACTAATCCCAGTGCTGAACCTGCTACAGAAGCAGCAACTATTCCCAGTACTGAACCTGCTACAGAAGGAGCAACTATTCCCAGTACTGAACCTGCTACAGGAGGAGCAACTATTCCCAGTACTGAACCTGCTACTGGAGGAGCAACTATTCCCAGTACTGAACCTGCTACAGGAGGAGCAACTATTCCCAGTACTGAACCTGCTACAGGAGGAGCAACTATTCCCAATCCTGAACCTGCCACAGGAGGAGCAACTAATCCCAGTGCTGAACCTGCTACAGAAGCAGCAACTATTCCCAGTACTGGACCTGCTACATAGAACATATAACAGTGCAGGCCCTTTGGCTCTCGATGTTGTGCCGAGCATTGTTCGAAACCAAGATCAAGCTATCCCACTCCGTCATTCTGGTGTGCTCCATGTGCCTATCCAATAACCGCTTGAAAGTTCCTAAAGTGTCCGACTCCACTATCACAGCAGGCAGTCCATTCCACAACCACTCTCTGAGTAAAGAACGTACCTAGGGCCGCACGTTTTGTGTGTGGAGCAAGATGGCGGCGCCCAATGGCCGCTCTTGGGGGGTGCAGGGACAATAGCAGCGATTGAGCGGGCCTGGCACACTGCAGCGAAATGTCCCTTCTTGCCACAGGCCTTGCAGAGCGCACTGCGTGACGGGCAGCGCTGTCGGGGGTGTTTTGTCTGTCCGCAGAAGTAGCACTTGGGTCCCCCGGGGTTGGTTGGCTGCCGCACGGCGCAGGCGTGTGGTTGGCTGAGGGCGGTCGCTGATGGGATCGACGATGGGGTGGCCACTGGCGAGGTCCACGATGCCCGGTGGGGGGGGGGGGGGGCATGCGGTCGGGGGCATAAGCCTGTACGTTGCGTGAGGCAACCGTGAGCGAGATCGCTAGTTTCTTGGTCGCCGCGAGGTCAAGCGTGGCCCCTTCTAAGAGGCGCTGGCGGATGCAGTCAGACCCTATGCCCGTAACGAACGCGTCTCTCATTAGCAGGTTCGAATGTTCAGTGGCCGAAACGGCCTGGCAGTCAGTCTCCCGGGCGAGCAGGGCACTCCAGAAATCTTCCACAGGCTCACCGGGAAGTTGGTGCCGCGTGGAAAGGAGGTGCCTGGCGTAGATCTTGTTGGTCTGCTGAGCGTAATTCTCCTTCAGTAGCGCCATGGCCTCTGCGTAGGTCGGCGCGTCCTGGACGAGGGGAAAAACGTTGAAGCTCAGCCGCGTGTACAGAATCTGGAGCTTCTGTGCTTCAGGGATTGGGTCTGGCGCAGACCCGCTGTATGCCTCAAGCAAGCCAGCCAATGTTGGATGTCCTTTTTGGCGTTGTCTGCTTGAGGATGCAGCTGCAGGCGATCCGGCTCGATGCGGAGATCCATCTCTGAAAAATCTGTGTAATAAATTGATGCACTATCAATTATGACGAGACGAGAGTAGAGAGTAGTCGAGGCTTTGTTACACAGAGATGTGTGGCCTTCTGCAGCAGCTTACGAAATGGCTGCTGTTCGGAGAGCACACACATTTATACTCCGCCTACTGGGAGGAGCTAGCAGGCAGGGATTTACCCCAGTACCTGTAGTACAGGGGCCTTACCGTTATACCCATATATACAATATAATACAACAGTGGTGACTACCACAGAGGGATTATTAATAATAATAATAATAATAATCGCTTATTGTCACAAGTCGGCTTCAATGAAGTTACTGTGAAAAGCCCCTAGTCGCCACATTCCGGTGCCTCTTTGGGGAGGCCGGTACGGGAATTGAACCCGCAATACTGGCCTTGTTCTGCATTCCAAGCCAGCAGTTTAGCCCACTGCGCTAAACCAGCCCCTGGGTTAGGAGCGTGCGCCGAGGGAGAGTGCTCTTTCAGAGGGTCGGTGCAGATTCGATGGGCCAAATGGCCTCCTTATGCACTTTCGGGATTCTATGAAATTACCTAGGGCCAGTTGCCGGGGGTGATAGATGCGGATATGATCAATGATTTCAAAAGGAAATTAAATAGGTAGTTAAGAGGGAAAGACTTGAAGGGCTACCGAGATAGAGTGGAGGAATGGGCATGTGGGCGGTTGCTCGAAGGTCAGTATGGACCTGATGGCCCGAATGGCCTTCTCCTGTCCTGTACGGACTCGGTAAAGGTATCACCCGTCCTACACACTGGTGATCTGCCAGTTCCTTTCTGACACAAAAACACTATGAGCTGGGAAACATCAGTGGATATTTACAGGCCCAGTATAATCCCTTTCCTTACAGGTAGGAACCACAACTATTCTGCAGCACTCTGTACCTCAACCTGGGAAGCTGGCCTAACCAGCCACACCCAGCCTGACCAGCGACACCCGGCCTAACCAACCACACCCAGCCTAACCAGCGACAACCGGCCTGACCAGCCACACTCAGCCTAACCAGCGACAACCGGCATAACCAACCACACCAAGCCTAACCAGCGACAACCGGCCTGACCAGCGACAACCGGCCTGACCAGCGACAACCGGCCTGACCAGCGATACCCGGCCAGACCAGCGACACCCGGCCTGACCAGCGACACCCGGCCTGACCAGCCACACCCGGCCTGACCAGCGACAACCGGCCTAACCAGCCACACCCGGCCTAACCAGCCACACCCGGCCTGACCAGCGACACCCGGCCTAACCAGCGACACCCGGCCTAACCAGCGACACCCGGCCTAACCAGCGACACCCGGCCTATCCAGCCACACCCAGCCTGACCAGCGACACCCGCCTAACCAACCACACCCAGCCTAACCAGCGACAACCGGCCTGACCAGCGACAACCGGCCTGACCAGCGGCACACGGCCTGACAAGCGACAACCGGCCTAACCAGCGACACCCGGCCTAACCAGCGACAACCGGCCTGACCAGCGACAACCGGCCTGACCAGCCACACCCGGCCTGACCAGCGACACCCGGCCTGACCAGCCACACCCGGCCTGACCAGCGACACCCGGCCTGACCAGCGATACCCGGCCTGACCAGCCACACCCGGCGTAACCAGCCACACCCCGCCTGACCAGCGACACACGGCCTAACCAGCGACAACCGGCCTAACCAACCACACCCAGCCTAACCAGCGACAACCGGCCTGACCAGCGACAACCGGCCTGACCAGCGACACACGGCCTGACCAGCGACAACCGGCCTAACCAGCGACACCCGGCCTAACCAGCGACAACCGGCCTAACCAGCGACACCCGGCCTAACCAGCGACAACCGGCCTGACCAGCGACAACCGGCCTAACCAGCCACACCCGGCCTGACCAGCGACACCCGGCCTGACCAGCGATACCCGGCCAGACCAGCGACACCCGGCCTGACCAGCGACACCCGACTTACCAGCGACACCCGGCCTAACCAGCCACACCCGGCCTGACCAGCGACACCCGGCCTGACCAGCGACACCCGGCCTGACCAGCGATACCCGGCCTGACCAGCCACACCCGGCCTGACCAGCGACACCCGGCCTGACCAGCCACACCCGGCCTAACCAGCCACACCCGGCCTAACCAGTCACACCCGGCCTAACCAGCCACAAACGGCCTAACCAGAGACACCCGGCCTAACCAGCCACACCCGGCCTGGCCAGCGACACACGGCCTAACCAGCCACACCCAGCCTAACCAGCGACACCCGGCCTAACCAGCGACCACCGGCCTAACCAGCCACACCCGGCCTAACCAGCCTAACCAGCGACACCCGGCCTAACCAGCGACCACCGGCCTAACCAGCGACACCCGGCCTAACCAGCGAATACCGGCCTAACCAACCACACCCGGCCTAACCAGCCTAACCAGCGACACCCGGCCTAACCAGCGACCACCGGCCTAACCAGCCACACCCGGCCTAACCAGCCACACCCAGCCTAACCAGCCACACCCAGCCTAACCAGCCACACACGGCCTAACCAGCCACACCCAGCCTAACCAGCCACACCCGGCCTGACCAGCCACACCCGGCCTGACCCGCCACACCCGGCCTAACCAGCGATAACCGGCCTAACCAGCCACACGCAGCCTAACCAGCGACAACCGGCCTAACCAGCGACACCCGGCCTAACCAGCGAAGCCCAGCCTGACCAGACACACCTGGCCTAACCAGCCACACGCAGCCTAACCAGCGACAACCGGCCTAACCAGCGACACCCAGCCTAACCAGCGACACCCAGCCTGACCAGACACACCCGGCCTGACCCGTCACACCCGGCCTAACCAGCCACACGCAGCCTAACCAGCGACAACCGGCCTAACCAGCGACACCCGGCATAACCAGCAGCACCCAGCCTAACCAGCCACACCCAGCCTAACCAGCCACACCCGGCCTAACCAGCAACACCCGGCCTAACCAGTCACACCCGGCCTGACCAGCCACACCCGGCCTGACCAGCCACACCCAGCCTGACCAGCCACACCCGGCCTAACCGGCGACACCCAGCCTAATCAGCGACACCCGGCCTGACCAGCGATACCCGGCCAGACCAGCGACACCCGGCCTGACCAGCGACACCCGACTTACCAGCGACACCCGGCCTAACCAGCCACACCCGGCCTGACCAGCGACACCCGGCCTGACCAGCGACACCCGGCCTGACCAGCGATACCCGGCCTGACCAGCCACACCCGGCCTAACCAGCCACACCCGGCCTGACCAGCGAAGCCCAGCCTGACCAGACACACCTGGCCTAACCAGCCACACGCAGCCTAACCAGCGACAACCGGCCTAACCAGCGACACCCAGCCTAACCAGCGACACCCAGCCTGACCAGACACACCCGGCCTGACCCGTCACACCCGGCCTAACCAGCCACACGCAGCCTAACCAGCGACAACCGGCCTAACCAGCGACACCCGGCATAACCAGCAGCACCCAGCCTAACCAGCCACACCCAGCCTAACCAGCCACACCCGACCTAACCAGCAACACCCGGCCTAACCAGTCACACCCGGCCTGACCAGCCACACCCGGCCTGACCAGCCACACCCAGCCTGACCAGCCACACCCGGCCTAACCGGCGACACCCAGCCTAATCAGCGACACCCGGCCTGACCAGCGATACCCGGCCAGACCAGCGACACCCGGCCTGACCAGCGACACCCGACTTACCAGCGACACCCGGCCTAACCAGCCACACCCGGCCTGACCAGCGACACCCGGCCTGACCAGCGACACCCGGCCTGACCAGCGATACCCGGCCTGACCAGCCACACCCGGCATAACCAGCCACACCCGGCCTGACCAGCGACACCCGGCCTGACCAGCCACACCCGGCCTAACCAGCCACACCCGGCCTAACCAGCCACACCCGGCCTAACCAGTCACACCCGGCCTAACCAGCCACAAACGGCCTAACCAGAGACACCCGGCCTAACCAGTCACACCCGGCCTGACCAGCGACACACGGCCTAACCAGCCACACCCAGCCTAACCAGCGACACCCGGCCTAACCAGCGACCACCGGCCTAACCAGCCACACCCGGCCTAACCAGCCTAACCAGCGACACCCGGCCTAACCAGCGACCACCGGCCTAACCAGCGACACCCGGCCTAACCAGCGACCACCGGCCTAACCAACCACACCCGGCCTAACCAGCCTAACCAGCGACACCCGGCCTGACCAGCGATACCCGGCCAGACCAGCGACATCCGGCCTGACCAGCGACACCCGACTTACCAGCGACACCCGGCCTAACCAGCCACACCCGGCCTGACCAGCGACACCCGGCCTGACCAGCGACACCCGGCCTGACCAGCGATACCCGGCCTGACCAGCCACACCCGGCCTAACCAGCCACACCCGGCCTGACCAGCGAAGCCCAGCCTGACCAGACACACCTGGCCTAACCAGCCACACGCAGCCTAACCAGCGACAACCGGCCTAACCAGCGACACCCAGCCTAACCAGCGACACCCAGCCTGACCAGACACACCCGGCCTGACCCGTCACACCCGGCCTAACCAGCCACACGCAGCCTAACCAGCGACAACCGGCCTAACCAGCGACACCCGGCATAACCAGCAGCACCCAGCCTAACCAGCCACACCCAGCCTAACCAGCCACACCCGACCTAACCAGCAACACCCGGCCTAACCAGTCACACCCGGCCTGACCAGCCACACCCGGCCTGACCAGCCACACCCAGCCTGACCAGCCACACCCGGCCTAACCGGCGACACCCAGCCTAATCAGCGACACCCGGCCTGACCAGCGATACCCGGCCAGACCAGCGACACCCGGCCTGACCAGCGACACCCGACTTACCAGCGACACCCGGCCTAACCAGCCACACCCGGCCTGACCAGCGACACCCGGCCTGACCAGCGACACCCGGCCTGACCAGCGATACCCGGCCTGACCAGCCACACCCGGCCTAACCAGCCACACCCGGCCTGACCAGCGACACCCGGCCTGACCAGCCACACCCGGCCTAACCAGCCACACCCGGCCTAACCAGTCACACCCGGCCTAACCAGCCACAAACGGCCTAACCAGAGACACCCGGCCTAACCAGTCACACCCGGCCTGACCAGCGACACACGGCCTAACCAGCCACACCCAGCCTAACCAGCGACACCCGGCCTAACCAGCGACCACCGGCCTAACCAGCCACACCCGGCCTAACCAGCCTTACCAGCGACACCCGGCCTAACCAGCGACCACCGGCCTAACCAGCGACACCCGGCCTAACCAGCGACCACCGGCCTAACCAACCACACCCGGCCTAACCAGCCTAACCAGCGACCACCGGCCTAACCAGCGACCACCGGCCTAACCAGCCACACCCGGCCTAACCAGCCACACCCAGCCTAACCAGCCACACACGGCCTAACCAGCCACACCCAGCTTAACCAGCCACACCCGGCCTGACCAGCCACACCCGGCCTGACCCGCCACACCCGGCCTAACCAGCGATAACCGGCCTAACCAGCCACACGCAGCCTAACCAGCGACAACCGGCCTAACCAGCGACACCCGGCCTAACCAGCGAAGCCCAGCCTGACCAGACACACCTGGCCTAACCAGCCACACGCAGCCTAACCAGCGACACCCGGCCTAACCAGCGACACCCAGCCTGACCAGACACACCCGGCCTGACCCGTCACACCCGGCCTAACCAGCCACACGCAGCCTAACCAGCGACAACCGGCCTAACCAGCGACACCCGGCATAACCAGCGGCACCCAGCCTAACCAGCCACACCCGGCCTAACCAGCAACACCCGGCCTAACCAGTCACACCCGGCCTGACCAGCCACACCCGGCCTGACCAGCCACACCCAGCCTGACCAGCCACACCCGGCCTAACCAGCCACACCCAGCCTAACCAGACACACCCGGCCTAACCAGCCACACCCGGCCTAACCAGTCACACCCGGCCTAACCAGCCACACCCGGCCTAACCAGACACACCTGGCATAACCAGCGGCACCCGGCCTAACCAGCGAAACCCGGCCTAACCAGCCACACCCGGACTAACCAGCCACACCCGGCCTAACCTGCGACACCCAGCCTGACCAGCGACACCCGGCCTAACCAGCGACACCCGGCCTGACCAGCAACACCCAGCCTAACTAGCCACACCCGGCCTAACCAGCGACCACCGGCCTAACCAGTGACACCCAGCCTAACCAGCCACACCCGGCCTAACCAACCACACCCGGCCTAACCAGACACACCCGGCATAACCAGCGGCACCCGGCCTAACCAGCGACACCCGGCCTAACCAGCCACACCCGGCCTAACCAGACACACCCGGCATAACCAGCGGCACCCGGCCTAACCAACGACCACCCGGCCTAACCAGCCACACCCGGCCTGACCAGCGACACACGGCCTAACCAGCCACACCCAGCCTAACCAGCGACACCCGGCCTAACCAGCGACCACCGGCCTAACCAGCCACACCCGGCCTAACCAGCCTAACCAGCGACACCCGGCCTAACCAGCGACCACCGGCCTAACCAGCGACACCCGGCCTAACCAGCGACCACCGGCCTAACCAGCCACACCCGGCCTAACCAGCCACATCCAGCCTAACCAGCCACACCCGCCCTAACCAGCCACACACGGCCTAACCAGCCACACCCAGCCTAACCAGCCACACCCGGCCTGACCAGCCACACCCGGCCTGACCCGCCACACCCGGCCTAACCAGCGATACCCGGCCTAACCAGCCACACGCAGCCTAACCAGCGACAACCGGCCTAACCAGCGACACCCGGCCTAACCAGCGAAGCCCAGCCTGACCAGACACACCTGGCCTAACCAGCCACACGCAGCCTAACCAGCGACAACCGGCCTAACCAGCGACACCCGGCCTAACCAGCGATACCCAGCCTGACCAGACACACCCGGCCTGACCCGTCACACACGGCCTAACCAGCCACACGCAGCCTAACCAGCGACAACCGGCCTAACCAGCGACACCCGGCATAACCAGCGGCACCCAGCCTAACCAGCCACACCCGGCCTAACCAGCGACACCCAGCCTGACCAGCCACACCCGGCCTAACCAGCCACACCCAGCCTAACCAGACACACCCGGCATAACCAGCCACACCCGGCCTAACCAGCAACACCCGGCCTAACCAGTCACACCCGGCCTGACCAGTCACACCCGGCCTGACCAGCCACACCCGGCCTAACCAGCGACACCCAGCCTAATCAGCGACACCCGGCCTGACCAGCCACACCCAGCCTGACCAGCCACACCCGGCCTAACCAGCCACACCCAGCCTAACCAGACACACCCGGCATAGCCAGCCACACCCGGCCTAACCAGTCACACCCGGCCTAACCAGCCACACCCGGCCTAACCAGACACACCCGGCATAACCAGCGGCACCCGGCCTAACCAGCGACACCCGGCCTAACCAGCCACACCCGGCCTAACCAGTCACACCCGGCCTAACCAGCCACACCTGGCCTAACCTGCGACACCCAGCCTGACCTGCGACACCCGGCCTGACCAGCGACACCCGGCCTGACCAGCAACACCCAGCCTAACCAGCCACACCCCGCCTAACCAACCACACCCGGCCTAACCAGACGCACCCGGCATAACCAGCGGCACCCGGCCTAACCAGCGACACCCGGCCTAACCAGCCACACCCGGCCTAACCAGTCACACCCGGCCTAACCAGCCACACCCGGCCTAACCAGACACACCCGGCATAACCAGCGGCACCCGGCCTAACCAGCGACACCCGGCCTAACCAGCCACACCCGGCCTAACCTGCGACACCCAGCCTGACCAGCGACACCCGGCCTAACCAGCGACACCCGGCCTGACCAGCAACACCCAGCCTAACCAGCCACACCCGGCCTAACCAGCCACACCCCGCCTAACCAACCACACCCGGCCTAACCAGACACACCCGGCATAACCAGCGGCACCCGGCCTAACCAGCGACACCCGGCCTAACCAGCCACACCCGGCCTAACCAGTCACACCCGGCCTAACCAGCCACACCCGGCCTAACCAGACACACCCGGCATAACCAGCGGCACCCGGCCTAACCAGCGACACCCGGCCTAACCAGCCACACCCGGCCTAACCTGCGACACCCAGCCTGACCAGCGACACCCGGCCTAACCAGCGACACCCGGCCTGACCAGCAACACCCAGCCTAACCAGCCACACCCGGCCTAACCAGCGACCACCGGCCTAACCAGTGACACCCAGCCTAACCAGCCACACCCGGCCTAACCAGCCACACCCAGCCTAACCAGCCACACCCGCCCTAACCAGCCACACCCGGCCTAACCAGCGACACCCGGCCTGACCAGCGACCACCGGCCTAACCAGTGACACCCAGCCTAACCAGCCACACCCGGCCTAACCAGCCACACCCCGCCTAACCTGCGACACCCAGCCTGACCAGCGGCACCCGGCCTAACCTGCGAAACCCGGCCTAACCAGCGACACCCGGCCTGACCAGCAACACCCGGCCTAACCAGCCACACCCGGCCTAACCTGCGACCACCGGCCTAACCAGTGACACCCAGCCTAACCAGCCACACCCGGCCTAACCAGCCACACTCGTCCTAGCCAGCCACACCCAACCGAACCAGCCACACCCGGCCTGACCAGCGACACCCGGCCTGACCAGCCATATCCAGCCTAACCAGCGATACCCGGCCTAACCAGCCACACGCAGCCTAACCAGCGACAACCGGCCTAACCAGCGACACCCAGCCTGACCAGCCACACCCGGCCTAACCAGCCACACCCAGCCTAACCAGACACACCCGGCATAACCAGCCACACCCGGCCTAACCAGCAACACCCGGCCTAACCAGTCACACCCGGCCTGACCAGTCACACCCGGCCTGACCAGCCACACCCGGCCTAATCAGCGACACCCAGCCTAATCAGCGACACCCGGCCTGACCAGCCACACCCAGCCTGACCAGCCACACCCGGCCTAACCAGCCACACCCAGCCTAACCAGACACACCCGGCATAACCAGCCACACCCGGCCTAACCAGTCACACCCGGCCTAACCAGCCACACCCGGCCTAACCAGACACACCCGGCATAACCAGCGGCACCCGGCCTAACCAGCGACACCCGGCCTAACCAGCCACACCCGGCCTAACCAGTCACACCCGGCCTAACCAGCCACACCTGGCCTAACCAGACACACCTGGCATAACCAGCGGCACCCGGCCTAACCAGCGACACCCGGCCTAACCAGCCACACCCGGACTAACCAGCCACACCCGGCCTACCCTGCGACACCCAGCCTGACCAGCGACACCCGGCCTAACCAGCGACACCCGGCCTGACCAGCAACTCCCAGCCTAACCAGCCACACCCCGCCTAACCAACCACACCCGGCCTAACCAGACACACCCGGCATAACCAGCGGCACCCGGCCTAACCAGCGACACCCGGCCTAACCAGCCACACCCGGCCTAACCAGTCACACCCGGCCTAACCAGCCACACCCGGCCTAACCAGACACACCCGGCATAACCAGCGGCACCCGGCCTAACCAGCGACACCCGGCCTAACCAGCCACACCCGGCCTAACCTGCGACACCCAGCCTGACCAGCGACACCCGGCCTAACCAGCGACACCCGGCCTGACCAGCAACACCCAGCCTAACCAGCCACACCCGGCCTAACCAGCGACCACCGGCCTAACCAGTGACACCCAGCCTAACCAGCCACACCCGGCCTAACCAGCCACACCCAGCCTAACCAGCCACACCCGCCCTAACCAGCCACACCCGGCCTAACCAGCGACACCCGGCCTGACCAGCGACCACCGGCCTAACCAGTGACACCCAGCCTAACCAGCCACACCCGGCCTAACCAGCCACACCCCGCCTAACCTGCGACACCCAGCCTGACCAGCGGCACCCGGCCTAACCTGCGAAACCCGGCCTAACCAGCGACACCCGGCCTGACCAGCAACACCCGGCCTAACCAGCCACACCCGGCCTAACCTGCGACCACCGGCCTAACCAGTGACACCCAGCCTAACCAGCCACACCCGGCCTAACCAGCCACACTCGTCCTAGCCAGCCACACCCAACCTAACCAGCCACACCCGGCCTGACCAGCGACACCCGGCCTGACCAGCCACATCCAGCCTAACCAGCGACACCCGGCCTAACCAGCGAAGCCCACGACCCGTAAATCTTTTTTTAAATCATAATACAATTCCTTATAGCCTCAGAAAGGAAACTAACCATCCCCTCATTCACCCTCACCTACTCTCACTCACTCATTCACACCTACCCTCACTCACACCCGCCCTCATTCACCCTCACCTACTCTCACTCACTCACTCACACCCACACTCACTCACACCCACACTCACTCTCACACACATTCACTCACTCACCCACCCACACTCACTCACTCTCACACACATTCACTCACTCATAGAACATAGAACGATACAGCGCAGTACAGGCCCTTCGGCCCACGATGTTGCACAGAAACAAATCTACACCTACACTATGCCATTATCACCCATATGTTTATCCAATAAACTTTTAAATGCCCTCAATGTTGGCGAGTTCACTACTGTAGCAGGTAGGGCATTCCACGGCCTCACTACTCTTTGCGTAAAGAACCTACCTCTGACCTCTGTCCTATATCTATTACCCCTCAGTTTAAAGTTATGTCCCCTCGTGCCAGCCATTTCCATCCGCGGGAGAAAGCTCTCACTGTCCACCCTATCCAACCCCCTGATCATTTTGTATGCCTCTATTAAGTCTCCTCTTAACCTTCTTCTCTCCAACGAAAACAACCTCAAGTCCATCAGCCTTTCCTCATAAGATTTTCCCTCCATACCAGGCAACATCCTGGTAAATCTCCTCTGCACCCGCTCCAAAGCCTCCACGTCCTTCCTATAATGCGGTGACCAGAACTGTACGCAATACTCCAAATGCAGCCGGACCAGAGTTCTGTACAGTTGCAACATGACCTCCCGACTCCGGAACTCAATCCCTCTACCAATAAAGGCCAACACTCCATAGGCCTTCTTCACAACCCTATCAACCTGGGTGGCAACTTTCAGGGATCTATGTACATGGACACCTAGATCCCTCTGCTCATCCACACTTTCAAGAACTTTACCATTAGCCAAATATTCCGCATTCCTGTTATTCCTTCCAAAGTGAATCACCTCACACTTCTCTACATTAAACTCCATTTGCTACCTCTCAGCCCAGCTCTGCAGCTTATCTATATCCCTCTGTAACCTGCTACATCCTTCCACACTATCGACAACACCACCGACTTTAGTATCGTCTGCAAATTTACTCACCCACCCTTCTGCGTCCTCCTCTAGGTCATTGATAAAAATGACAAACAGCAACGGCCCCAGAACAGATCCTTGTGGTACTCCACTTGTGACTGTACTCCATTCTGAACATTTCCCATCAACCACCACCCTCTGTCTTCTTTCAGCTAGCCAATTTCTGATCCACATCTCTAAATCACCCTCAATCCCCAGCCTCCGTATTTTCTGCAATAGCCTACCGTGGGGAACCTTATCAAACGCTTTGCTGAAATCCATATACACCACATCAACTGCTCTACCCTCATCTAACTGTTCAGTCACCTTCTCAAAGAACTCAATAAGGTTTGTGAGGCATGACCTACCCTTCACAAAGCCATGCTGACTATCCCTGATCATATTATTCCTATCTAGATGATTATTAATCTTGTCTCTTATAATCCCCTCCAAGACTTTACCCACTACAGACGTGAGGCTCACCGGTCTATAGTTGCCGGGGTTGTCTCTGCTCCCCTTTTTGAACAAAGGGACCACATTTGCTGTCCTCCAGTCCTCTGGCACTATTCCTGTAGCCAATGATGACATAAAAATCAAAGCCAAAGGTCCAGCAATCTCTTCCCTGGCCTCCCAGAGAATCCTAGGATAAATCCCATCAGGTCCCGGGGACTTATCTATTTTAAGCCTGTCCAGAATTGCCAACACCTCTTCCCTATGTACCTCAATGCCATCTATTCTATTAGCCTGGGGCTCAGCATTCTCCACAACATTATCTTTTTCCTGAGTGAATACTGAAGAAAAATATTCATTTAGTATCTCGTCTATCTCTTCAGACTCTACACACAATTTCCCATCCCTGTCCTTGACTGGTCCTACTCTTTCCCTAGTCATTCGCTTATTCCTGACATACCTACAGAAAGATTTTGGGTTTTCCTTGATCCTTCCTGCCAAATACTTCTCATGTCCCCTCCTTGCTCGTCTTAGCTCTCTCTTTAGATCCTTCCTCGCTACCTTGTAACTATCCATCACCCCAACTGAATCTTCACACCTCATCTTCACATAGGCCTCCTTCTTCCTCTTAACAAGAGATTCCACTTCTTTGGTAAACCACGGTTCCCTCGCTCGACGCCTTCCTCCCAGTCTGACCGGTACATACTTATCAAGAACACGCAGTAGCTGATCCTTGAACAGGCCCCACTTATCCAGTGTGCCCAACACTTGCAGCCTACTTCTCCACCTTACCCCCCCCAAGTCACGTCTAATGGCATCATAATTGCCCTTCCCCCAGCTATAACTCTTGCCCTGCGGTGTATACTTACCCCTTTCCATCATTAACGTAAACGTCACCGAATTGTGGTCACTGTCCCCAAAGTGCTCTCCTACCTCCAAATCCAACACCTGGCCTGGTTCATTACCCAAAACCAAATCCAACGTGGCCTCGCCTCTTGTTGGCCTGTCAACATATTGTTTCAGGAAACCCTCCTGCACACACTGTACAAAAAACGACCCATCTATTGTACTCGAACTATATCTTTTCCAGTCAATATTTGGAAAGTTAAAGTCTCCCATAATAACTACCCTGTTACTTTCGCTCTTATCCAGAATCATCTTCGCCATCCTTTCCTCTACATCCCTAGAACTATTAGGAGGCCTATAAAAAACTCCCAACAGGGTGACCTCTCCTTTCCTGTTTCTAACTTCAGCCCATACTACCTCGGAAGAAGAGTCCACATCTAGCATCCTCTCCGCCACCGTAATACTGCTCTTGACTAGCAGCGCCACACCTCCCCCTCTTTTGCCTCCTTCTCTGAGCTTACTAAAACACCTAAACCCCGGAACCTGCAACATCCATTCCTGTCCCTGCTCTATCCATGTCTCCGAAATGGCCACAACATCGAAGTCCCAGGTACCAACCCATGCTGCCAGTTCCCCTACCTTATTTCGTATACTCCTGGCATTGAAGTAGACACACTTCAAACCACCTACCTGAACACTGGCCCCCTCCTGCGACGTCAAATCTGTGCTCCTGACCTCTATACTCTCATTCTCCCTTACCCTAAAACTACAATCCAGGTTCCCATGCCCCTGCTGCATTAGTTTAAACCCCCCCCAAAGAGCACTAACAAATCTCCCCCCCAGGATATTTGTGCCCCTCAGGTTCAGATGTAGACCATCCTGTCTGTAGAGGTCCCACCTTCCCCAGAAAGAGCCCCAGTTATCCAGAAATCTGAATCCCTCCCGCCTGCACCATCCCTGTAGCCACGTGTTTAAATGCTCTCTCTCCCTATTCCTCATCTCACTATCACGTGGCATGGGCAACAACCCAGAGATAACAACTCTGTTTGTTCTAGGATGGAAGTCTGAGCTTCTATCCTAGCTCCCTGAAAGCCTGCCTGACATCCTTGTCCCCTTTCCTACCTATGTCGTTAGTGCCAATGTGGACCACGACTTGGGGCTGCTCCCCCTCCCCCTAAGGACCCGGAAAACACGATCCGAGACATCACGTACCCTTGCACCTGGGAGGCAACATACCAAACGTGAGGCTCTCACGCTCCCACTAAATCTCCTATCTGTGCCCCTGACTATAGAGTCCCCAATTACTAATGCTCTGCTCCTCTCCCCCCTTCCCTCCTGAGCAACAGGGACAGACTCCGTGCCAGAGGCCCGTACCCCATGGCTTACCCCTGGTAAGTCGTTCCCCCCCACAAGTATCCAAAGCGGTATACTTGTTTCTCAGGGGAACGACCGCAGGGGATCCCTGCACTGACTGCTTTTTCCCAGTCCCTCTTACAGTTACCCACCTATCTCCAAACTTTGGTGTAACTAATTCCCTGAAGCTGCTATCTATGACCCCTTCTGCCTCCCGAATGATCCGAAGTTCTTCCAACTCCAGCTCCAGTTCCCTAACTCGGTCTTGGAGCTGGAGATGGCAGCACTTCCTGCAGGTAAAATCAGCAGGGACACTAACTGCATCCCTCACCTCAAACATCCTGCAGGAGGAACATTGCACTCCCTTCCCTGCCATTCCTCCAACTTTCTACCAAGATCTGGCTAACAACTAAATTTTTTATAAAAAATAATAATATAATAAAATATGGTACTTACCTCAGACCAATGGGTTTTATTATTAGGTTAGAGGAGGAGGGCGGGTGGGAGAAACTACACGTGTAGTGTCTCGGGTTTCCTCTCCACCAGAATTTATTGGTGAGGGTCTTCCCAGACGTCCGCGGGTCGACTTCCTGTTCCCGCCTAAAACACTAATTTAAAAAAAAAAAAATTCTCAGCTCCTGCTGAAATTGACTAACCAGCCAGCTCCACTCCCGCCGAAATCGACTGGCCTGCCCCTGCAAAGACAAGTGCTTTCAAAGGACAGACTTACCTCCCAGCAGCCACTTCCGCAATGCCCCCGCTGAAACTGACTCACCAGCTGTTCTCCCGCTGAAATCGACTGGCCTGCCCCTGCAAAGACAAGTGCTTTTAAAGGTTGACTTACCTCCCAGCAGCCACTTCCGCACTGCTCCCGCTGAAACTGACTAACCAGCTGTTCTCCCGCCGAAATCGACTGATTTCACACTCAGTCACTCACCCACCCACACTCACTCACCCTCACTCACATTCACTCACCCACAAATGCCTCACCCAACCTGACATTTACTCACTCACCCACTCACGCACTCGCCCCTCCTCACACTCGTCCACCCTCACACCCCCGCCCACCTTCACAAAATTGCTGTGGGGGAGGGGTGATGGTGAAGGTATTGAGGGAGAACGGAGAGACCTGGAGGAAAGCCCGAGGACTGGTGACATCCCAACGCAAGTGCCTAGCGAGAGGAGGACGGGGAAATGGGGAAAAGCAGGGGGGTCTGGGCAGTTACAGGGCTGCCACAGCACCAGGAGCGGGTGGAAAGCTGCCAGAGCAAACGGCGGCGACAAACAGCCTGTCGGTGGAGAGGTTTCCCACAGATATATTCAACTCACTGGTTTGTCTGATACTTTCTCAACATTAACTCCAGGGGCCACATTTCAGCCTGTGGGTAGGACAAGCCTGGTGTAGGGGGTAACACATTGGTATTGATAAGTCTGGTGTAGGGGGTAACAGATTGGTATTGATAAGCCTGGTGTAGGGGGTAACACATTGGTATTGATAAGCCTGGTGTAGGGGGTAACACATTGGTATTGATAAGCCTGGTGTAGGGGGTAACAGATTGGTATTGATAAGCCTGGTGTAGCGGGTAACACATTGGTATTGATAAGCCTGGTGTAGGGGGTAACACATTGGTATTGATAAGCCTGGTGTAGGGGGTAACACATTGGTATTGATAAGCCTGGTGTAGGGGGTAACACATTGGTATTGATAAGTCTGGTGTAGGGGGTAACAGATTGGTATTGATAAGCCTGGTGTAGGGGGTAACACATTGGTATTGATAAGCCTGGTGTAGGGGGTAACACATTGGTATTGATAAGTCTGGTGTAGGGGGTAACACATTGGTATTGATAAGCCTGGTGGGGGTAACACATTGGTATTGATAAGCCTGGTTTAGGGGGTAACACATTGGTATTGATAAGCCTGGTGGAGGAGGTAACAGATTGGTATTGATAAGCCTTGTGTAGGGGGTAACACATTGGTATTGATAAGTCTGGTGTAGGGGGTAACACATTGGTATTGATAAGCCTGGTGGGGGTAACACATTGGTATTGATAAGTCTGGTGTAGGGGGTAACACATTGGTATTGATAAGTCTGGTGTAGGGGGTAACACATTGGTATTGATAAGCCTGGTGGAGGAGGTAACAGATTGGTATTGATAAGCCTGGTGGAGGAGGTAACAGATTGGTATTGATAAGCCTTGTGTAGGGGGTAACACATTGGTATTGATAAGTCTGGTGTAGGGGGTAACACATTGGTATTGATAAGCCTGGTGGGGGTAACACATTGGTATTGATAAGTCTGGTGTAGGGGGTAACACATTGGTATTGATAAGTCTGGTGTAGGGGGTAACACATTGGTATTGATAAGCCTGGTGGAGGAGGTAACAGATTGGTATTGATAAGCCTTGTGTAGGGGGTAACACATTGGTATTGATAAGCCTGGTGTAGGGGTAACACATTGGTATTGATAAGTCTGGTGGAGGGGGTAACACATTGGTATTGATAAGCCTGGTGTAGGGGGTAACACATTGGTATTGATAAGCCTGGTGTAGGGGGTAACACATTGGTATTGATAAGCCTGGTGTAGGGGGTAACACATTGGTATTGATAAGCCTGGTGTAGGGGGTAACACATTGGTATTGATAAGTCTGGTGGAGGGGGTAACACATTGGTATTGATAAGCCTGGTGTAGGGGGTAACACATTGGTATTGATAAGCCTGGTGGAGGAGGTAACAGATTGGTATTGATAAGCCTTGTGTAGGGGGTAACACATTGGTATTGATAAGTCTGGTGTAGGGGGTAACACATTGGTATTGATAAGCCTGGTGGAGGAGGTAACAGATTGGTATTGATAAGCCTTGTGTAGGGGGTAACACATTGGTATTGATAAGTCTGGTGTAGGGGGTAACACATTGGTATTGATAAGCCTGGTGGGGGTAACACATTGGTATTGATAAGTCTGGTGTAGGGGGTAACACATTGGTATTGATAAGCCTGGTGTAGGGGGTAACACATTGGTATTGATAAGCCTGGTGTAGGGGGTAACACATTGGTATTGATAAGCCTGGTGTAGGGGTAACACATTGGTATTGATAAGTCTGGTGTAGGGAGTAACACATTGGTATTGATAAGTCTGGTGTAGGGGGTAACACATTGGTATTGATAAGCCTGGTGTAGGGAGTAACACATTGGTATTGATAAGTCTGGTGTAGGGGGTAACACATTGGTATTGATAAGCCTGGTGTAGGGGGTAACACATTGGTATTGATAAGCCTGGTGTAGGGGGTAACACATTGGTATTGATAAGCCTGGTGTAGGGGGTAACACATTGGTATTGATAAGCCTGGTGTAGGGGGTAACACATTGGTATTGATAAGCCTGGTGTAGGGGGTAACACATTGGTATTGATAAGCCTGGTGTAGGGGGTAACACATTGGTATTGATAAGCCTGGTGTAGGGGGTAACACATTGGTATTGATAAGTCTGGTGTAGCGGGTAACACATTGGTATTGATAAGTCTGGTGTAGGGGGTAACACATTGGTATTGATAAGCCTGGTGTAGGGGGTAACACATTGGTATTGATAAGCCTGGTTTAGGGGGTAACACATTGGTATTGATAAGCCTGGTGTAGGGGGTAACACATTGGTATTGATAAGCCTGGTGTAGGGGGTAACACATTGGTATTGATAAGCCTGGTTTAGGGGGTAACACATTGGTATTGATAAGCCTGGTGTAGGGGGTAACACATTGGTATTGATAAGCCTGGTGGAGGAGGTAACAGATTGGTATTGATAAGCCTTGTGTAGGGGGTAACACATTGGTATTGATAAGCCTGGTGTAGGGGGTAACACATTGGTATTGATAAGCCTGGTGTAGGGGGTAACACATTGGTATTGATAAGCCAGGTGTAGGGGGTAACACATTGGTATTGATAAGCCTGGTGTAGGGGGTAACACATTGGTATTTATAAGCCTGTTTTAGGGGGTAACACATTGGTATTGATAAGCCTGGTGTAGGGGGTAACACATTGGTATTGATAAGCCTGGTGGAGGAGGTAACAGATTGGTATTGATAAGCCTTGTGTAGGGGGTAGCACATTGGTATTGATAAGCCTGGTGTAGGGGGTAACACATTGGTATTGATAAGCCTGGTGTAGGGGTAACACATTGGTATTGATAAGCCTGGTGTAGGGGGTAACACATTGGTATTGATAAGTCTGGTGTAGGGGGTAACACATTGGTATTGATAAGTCTGGTGTAGGGGGTAACACATTGGTATTGATAAGTCTGGTGTAGGGGGTAACACATTGGTATTGATAAGTCTGGTGTAGGGGGTAACACATTGGTATTGATAAGCCTGGTGTAGGGGGTAACACATTGGTATTGATAAGTCTGGTGTAGGGGGTAACACATTGGTATTGATAAGTCTGGTGTAGGGGGTAACAGATTGGTATTGATAAGCCTGGTGTAGGGAGTAACACATTGGTATTGATAAGTCTGGTGTAGGGGGTAACACATTGGTATTGATAAGTCTGGTGTAGGGGGTAACACATTGGTATTGATAAGCCTGGTGTAGGGGGTAACACATTGGTATTGATAAGCCTGGTGTAGGGGGTAACAGATTGGTATTGATAAGCCTGGTGTAGGGGGTAACACATTGGTATTGATAAGTCTGGTGTAGGGGGTAACACATTGGTATTGATAAGCCTGGTGTAGGGGGTAACACATTGGTATTGATAAGCCTGGTGTAGGGGTAACACATTGGTATTGATAAGTCTGGTGTAGGGAGTAACACATTGGTATTGATAAGCCTGGTGTAGGGGGTAACACATTGGTATTGATAAGCCTGGTGTAGGGGGTAACACATTGGTATTGATAAGTCTGGTGTAGGGGGTAACACATTGGTATTGATAAGCCTGGTGTAGGGGGTAACACATTGGTATTGATAAGCCTGGTGTAGGGGGTAACACATTGGTATTGATAAGCCTGGTGTAGGGGGTAACACATTGGTATTGATAAGCCTGGTGTAGGGGGTAACACATTGGTATTGATAAGTCTGGTGTAGGGAGTAACACATTGGTATTGATAAGCCTGGTGTAGGGGGTAACACATTGGTATTGATAAGCCTGGTGTAGGGGGTAACACATTGGTATTGATAAGCCTGGTGTAGGGGGTAACACATTGGTATTGATAAGCCTGGTGTAGGGGGTAACACATTGGTATTGATAAGCCTGGTTTAGGGGGTAACACATTGGTATTGATAAGCCTGGTGTAGGGGGTAACACATTGGTATTGATAAGCCTGGTGTAGGGGGTAACACATTGGTATTGATAAGTCTGGTGTAGGGGGTAACACATTGGTATTGATAAGCCTGGTGTAGGGGGTAACACATTGGTATTGATAAGCCTGGTGTAGGGGTAACACATTGGTATTGATAAGTCTGGTGTAGGGAGTAACACATTGGTATTGATAAGCCTGGTGTAGGGGGTAACACATTGGTATTGATAAGCCTGGTGTAGGGGGTAACACATTGGTATTGATAAGTCTGGTGTAGGGGGTAACACATTGGTATTGATAAGCCTGGTGTAGGGGGTAACACATTGGTATTGATAAGCCTGGTGTAGGGGGTAACACATTGGTATTGATAAGCCTGGTGTAGGGGGTAACACATTGGTATTGATAAGCCTGGTGTAGGGGGTAACACATTGGTATTGATAAGTCTGGTGTAGGGAGTAACACATTGGTATTGATAAGCCTGGTGTAGGGGGTAACACATTGGTATTGATAAGCCTGGTGTAGGGGGTAACACATTGGTATTGATAAGCCTGGTGTAGGGGGTAACACATTGGTATTGATAAGCCTGGTGTAGGGGGTAACACATTGGTATTGATAAGCCTGGTTTAGGGGGTAACACATTGGTATTGATAAGCCTGGTGTAGGGGGTAACACATTGGTATTGATAAGCCTGGTGGAGGAGGTAACAGATTGGTATTGATAAGCCTTGTGTAGGGGGTAACACATTGGTATTGATAAGCCTGGTGTAGGGGGTAACACATTGGTATTGATAAGCCTGGTGTAGGGGGTAACACATTGGTATTGATAAGCCAGGTGTAGGGGGTAACACATTGGTATTGATAAGCCTGGTGTAGGGGGTAACACATTGGTATTGATAAGCCTGGTGGAGGAGGTAACAGATTGGTATTGATAAGCCTTGTGTAGGGGGTAGCACATTGGTATTGATAAGCCTGGTGTAGGGGGTAACACATTGGTATTGATAAGCCTGGTGTAGGGGGTAACAGATTGGTATTGATAAGCCTGGTGTAGGGAGTAACACATTGGTATTGATAAGTCTGGTGTAGGGGGTAACACATTGGTATTGATAAGTCTGGTGTAGGGGGTAACACATTGGTATTGATAAGCCTGGTGTAGGGGGTAACACATTGGTATTGATAAGCCTGGTGTAGGGGGTAACACATTGGTATTGATAAGTCTGGTGTAGGGGGTAACACATTGGTATTGATAAGCCTGGTGTAGGGAGTAACACATTGGTATTGATAAGCCTGGTGTAGGGGGTAACACATTGGTATTGATAAGCCTGGTGTAGGGGTAACACATTGGTATTGATAAGCCTGGTGGCGGAGGTAACAGATTGGTATTGATAAGCCTTGTGTAGGGGTTAACAGATTGGTATTGATAAGCCTGGTGTAGGGGTAACACATTGGTATTGATAAGCCTGGTGTAGGGGGTAACAGATTGGTATTGATAAGCCTTGTGTAGGGGTTAACAGATTGGTATTGATAAGTCTGGTGTAGGGGGTAACACATTGGTATTGATAAGTCTGGTGTAGCGGGTAACACATTGGTATTGATAAGTCTGGTGTAGGGGGTAACACATTGGTATTGATAAGCCTGGTGTAGGGGGTAACACATTGGTATTGATAAGCCTGGTGTAGGGGGTAACACATTGGTATTGATAAGTCTGGTGTAGGGGGTAACACATTGGTATTGATAAGCCTGGTGTAGGGAGTAACACATTGGTATTGATAAGCCTGGTGTAGGGGGTAACACATTGGTATTGATAAGCCTGGTGTAGGGGTAACACATTGGTATTGATAAGCCTGGTGGCGGAGGTAACAGATTGGTATTGATAAGCCTTGTGTAGGGGTTAACAGATTGGTATTGATAAGCCTGGTGTAGGGGTAACACATTGGTATTGATAAGCCTGGTGTAGGGGGTAACAGATTGGTATTGATAAGCCTTGTGTAGGGGTTAACAGATTGGTATTGATAAGCCTCGTGTAGGGGGTAACACATTGGTATTGATAAGCCTGGTGTAGGGGGTAACACATTGGTATTGATAAGCCTGGTGTAGGGGGTAACACATTGGTATTGATAAGCCTGGTGTAGGGGGTAACACATTGGTATTGATAAGCCTGGTGTAGGGGGTAACACATTGGTATTGATAAGCCTGGTTTAGGGGGTAACACATTGGTATTGATAAGCCTGGTGTAGGGGGTAACACATTGGTATTGATAAGCCTGGTGTAGGGGGTAACACATTGGTATTGATAAGCCTGGTGTAGGGGGTAACACATTGGTATTGATAAGCCTGGTGTAGGGGGTAACACATTGGTATTGATAAGCCTGGTGTAGGGGGTAACACATTGGTATTGATAAGCCTGGTGTAGGGGGTAACACATTGGTATTGATAAGCCTGGTGTAGCGGGTAACACATTGGTATTGATAAGCCTGGTGTAGGGGGTAACACATTGGTATTGATAAGCCTGGTGTAGGGGGTAACACATTGGTATTGATAAGCCTGGTGTAGGGGGTAACACATTGGTATTGATAAGCCTTGTGTCGGGGTTAACAGATTGGTATTGATAAGCCTGGTGTAGGGGGTAACACATTGGTATTGATAAGCCTGGTGTAGGGGGTAACAGATTGGTATTGATAAGCCTGGTGTAGCGGGTAACACATTGGTATTGATAAGCCTGGTGTAGCGGGTAACACATTGGTATTGATAAGCCTGGTTTAGGGGGTAACACATTGGTATTGATAAGTCTGGTGTAGCGGGTAACACATTGGTATTGATAAGCCTGGTGTAGCGGGTAACACATTGGTATTGATAAGTCTGGTGTAGGGGGTAACACATTGGTATTGATAAGCCTGGTGTAGGGGGTAACACATTGGTATTGATAAGTCTGGTGTAGGGGGTAACACATTGGTATTGATAAGTCTGGTGTAGGGAGTAACACATTGGTATTGATAAGCCTGGTGTAGGGGGTAACACATTGGTATTGATAAGCCTGGTGTAGCGGGTAACACATTGGTATTGATAAGTCTGGTGGAGGGTGTAACACATTGGTATTGATAAGTCTGGTGTAGGGAGTAACACATTGGTATTGATAAGTCTGGTGTAGGGGGTAACACATTGGTATTGATAAGTCTGGTGTAGGGGGTAACACATTGGTATTGATAAGTCTGGTGTAGGGAGTAACACATTGGTATTGATAAGCCTGGTGTAGGGGGTAACACATTGGTATTGATAAGCCTGGTGTAGCGGGTAACACATTGGTATTGATAAGTCTGGTGGAGGGTGTAACACATTGGTATTGATAAGCCTGGTTTAGGGGGTAACACATTGGTATTGATAAGCCTGGTGTAGGGGGTAACACATTGGTATTGATAAGCCTGGTGTAGGGGGTAACACATTGGTATTGATAAGTCTGGTGGAGGGGGTAACACATTGGTATTGATAAGCCTGGTGTAGGGGTAACACATTGGTATTGATAAGCCTGGTGTAGGGGGTAACACATTGGTATTGATAAGTCTGGTGGAGGGGGTAACACATTGGTATTGATAAGTCTGGTGGAGGGGGTAACACATTGGTATTGATAAGCCTGGTGTAGGGGGTAACACATTGGTATTGATAAGCCTGGTGTAGGGGGTAACACATTGGTATTGATAAGCCTGGTGTAGGGGGTAACACATTGGTATTGATAAGTCTGGTGTAGGGGTAACACATTGGTATTGATAAGTCTGGTGTAGGGGTAACACATTGGTATTGATAAGCCTGGTGTAGGGGGTAACACATTGGTATTGATAAGCCTGGTGTAGGGGGTAACACATTGGTATTGATAAGTCTGGTGTAGGGGTAACACATTGGTATTGATAAGTCTGGTGTAGGGGTAACACATTGGTATTGATAAGTCTGGTGTAGGGGGTAACACATTGGTATTGATAAGTCTGGTGTAGGGGTAACACATTGGTATTGATAAGTCTGGTGTAGGGGGTAACACATTGGTATTGATAAGCCTGGTGTAGGGGGTAACACATTGGTATTGATAAGCCTGGTGTAGGGGGTAACACATTGGTATTGATAAGTCTGGTGGAGGGGGTAACACATTGGTATTGATAAGCCTGGTGTAGGGGTAACACATTGGTATTGATAAGCCTGGTGTAGGGGGTAACACATTGGTATTGATAAGTCTGGTGGAGGGGGTAACACATTGGTATTGATAAGCCTGGTGTAGGGGGTAACACATTGGTATTGATAAGCCTGGTGTAGGGGGTAACACATTGGTATTGATAAGTCTGGTGGAGGGGGTAACACATTGGTATTGATAAGCCTGGTGTAGGGGGTAACACATTGGTATTGATAAGCCTGGTGTAGGGGGTAACACATTGGTATTGATAAGCCTGGTGTAGGGGGTAACACATTGGTATTGATAAACCTGGTGTAGGGGGTAACACATTGGTATTGATAAGCCTGGTGTAGGGGGTAACACATTGGTATTGATAAGTCTGGTGTAGGGGGTAACACATTGGTATTGATAAGCCTGGTGTAGGGGGTAACACATTGGTATTGATAAGCCTGGTGTAGGGGGTAACACATTGGTATTGATAAGCCTGGTGTAGGGGGTAACACATTGGTATTGATAAAAGATTGGTTAACTAATAGGCAGCAGAGAGTAGAAATGAAAGGGTCTTTTTCAGGTTGGCACGCTGTAACTAGTGGTGTGCCACAGGGATCAGCAGTGGGGCTGCAAGGAGGAGGCAGTGACACACAAGGATTGTTGCTGGACCAGCAATCCAACGACCCAGAGCAACATCTGAGGACCCGGGTTCGAATGCCACCATGGCAGACGATGAAATTTCAATTCCATAAAAATCTGGAAGTAACAATTTAATTATGACCATGAAATGATTGCCAATTGTTGTTCAAACCCACCTGGTTCAGTAATATCCTTCAGGGAAGGAAATCTGCCGTTCTTACCTGGTCTGGCCAACATCTGGTTGACTCTCAAATGAAATGGAGGGCAGTGAGGAATAGCAATAAATGTTGGACCACCCAACAATGCTCACATCCTGCGAAAATGACTGAAAAACTATTTGCAGTGTACAACAATGACTTGGGGGAAGGGGCTGGGACTGGTGGCGAAAATGTGCTCTTGTTCATTTCGGCAGGAAGGATAGAAATGGAGAAAGATCAGCGAACCCGGTGGTGTGGAGGCTTCTGGCTGTCCTGGGAACTAAATCACATAAAGGTTAGTGTGTCCGTACACCAAGTGATGAAGGAGGCAAATGGAATGTTGATGTGCATTGCAAGAGGAATGGAATATTAAAATGAGGAAGTTAGACAGCTGCACTGAACATTACAGATGCATTTGTGGCCACCTTCCAAGATTCTACAACAGTTCTCTCTGTAACAGTTGCTGCATATTGGAGAGTAGCTAATGTCACCCCACTAATTAAAAAAAGGAGGGAGAGAGAAAACAGGGAATTTCTGACAGGTCAGCCTGACGTCGGTCGTGGTGAAAATGCTGAAGTCAATTAAAAAATATTTAATAGCTGAGCACTGAGAAAACAGTGTCAGGATCGGTCAGGGTCGACATGAATTTATGAAGGGGAAATGATGGTTGACAAATATACTGGAATTCTTCGAGAATGTAAATAGTAGAATTGACATGGGGAAGCCAGTAGATGTGGGATATTTAGACTTCCAGAAGGATTTTGACAAAGTCCCACAGAAGGGATTAGTGGGATGCACCTGTGCACGGAGCTCTGTGCAATCCCGGACATAGAACACAGAACACAGAACATAGAGCGGTACAGCACAGTACAGGCCCACCATGTTGTGCCAACCATTTATCCTAATCTAAGATCTACCTAACGTCCACCCCTTCAATTTACTGCTGTCCATGTGCCTGTCCAAGAGTCGCTTAAATGTCCCGAATGCCTCTGACTCCACCACGTCTGCTGGCAGTGCGTTCCACACACCCACTGCTCGCTGTGTAAAGAACCTCTGACATCTCCCCTATACCTTCCTCCAATCACCTTAAAACTATGTCTCATGTGACAGCCATTTCTAACCCTGGGGAAAAGTCTCTGGCTATCCACTCTATCCATGCCTCTCATCACCTTGTTCACCTCTATCAAGTCACCGCTCTGCCTTCTTCACTCCAGTGAGTAAAGCCCTCGCTCCCTCAACCTTTCTTCATAAGACATGCCCTCCAGTCCAGGCAGCATCCTGGTAAATCTCCTCTGCACCCTCTCCAAAGCATCCACATCCTTCCTATAATGAGGCGACCAGAACTGGACACAATATTCCAAGTGTGGTCGAACCAGGGTTTCATAAAGCAGCAGCAAAACCTCACGGCTCTTAAACTCAATCCCCCTGTTAATGAAAGCCAACACACTATATGTCTTCTTAACAACCCTATCAACCTGGGTGGCAACTTTGAGGGATCTATGTACGTGGACCCCAAGATCCCTCTGTTCCTCCACACTTCCAAGAATCCTGCCTTTAACCCTGTATTCAGCATTCAAATTCGACCTTCCAAAATCAATCACTTCACATTTATCTAGGTTGAACTCCATCTGCCACTTCTCAGCCCAGCTCTGCATCCTGTCAATGTCTTGTTATAACCTGTGTCTTGTGAGAGTACCTTTAAGAAATGGGTGTTTTTTCGAGAATAACTGTAGTGGGTGTACCTTTAAGAAATGGGTGTTTATTACAGCAGTGATGTCAGAGAGTGGGTGGAGCTGGGCTGGCTGTCTGCTTTACTTTTGTTTTTGAGCAGGCTGCTATAGGGTGAGTTTTTAGTTTCGTTTTCAGAGAGAAGAGCTGCAGTGAAAGCCAGCAGATGTGCATGGATCTCTCTACAAGCTAAAGAGTGTTCATTTGGGTGATTTCGAAGGGATAAGTGCTCTCATTAGAGAATTTGAACCTGATCTCTGTGTTAAATAGGTCTTTTGTCTTCTGGATGTTGTATTCTTTCGGTGTTGTATTTGAATTGATAGTTACTAAGATGTTCACTGTATGTTTTAAAAAGGTTAACTTGAGTTCATAGAATAAACATTGTTTTGCTTTAAAAAAAATACTTTTCCATTTTCTGCTGTACCACACCTGTAGAGGGGGCCGTGTGCTCCCCGTACCACAATCTATTAAAAGTTGTGGGTCAGGTGAACACCATGATACACTTTGGGTTCTCTAAACGTTGGCCCATAAAACATTGGGGGCTCGAGGGGGATAAAAATCGATCTATTGGATTGGCTTAGTGAATTTAAAGATAGTGAGGGTTTAGCCTATTGTGGTTGCTTTTCCGGTGTGGTATTTTAGTTTAAGTGAGGAGTGTGTTGTGGACAATGGCTCTTTCAGAGGCTCTGAATCTTTTGGAGGTGGAGACGGTCACACGCAGTACCTTACGGAAAAGACTAAAAGCAGACTGTTAGATTTGGCAAAAACATTGCAGTTAACATTACCAGACATAATGTGAAAAGATGAGGTAATTAAGGTGGTGGTTAAGCATTTAAAGTTGCCTGAGATAGGGTTTGACTCATTGGAAATGGCAAAAATTCAGTTACAAGTTAAACAAATGGAATATGAGAAAGAATTAAAGCAGCTTGAATACGAAAGAGAGAGAGAGGAAAAAGAAAGAGAGAGAGGGGGAAAAGAAAGAGAGCTAGAGAGGACAAAGAAAAGGAGAGAGAAGAAAGGAGAAAAGAAAGAATAGCCCGAACAGAACAGAAAGAAAGAGAAAGGGAGATACAGATCAGGGAAAAAGATAAAGAGAGAGAGTTTGAACTTCAGAAAATGGCCATGAAACATGACAATCAGTTAAAATTGGCAGACGTAAAGGGAAACATACAGTTGGATGATAGTGATGAGGATAGTGAGAAAGAGCATCATAGTCGAAGGCTTGGTGGGTATCTATTTAAATATGTCCAAGCATTGCCAAGGTTTGATGAGGAGGTAGAAGTCTTTTTCATTTCATTTGAGAATATAGCTGAAGAAATGAAATAGCCACAGGACATGTGGGTATTACTGATTCAAACAAAGCTGGTAGATAGGGCTAGTGAAGTGTTTGCATCACTGCCAGAGGAGGTATCTGGGACATATGAGGTGAAAAAAATCCATCTTAGGTGCATATGAACTAGTGCCTGAAGCCTAGGCTTAGACAAAGGTTTAGAAATTTAAGGAAAGAATTTGGTCAAACATACATGGAGTTTGAAAGGATCAGAGTAATTTTGATAGGTGGATAAGGGCTTTGAAAATAAACCAAACGTATGAAGCTCTCAGAGAGATTATACTTTTGGAGGAGTTTAAAAATTCAATTTCTAATGTGGTGAGAACTCATGTGGAAGAGCAGAGGGTTAAAACTGCGAGGTTAGCAGCAGAAATGGCAGATGATTATGAATTAGTTCATAAATCAAAGCTTGGTTTCCGACATCAGTTTAAGCCTGTGAGGGATAGAAACTGGGGACATGAGGAATACTCAAGTGGTGGAGGTAAAGGTGATCTGATGGGAGATAATAAGGGGAATGTACCTCAGACTAAAAAAGAAATCCAGGAGGGTGGAAGAGACATGAACAGTTTAAAATGTTTTTACTGTAATAAACTAGTCCATGTAAAGTCACAGTGTTGGTGGTTGAAGAAAAGCACTGGGAAGGCTGATGTGGTAAAACAGGATAAGACAGTGGGGTTTGTTAGAGTGGTGAAGGAAAGCCCAAGGGAAATGAAGGAGATGCAAAAGATTGTACAGCCTGATCAAGAGGTGATTGATAAGAAGGTGCCAGATCTTTTTAAAGAATTTACTTGTGTGGGTAAAGTTTACTCATGTGTATCAGGAGGAGCAGGTAAAGAAGTCACAATTTTAAGAGATACGGGAGCTAGTCAACCTTTAATGGTAAGAGATGAGGAGTTATGTAGTCTGGGAAGAATGTTGCCAGAAAAGGTGGTAATATGTGGAATTCAGGGTGAGAGGAGTAGTGTTCCATTATATAAGGTAAGGTTGGAAAGTCCAGTGAAGAGTGGTGAAGTGGTAGTAGGAGTAATAGAGAAACTATCTTGTCCAGAAATAGTTTATCTTGGGTAATGATATAGCTGGATCGCGGTGGGAGTGATGCCTACTGCTACTGTGGTTGATAAGCCAGTGGAAAATCAGACAACTGAAGTGTTCAAGGACGGATATCCTGGGATTGTTCTGGATTGTGCAGTAACAAGGTCGCAAAGTCACAGGTTAAGACAAGAGGAGAAATTAAAGAGTGAAGATGAAGTTGAAGTGCAATTATCAGAAACGATTTTTGATCAGATGGTTGAAAAAGAACAAGAACAGGTGGAGGATGAGGCGGATATTTTTAGTTCAGGAAAATTGGCTGAGTTACAACAGAAAGGTATATAAATAAAACTACGGAAGAGGAATCTGAGTGTATACCAGAATTTTATTACCGTAAAAGTGATGTCTTGATGAGAAAATTGAGACCTTTACATATGCAGGTGGATGAAAAGTGGGAAGAAGTTCATCAAGTTGTATTGCCGGTAGGGTATAGAAAGGAGGTGTTGTGAGTTGCACATGAGGTATCAGTGGGAGGTCATTTGGGAATAAGAAAACTCAAGCTAAAATACAAACATTTTTATTGGCCTGGACTACATAAAGATGTAGTTACATTTTGTCAATCATGTCACACATGTCAAGTGAAGGAAAACCTCAAGCAGTGATAAAACCAGCGCCCTCAATACCCATTCCAGCATTTGAGAAAATTTTTACAAGGGTCCTAATTGATTGTGTAGGGCCGCTTTCTAAAGTGAAAAGTGGGAATCAATATCTCTTGACGATAATGGATGTGTCTACTATGTTTCCAGAGGCCATTCCAGTACGTAATATTACAGCTAAAAAGATTGTGGAGGAGTTACTTAAATTATTTACTAGATATGGTCTACTCACAGAAATACAATCGGATCAAGGATCAAATTTTACCTGAAAGTTATTCAAAGAGGTTATGGATAGCTTAGGAATAAAACAATTGAAATCAACTGTGTACCATCCAGAATCGCAGGGAGCGTTAGAAAGGTGGCATCAGACATTGGAAGACAATGTTGAGGGCTTATTGTCAAGATTATCCAGAGGATTGGGATAAAGGAATTCTATTCGTACTGTTTGCAATTTGGGATGCACCAAATGAGTCTCCCAAATTCAGTCCTTTTGAACTAATTTTTGGTCATGAGTTAAGAGGACCACTTAAATTGGTTAAGGAAAAATTGGTGAGTGAGAAATCAGAACTTACATTATTGGATTACGTGTCAAATTTTAGGGAATGATTAAATAGAGCAGGTGAATTGGCTAGACAACATTTAAAGATTGCCCAAAATGTGATGAAACGGGTTGTGGACAAGAAATCCAAAGTTCGTAGTTTTGCCAGTGGATATAACAATCAGCTTTTATTTCCAAATTGGATTTACTTAAAGGTTACTAGCAGGTACCTTTATCCGAAAAGGCGAAGGAGAGTTCAGCTTTTGTGACTCCAGATGGTATATACCAATTCAAAATTATGCCACTTGGCATGAAAACGCCGCAGGCACATTTCAACGGTTAACTAACAAAGTTGTTTCAGGATTACCCAATTGTGCAGTATACATCGACGATCTGGTAATCTTCAGCCAGACATGGACAGAACATTTGAAACATCTGATGGAGTTATTCAATTGACTTCAGGAGGTGGGTTTGGTGATAAACATGTGCCAAAAGTGAATTTGGAAAAGCCCAGTCACTTTCCTTGGCCATACAATCGGACAGGGTCGACTGGTCCCACGGGATGTGGAAACAAAAGTTATTGAGAGGTTTCCAATACCCTTGACACAAAGGGAATAATGCGATTTCTTGGCATGAGTGGATTTGATCGAAAATTTGTGAAAAATGTTTGTAGCGTGATTGCTCTACTGATGGACTTGCTGAAGAAACATCAAAAATTTCAGTGGACAGCGGACTTTCAACAGGCATTTGACTGCCTGAAAGCTGTGATCACCAATGCTCCTGTGTTGGAGAATTACAAAGACTCTGTGATCAGATTGAACTAAAGTATCTGACTTTAAAGAGAAATGCCGAGGCGGAGAGAAATGGATGGATCGTGCAGAGACCTTCTTGTTCAAAGAGACGTCAATCGAGAAGGATTCCAGTTGGAGGAAGAAGAACAAAAATGGACTATATTATTATACCTGTTTGCCTGTGTTGTTTTTTTTAAACGAAATAGTATATTTACTGTGTGCATTTCTTAAAAGACAGTGAAAAGGTGGAAAATAAAACCATCTTGAAGTTGAGGTTTATTTTTTTTCTTGGGGGGAGGAGTCATGTGAGAGTACCTTTAAGAAATGGGTGTTTTTTAGAGAATAACTAGTGGGTGTACCTTTAAGAAATGGGTGTTTATTACAGCAGTGATGTCAGAGAGTGGGTGGAGCTGGGCTGTCTGTCTGCTTTACTTTCGTTTTTGAGCAGGCTGCTATAGTGAGGTTTTTGTTTTGTTTTCAGAGAGACGAGCTGCAGTGAAAGTCAGCAGATGTGCATGGATCTTTCCACAAGCTAAAGAGTGTTCACTTGGGTGATTTCAAAGGGTTAAATGCTCTCATTAGAGAATTTGAACCTGATCTCTGTGTTAAATAGGTCTTTTGTCTTCTGGATGTTGTTTGGGAATTTATTAAGGGTTACTTAGTGCTGTACTCTTTGGGGGGTGTATTTGAATTGATGGTCGCTAAGATGTTCACTGTATGTTTTAAAAAGGTTAACTTGAGTTCATAGAATAAACATTGTTTTGCTTTAAAAATTACTTTTCCATTTCTGTTGTACCACACCTATAAAGTGGGCTGTGTGCTCCCCATACCACAATCTATCAAAAGTTGTGGGTCAGGTGAACTCCATGGTACACTTTGGTGTTCTCTAAACCCTGGCCCATAACACCTGCAACAGTCCTCGACACTATCTACAACTCCAGCAACCTTTGTGTCATCGGCAAACTTACTAACCCACCCTTCTACTTCCTCATCCAAGTCATTTATAAAAACCACAAAGAGCAGAGGTCCCAGAACAGATCCTTGTGGGACACCACTGGTCACCGACCTCCAGGCGGAATACTTTCCATCCACTACCACTCGCTGTCTTCTTACGGCCAGCCAATTCTGTATCCAGACAGCCAAATTTCCCTGTATCCCATGCCCCCTAACTTTCTGAATGAGCCTACCATGGGGAACCTTATCAAATGCCTTACTGAAATCCATATACACCACATCCACTGCCCGACCTTCATCAATGTGTCTCGTCACATCCTCAAAGAATTCAATAAGGCTTGTGAGGCATGACCTGCCCCTCACAAAGCCATGCTGACTATCTTTAATCAAACTATGTTTTTCTAAATAATCATAAATCCTATCTCTCAGGATCATTTCCAATATTTTGCTCACCACAGACGCAAGACTGATGGGTCTGTAATTCCTAGGGATTTCCTTATTCCCTTTCTTGAACAGGGGAACAACATTCGCCTCCCTCCAATCATCCGGTGCTACTCCAGTGGAGAGTGAGGACGCAAAGATCATCGCCAATGGCGCAGCAATCTCCTCCCTCGCTTCCCATAATAACCTTGGGCGGCATGGACTGGTTGGGCCAAAGGGCCTGTTTCCATGCTGTAAACTTCTATGATTCTATGATTCTATATCCCGTCAGGCCCAGGGGACTTATCTATCCTGATGCTTTTCAAAATTTCCAGCACATCCTCCTTCTTAATATCAACCTGTTTGAGTCTATCAACCTGGTTCACACTGTTCTCATGGGCAACAAGGTCCCTCTCTCTAGTGAATACTGAAGCAAAAGACTCATTTAGGGCCTCCCCCATCTCCTCAGACTCTAGTCACAAGTAAAACGGGGCCAGAAACAAAAGGCAGTAAGGGGGAAAGTGTAAGGCAGAGAAGCCATAGTCAAAAATCAAAAAGGGTGACAGTACAAGGTACAGTGACTGAGGGGAGCTCAGTGAATAGGACCAGGAATACTAAAAGGAATAAAACAGGAAGTAAAAACATTGATGGTAAGCGACGCGGCAGGTTGTTACAGGAAGATATGGGTTCGACGACAAGGAAAATTAGGAGAAATGTTAAGAGGAAATATAACTTAGGAGAGATTACTGATCGAGGTGTTAAGATTCAAAACAGAGGTAAAAAGCCAGCATAAGTGTACTTTACCTGAATGCTCGTAGTATTCGGTATAAGGTAAATGAGTTGATGGCACAAATCATCATGAATGACTATGATTTAGTGGCCATTACTGAAACATGGTTAAAGGATGGTCACGACTGGGAGTTAAATATCCGAGGGTATCAATCTATGAAATGAATGAAATGAAAATCGCTTATTGTTACAAGTAGGCTTCAAATGAAGTTACTGTGAAAAGCCCCTAGTCGCCACATTCCGGCGCCTGTTCGGGGAGGCTGGTACAGGAGGACAGGACAGAGTGGATGGGAAGGGAGGTGGTGTAGCTCTGTTATTTAAGGATGACATCCGGGCAATAGTAAGGGATGACATCGGTTCTATGGAGGATAAGGTTGAATCCATTTGGGTGGAAATCAGGAATAGCAAGGCGAAAAAGTAACTGATAGGAGTAGTCTATAGGCCACCAAATAGTAACATTATGGTGGGGCAGGCAATAAACAAAGAATAACTGATGCATGTAGAAATGGTACAGCAGTTATCATGGGGGATTTTAATCTACATGTCGATTGGTTTAACCAGGTCGGTCAAGGCAGCCTTGAGGAGGAGTTTATAGAATGTATACGCGATAGTTTCCTAGAACAGTATGTAATGGAACCTACGAGGGAACAAGCGGTCCTAGATCTGGTCCTGTGCAATGAGACAGGATTGATTAATGATCTCATAGTTAGGGATCTTCTCGAAAGGAGCGATCACAATATGGTGGAATTTAAAATACAGATGGAGGGTGAGAAGGTAAAATCAAACACAAGTGTTTTGTGCTTAAACAAAGGATTTAAAATGGGATGAGTGAAGAGCTAGCTGAGATAGACTTGGAGCAAAGACTTTATGGTGAAACAGTTGAGGAACAGTGGAGAACCTTCCAAGCGATTTTTCAGTGCTCAGCAATGGTTTATACCAACAAAAAGGAAGGATGGTAGAAAGAGGGAAAATCGACCGTGGATATCTAAGGAAATAAGGGAGAGTATCAAATTGAAGGAAAAAGCATACAAAGTGGCAAAGATTAGTGGGAGACTAGAGGACTGAGAAATCTTTAGGGGGTAACAGAAAGCTACTAAAAATGCTATAAAGAGTAAGGTAGATTATGAGAGTAACTTGGTCAGAATATAAAAACAGATAGTAAAAGGTTCTACAAATATATAAAACAAAAAAGAGTGGCTAAGGTAAATATTGGTTCTTTAGAGGATGAGAAGGGAGATTTAATAATGGGAGATGAGGAAATGGCTGAGGAACTGAACAGGTTTTTTGGGTCGGTCTTCACAGTGGAAGACACAAATAACATGCCAGTGACTGATGGAAATGAGGCTATGACAGCTGAGGACCTTGAGATGATTGTTATCACTAAGGAAGTAGTGATGGGCAAGCTAACGGGGCTAAAGGTAGACAAGTCTCCTGGACCTGATGGAATGCATCCCAGAGTGCTAAAAGAGATGGCTAGGGAAATTGCAAATGAACTAGTGATAATTTACCAAAATTCACTAGACTCTGGGGTGGCCCCGGCGGATTGGAAATTAGCAAACATGACACCACTGTTTAAAAAAGGGGGTAGGCAGAAAGTGGGTAATTATAGGCCAGTGAGCTTAACTTCGGTAGCAGGGAAGATGCTGGAATCTATCATCAAGGAAGAAATAGCGAGGCACCTTGATGGAAATTGTCCCATTGGGAAGACGCAGCATGTGTTCAGAAAGGGCAGGTCGTGCCTAATTAATTGAGTGGAATTTTTTGAGGACATTAACAGTGTGGTAGGTAACGGAGAGCCCTACTCTCCCTCTGATCATCCTCTTATTTCTCACATAAGTGTAGAACGCCTTGGGGCTTTCCCTAATCCTTCCCGCCAGGGCTTTTTCATGCCCCCTTCTCGCTCTCCTAAGTCCATTTTTGAGTTCCTTCCTGGCTACCTTGTAACCCTCTAGAGCCGTGCTAGATCCTTGCTTCCTCAAGCTTACGTATGCTTCCTTCTTCCTCTTGACTAGAAGCTCCACTTCTCTTGTCATCCAAGGCTCCTTCATCTTACCATTCCTTCCTCGTCTCACTGGGACAAAACTATTCAGCACTCGCAGCAAGTGCTCCTTAAACAATCCTCACATTACAGTTGTGCATTTCCCCAAGAACAATTGTTCCCACTTTATGCTCCTCAGCTCCTGTCTAATAGCAGTATAATTTCCCCTCCCCCGATTAAATGCCTTCCCATACTGTTGTTCCTATCCCTCTCCATGACTATGGTAAATGTCAAGGAGTTGTGGTCACTGTCACCGAAATGCTCTCCCACCGAGACATCTGACACCTGGCCTGGTTCGTTGCCGAGCACCACGTCCAATATGCCCCCCCCCCCCCCCTAGTCGGCCTATCTACATATTGAGTCAGGAATCCTTCCTGTACACACCTGAAAAATTCTTCTCCATCCAAACCATTTGCAGTAAGGAGGTTCCAGTCAATATTATGGGAGTTGATGACACCCATGACAACAACTGTTACTTCTGCACCTTTCCAAGATCTGCCACCCAATCTGTTCCTCTATCTCTCTGCTGCTATTGGGGGGTCTGTAGAAAACTCCCAATAAAGTGACTGCTCCTTTCTTGTTTCTGACTTCCACCCATACTGACTCAGTAGACAAACCCTCCTCAACTACCTCCTTTTCTGCAGCTGTGGTGCACTCCCTAATTAACAGTGCCACTCCCCCTCCTCTTTTACCTCCCTCCCTATTCTTCTGAAAACATCTAAACCCCGGAAACTCTAACAACCATTCCTGCCCCTGTGAAATCCATGTCTCCGTAATGGCCACAACATCGTAGTTCCAAGTACTGATCCATGCTCTAAGTTCATCTCCTTTATTCCTGACACTGCTTGCATTGAAACAGACACACTTTAACCCATTCCACTGAGTGCAACTTTGCCCCATCAACTGTCTGTCCTTCCTCACAGACTTGCTGCAGACTATTTCTGCCTGTTCAACAGCTACCCTATCCTCTGATCCATAGCTCTGGTTCCCATCCCCCTGCCAAACTAGTTTAAACCCTCCCAAAGAGCTCTCGCAAACCTCCCACCCAGGATATTGGTGTCGCTCCAGTTTAGGTGCAATCCGTCCTTCATGGACAGGTCTCACCTTCCCCAGAAGATATCCCAATGATCCACATATCTGAAGCCTTTGCTCCTGCACCAGTGCTGTAGCCACGTGTTCAGTTGCACTCGCTCTCTGTTCCAGCTCGGTGCCTGGAAGGACCCCGTTGCATCGATGTTCAGAGCAACCATCACCTTGAGGCTGTGGTGATATACATGTGCACACTTCTGTAGTTAGTTAGCTATGCTACCTCCAACCAGCTGGTGGCATCAGACATACATCATGTGACCAGAGATACCCACCAGTTGGTAGTGGACGAACGAGAGAATAGTTGCACATAAGAGTAGTTCCAGGAGAATTCACCGAATTCATTGAGTAGCCATTGTCTGTGCAGTAATCTGTTAGTTATCTTTCCACGTGTTTATTAATAAAACATCTTTCCAGTTAGACAACTCGATGTTCTGTGTACATCATTGCAACGGCCATATCTCAGAGCACAACAGAGGCCACCGGGAGCGGATGTCCTCCCCCATTCCCCCTGCAGTGCCAGGTGTGCCACAAACTGGCAGATGTGCTGTACGGACCACTGCACAGCCGGAGTCTTCGACGGCATGCCCGGTCCAGCAGGTCCTCCAATGACAGGCGGTGCCGGTACAGACAGGGCCTCATGCGGCGCCTCCTTCCCTCGGCTTGTTGGGCGGCCGGCTCTCCACCCTCGCTGGCTGCCTCCTGTACCTCTGGGGCAGGCTCCGCGGCAGGACATCCCCAGGGCTGTGGTAACTAGGAGGAAGGCCACCATTGCTGATTATATTCCAATATCTATTGTCTGCAGAGGGTTAAAGGCTGACATGTTAGCATGGTGCGTAACCCTGTGTCCAACCAGGTCCAATGGGCTACATGGTGGACCCTGTTGGCACTCCGGACTCTAACCCCGCATGACCCCCTCCCATCCCCGCACCCCTGACCCCATCGGTGCCTGGCACCGTGGCGTCCTCTGGCCCTGGCGCCTGTCTGTGCTGCCAGGCGTACAGTCGGCTGGCACTGCCCATGCCATTGGTACGCTCTGCGGCCCAGACCAATACCCCCCTTTCGGGGCTACTCTGGGTGTTGCCCTTTGGTGAGCCACGTCATTCCCTGCCGGCGGGTGGGGTGCGGGGGTGGTGGGGTAGAGGACACGGTCTGGGGTGAGAGTTGGCAGCACCCATACGACCGGTGTCACTATGCAGAACCAGGGGTGCACAGCAAGATGGCTGTTTTGCAGGCCCGGGCAGTCTGTGCCTGGACACTGCTTCAGTCCCGGGGGCGTGGGGCGGGGTTACCCCGGCCACACAGCCCGTCCCTCTGCCATCCCCCCATCCCAGCCAGTGTTTGGACCAGCAGCCCACATTCGGGCCTCTCCCTGTCCGACCTCCTCTCTCTCCCTCATCAGCCACAGCGCCTGTTTCTCGATTTTCTAAAGCACAAGTGAATCAGGAATTCCCCCCAGTGGAGGCGGAGAATGGTGGAGGCCGCGGAGAATGCTGGGTCAGGCCCGCTAATGATATGGAAACGGTGCTTACTGTACGTGCGGAGTGGAACGCATTGTCGCCACTGTTGAGGCGACGGAGAATTGCAATGTGGCGTGAAATTGGCGTCCGCCGCGATATTGGCGTCGAACGTGCAAACCAATTCTCTGCCCAATCGGGTTTTGCGATTCTGGTGTCGCCTGATGGAGAATTCCGCCCACTATTTCCACAGTTAGATACGGCACTTGGGGATAAAGGATATGGGGGTAAGCGGGAATAGGTTACTGAGTTCGATGATCAGCCTCACCATAATGACTGGTTGCTGTCACAAGGACTTTAAACTAGCCGATGGGGGGAGGGAAGGGTTAAACTGCAGGAAGTACAATGGTCAGTGGGAACCAGAGCAGCAGGTCAGTGTGTGGGGAGAAGGTTAATCGGATGAACAGCCAGGGCCAGTCTAACCACGACGGAGGGGAAAGAAAACGTAAAAAATCAAAATGAAACGAGACTGTGGGAGTGAAAGTTGGGGATGAGGCCGAGTGTTATCAGAGATTAATGAAGGAGGTCAGAATGGGTGAAAATCCTGCAAGGAAAGGCAAATCAGTACGGCATATTTAAAAACCTTGTACCTAAATGCACCCAGTAATGGGAATAAAGTCAATGAGCTGACGGCACAAATCGAGACAAATGGGTATGATTTGGTGGGGATCACTGAAACATGGTCGTACCGGGACCGGGACGGGGAGTGTAATGTCCGAGGGTGCTCAGTATTCTGAAAGGATAGACCGGATGGAACAGGAGGTGGAGTTGCTTTATTGGTTAAAGATGACATCAAGTCTGTATTAAGAAATGATATTGGCACTAAGGGCCAAGGTGTTGAATTGATCCAGGTGGAAATAAAAAACTAGGGAAAAAACTCCTTGGTAGGAGTAATTTACAGGACCCCAAGCAATACTTCCAAAGTGGGACATAGTGTAAACCAGGAAATAATGAGGGATTGTGAGAAGGCACAACAGGAATCATGGGTAATTTAAACATGCTTATTGACTGGATTAATCAAATTGGCAAGGGTAGCCTCGAGGGAGATTTCATAGAGTACGAGGGATTGTTTCTCAGAGCAATATGTTATGGAGCCAACCAGGGAGCAGGACATTTTAGATTTAGTATTATGTTATGAAGGTTTGATAAATAGTCTTGTCATTAAGGATCCTCTTGGAAGGAGGACAGCATGCTAGAATTTAGATTTATTTTGATGTGTCCTGAGGTGCAGTGAAACATATTGTTCTGCGTCAGTCCATACAGAACGTTCCATACATGGAAAAAAAACATGGGACATACATGAATATACACTGTGAATACCTAGACATGGGCGTCGGGTGAAGCACACGGAGTGTAGTACTGCTCAGTAGAGAAGATGTGTGGAGAGATCAGATCAGTCCATAAGAGGGTCATTTAGGAGTCTGGTAACAGCAGGGAAGAATCTGTTTTTTGAATCGGGTACAATCCAGTTGACCAGCAAAGATAACAAGGATATCATGAATTCACCACGAGCTCGAGGGTTAACGCTTTGATCCCAATTCAAGACAGTCATGGCAACTGGAGTCTGTGATGCCAGCTCTTCCAAACTGGGACTTACAAACAGAGAAACATGGGAAACAGGAGGAGTCAGCCTTTCGAAGCTCTCAGATGCCCTCTAAATATCAGAGATCAGCATTGATTGCTGCTCGCTCAGAAGCTTTTCTAAAGATAAAATTGTGTAGAAGGCCATGGGAAAGCAAGCTCACCCCATCTTCCCTGGCGAGTGGCTCATATATTTCATGTGAGAGATGTCACTGTGCATGCTGTTCGGAAGTGCTCATAGGCAGCTGGTGGCATTACTATCACAGGGCAGCCACTAAGCCCGAAAGCTGGACTCAGTGTTGGGACTCTTGGGTGATATCAGTGAGGGTTTGTATATTGAAGGAAGGAGCTTGTTAAGCCTGGCATCTGAATTAAGATATTGTGGTTCAGATGGAGAGAAGTGCATACAATATTGTTCTGATACTCATCTTTGCTTTGTGAATGGTTCACATTCAGTACGTCTAAAGTTCCTTTCAATCTGCACCTTTATCATCCGAGATATCTCCCTCCAACTGCCCTTTAATACGAGTCACATGGGGCCCACCACCTCAGAACCAATTTCCCTTCAAAGGACATCATTGAAGTTTGCCTCCTAAGTGAAGCAAGGTTGTACTGATCAGTGTAATAATTACACCAAGTGTAAATGTTCAGGTTTATTAATCTCCTCACCTACATCCAAGTATTAAATTACATTTTCTCAGTCAGTATTGCCTCTGAAATCTGAAGTACGGGTGGTGTAAAACTCAGTCTGGGCAGAAGGCGGTTTTTAATCTCGTGTCAGAGTCCAAGTCAACTTTCATGGTAATCTCCTTTTTCACTTGATGTTTTTCAGCAATACAGTCCTGGCATTGACGACTGCTTTGAAGGCGTCTTCGCTCCCTGGGGCAAGGCATTTGTCCGGATGAAGGAGCATGGCCATCTTCCGATAGGCTTTATTCACCTCGTCCCTGTAAAAGTGACACAGACTCAGGGTCCACAATCACCCCCCCATCACACACACATGGCAGAAAATACCCTCGGGCAGGACACAAGGGGCACAAACGTTTTCGACACAACTCAGTCTGATCACAAATGGCCCTCCCTCTTTCCAATGTTTACCGGCCTCCCAGTAGGGATACAGTACTATAGTGACTGGATTCATAATCAACATGAGGTTGAACGTGATTTGAACATTACTTCAAATCTACCCAGGATATTTGTGAATTTTAATTTACTTTTTAGAATGCTGGGTGTACTGTGTGTGTGCTCTGTAGTTAAGCATAATCAAGACTGAAGACGATAGATATTTTCTATTGAATTAAATCAGAGATCAGTAAAATAAACAAATGAAAGGAGATGGAAGCTCCTGGTGGAGCACTGCAACAAAAAATCTAATTTGCTAAAGGAAACTTAGAAAATCAAATTCTGGGGATGATGATGCACTACAACACCTGCGGGACCCACTGGTCACGGAATGCCTCAAGAGGACTATCGCTATTTGGGTCTCAATTGATTTCAGGGATATAGGAATAGTGCAAGAATGTTGAACATAGAACATACAGTGCAGAAGGAGGCCATTCGGCCCATCGAGTCTGCACCGACCCACTTAAACCCTCACTTCCACCCTGTCCCCGTAACCCAATAACCCCTCCTAACCTTTTGGACACTAAGGGGCAATTTATCCTGGCCAATCCACCTAACCTGCACGTCTTTGGACTGTGGGAGGAAACCGGAGCACCCGGAGGAAACCCACGCACACACGGGGAGAACGTGCAGACTCCGCACAGACAGTGACCCAGCGGGGAATCGAACCTGGGACCCTGGCGCTGTGAAGCCACAGTGCTAACCACTGTGCTGCCGAGCTGCCATATAGTTGAGATTGACCTTGTTGAAAGGGGCCAAATGGTCGATTCTGGTTTCTGTTTCTGATCTTCCTCTGCTTAGGGTCAAATACCTTTCGGACTATGCGTGCGCTGGAACCATTACTGAGCCACAAACAGACTGTACACCAACACACTTCTTCTGACTGGGTGGTGAAAAGACCAATGGCAGTTTGCTTTACCTGGATGCTCCGGGCTTCATTCCCAATATTTCCCAGCTATCCTTGCTGTTCCGTATCCTGCGGATGGTATCTGCTTGCTCCTTGGTAAACCCCAAACTCACGCTGGACTGAGGTCGTTTACCATTCTCACACATGTCGAGAATCGATGAGAAGAATAGCTGGATGCATATGGAATGTAGAGAGAGGGTAAACAGGGATTAAACAGGGATTTGGGAAGTGTTCTTTCCAGATCATGGCGCTCAGACACTCTACTTCCGGGGATCGCCACGTGGTCTTCCCAGGGATCACGGCACTGTCCGGACCCTCTGCCCTGGGGATGATAGCTCTGCTTCTGGGTGGGTCAGAGCTCAACGTTACTGCGAATCGAAGCACTGCTTGGACACCCCACACCGAGGAACCGCCACGTTTGTCAGTCTCCCTCTCCTTGGATAGGACATTCCTGCTGCTGGAAGCACTGAAGCAAATCGCTTGGTGGCCAATAATGGTATCGGGGCCCCAGGACTGAAAAGGGGGCAGCAGAGGTAAAAAAATAGATGGCAAACAGAAGTTCGATAGCAGTGGCTAGGGCGGGGTGGGGGGTGGGAATGGTGATGGACAGAAGGGAGGGGCCTTCCTCCCTTTCTGATATGGTTCTGTGCTGTGCAAGAAGTAGGGAATGTGAATGCATTCTCATCGCAGACATGGGAATAGGCAGCCCCTCCCCTCCAACACCCTGCTCCCAAATACTCCTCCTCCTCATCTGGTATTACCGACTCGATTCAGCTGATTTACAGCTATGTCTGGATTACAGAGGAGACATTACTCAAATTAGGTCTGTTTTCACTGGAATTTAGAAGGTTAAGGAGTGACCTGATCAAAGTGTTCAATTTATTAACAGGGAAAGACAGGGCAGATAAACTTTTTCCACTGGTTGTAGATTTTGAAACGAGGGGCATCGTCTAAAACTTAGGGCCAGACCGTTCAGGAGAGATGTTGGGAAGCATTTCTTCACTGAGAGGGTGGAAGAGGTTTGGGACTGTCTCCCACACAGCAGCTGAAGCTGGATCCATTGTTAATTTGAAATCTGAGATAGATTTTTGTTCAGCAAAGTTACTAAGGGATATGGGCCCAAGGCAGGTGTATGGAGTTAGCACGGATCAGCCATGATCTCATTGAATGGTGGGACAGGCTCGAGGGGCTGAATGGCCTACTCCTGTACCTATGTTCGTCTGTTGTAAGTCCGCTGTCGGGCATGTTTAAGGGGGTATTTCTTGGTGGCTGCAGCTCTGGGAAGCACTGACTATTCACCTGCACTTTGCTGCATTTTTTGGACTGGGGGGGTTTCTGTGATTTCCTGCTGGTGAGCAGATCTCGCCAGCAGGAATGACTATCCGTAGATCGCGGCGCCATTTTCACCAGCCCCCCCTCCACCCTCAGATACCGATCACTGTATCGACAACCCCCCAAACTTTCTCCAGGCTCCTGGAACCCTCCTCCAAGAGGCAAGACCCCCCCCCCGGCAGTGCCCACCTGGGCATGGGGGCATCCTGCAATGTCAGCCTGGTGCCCGGGCAGTACGCCTGGTCCCTGTTTATGTGGATGAGTATGAAACCTGCTGTTGAGTCTCAGGTGTCAGGTTAATCGAGTGTGCCGATATTTGAATCATCGATTAGGCTGATTTAAATATGCAGATCGTCCTGGGCGGAGTGAGCTGGGGCACTGTATGATTCAGCTGTTGCACCTGGCAAGGGTGCAAAGCGGTAGCTGAATCGCTCATTGAAACAACTCAAGCCTTTGTAGGTACCTGGAACATCTCATTAATGCCCTCTCCAGACTGCGCTGATGTTTCAAAGTAGTGGAATCCTCTGCTCTCAGCCCAGAGCCGTCCTTCACTCTCATCAACCACACGTCGCTTCCCACAGTCAATCTACGAAAAGAAAAATCAGACACGATAGGTACAGGAAAACAATGCTTACGCCACACACAGTACACAGAGGATCTGTTTCTTCGATACAATTCATGTTCAAATGGCTTTAGCTCCAGAAAAATCAATCCTGATCAGATACGCTCAGGATAAGTAAGCTTTAGATACAGAGTAAAGCTCCCTCGACACTGTCCCCATCAAACACTCCCAGGACAGGTACAGCACGGGTTAGATACAGAGTAAAGCTCCCTCTACACTGTCCCCATCAAACACACCCAGGACAGGTACAGCACGGGGTTAGACACAGAGTAAAGCTCCCTCTACACTGTCCCCATCAAACACTCCCAGGACAGGTACAGCACAGGGTTAGATACAGAGTAAAGCTCCCTCTACACTGTCCCCATCAAACACTCCCAGGACAGGTACAGCACGGGGTTAGATACAGAGTAAAGCTCCCTCTACACTGTCCCCATCAAACACTCCCAGGACAGGTACAGCACAGGGTTAGATACAGAGTAAAGCTCCCTCTACACTGTCCCCATCAAACACTCCCAGGACAGGTACAGCACGGGGTTAGATACAGAGTAAAGCTCCCACTACACTGTCCCCATCAAACACTCCCAGGACTGGTGCAGCACGGGGTTAGATACACAGTAAAGCTCCCTCTACACTGTCCCCATCAAACACTCCCAGGACAGGTCCAGCACGGGGTTAGATACAGAGTAAAGCTCCCTCTACACTGTCCCCATCAAACACTCCCAGGGCAGGTACAGCGCGGGGTTAGATACAGAGTAAAGCTCCCACTACACTGTCCCCATCAAACACTCCCAGGACAGGTACAGCACGTGGTTAGATACAGAGTAAAGCTCGCTCTACACTGTCCCCATCAAACACTCCCAGGACAGGTACAGCGCGGGGTTAGATACAGAGTAAAGCTCCCACTACACTGTCCCCATCAAACACTCCCAGGACAGGTACAGCACGGGGTTAGATACAAAGTAAAGCTCGCTCTACACTGTCCCCATCAAACACTCCCAGGACAGGTACAGCACGGGGTTAGATACAGAGTAAAACTCGCTCTACACTGTCCCCATCAAACACTCCCAGGAATGGTACAGCACGGGGTTAGATACAGAGTAAAGCTCCCTCTACACTGTCCCCATCAAACACTCCCAGGACAGGTACAGCACAGGGTTAGATAAAGATTAAAGCTCCGTCTACACTGTCCCTATCAAACACTCCCAGGACAGGTGCAACACGGGGTTAGATACAGAGTAAAGCTCCCTCTTCACTGTCCCCATCAAACACTCCCAGGACAGGTACAGCACAGGGTTAGATACAGAATAAAGCTCCCTCTACACTGTCCCCATCAAACACTCCCAGGACAGGTGCAGCACGGGGTTAGATACAGAGTAAAGCTCCCTCTACACTAGCCCCATCAAACACTCCTAGGACAGGTACAGCACGGGGATAGATACAGAGTAAAGCTCCCTCTTCACTGTCCCCATCAAATACTCCCAGGACAGGTCCAGCACAGGGTTAGATACAGAGTAAAGCTCCCTCTACACTGTCCCCATCAAACCCTCCCAGGACAGGTACAGCACGGGATTAGATACAGAGTAAAGCTCCCTCTTCACTGTCCCCATCAAACACTCCCAGGACAGGTATAGCACGGGGTTGATACTGAGTAAAGCTCCGTCTACACTGGCCCCATCAAACACTCCCAGGACAGGTACAGCACGGGGTTAGATACAGAATAAAGTTCCCTCTTCACTGTCCCGATCAAATACTCCCAGGACAGGAACAGCACAGGGTTAGATACAGAGTAAAGCTCCGTCTACACTGTCGCCATCAAACACTCCCAGGACAGGTACAGCACGGGGTTAGATACAGAGTAAAGCTCGCTCTACACTGTCCCCATCAAACACTCCCAGGACAGGTACAGCACGGGGTTAGATACAGAGTAAAGCTCCCTCTACACTGTCCCCATCAAACACTCCCAGGACAGGTACAGCATGGGGTTAGATACAGAGTAAAGCTCTCCCTACACTGTTTGCATCAAACACTCGCAGGACAGGTACAGCACGGGGTTAGATACAGAGTAAAGCTCCCTCGACACTGTCCCCATCAAACACTCCCAGGACAGGTACAGCACGGGGTTAGATACAAAGTAAAGCTCGCTCTACACTGTCCCCATCAAACACTCCCAGGACAGGTACAGCACGGGGTTAGATACAGAGTAAAGCTCGCTCTACACTGTCCCCATCAAACACTCCCAGGAATGGTACAGCACGGGGTTAGATACAGAGTAAAGCTCCCTCTACACTGTCCCCATCAAACACTCCCAGGACAGGTACAGCACAGGGTTAGATAAAGATTAAAGCTCCGTCTACACTGTCCCTATCAAACACTCCCAGGACAGGTGCAACACGGGGTTAGATACAGAGTAAAGCTCCCTCTTCACTGTCCCTATCAAACACTCCCAGGACAGGTGCAGCACGGGGTTAGATACAGAGTAAAGCTCCCTCTACACTAGCCCCATCAAACACTCCTAGGACAGGTACAGCACGGGGATAGATACAGAGTAAAGCTCCCTCTTCACTGTCCCCATCAAATACTCCCAGGACAGGTCCAGCACAGGGTTAGATACAGAGTAAAGCTCCCTCTACACTGTCCCCATCAAACCCTCCCAGGACAGGTACAGCACGGGGTTAGATACAGAGTAAAGCTCCCTCTTCACTGTCCCCATCAAACACTCCCAGGACAGGTATAGCACGGGGTTGATACTGAGTAAAGCTCCCTCTACACTGTCCCCATCAAACCCTCCCAGGACAGGTACAGCACAGGGTTAGATACAGAGTAAAGCTCCCTCTACACTGTCCCCATCAGACACTCCCAGGACAGGTACAGCACGGGGTTAGATACAGAGTAAAGCTCCCTCTACACTGTCCCCATCAAACCCTCCCAGGACAGGTACAGCACAGGGTTAGATACAGAGTAAAGCTCCGTCTACACTGTCGCCATCAATCACTCCCAGGACAGGTACAGCACGGGGTTAGATACAGAGTAAAGCTCCCTCTACACTGTCCCCATCAAACACTCCCAGGACAGGTACAGCATGGGGTTAGATACAGAGTAAAGCTCTCCCTACACTGTTTGCATCAAACACTCGCAGGACAGGTACAGCACGGGGTTAGATACAGAGTAAAGCTCCCTCGACACTGTCCCCATCAAACACTCCCAGGACAGGTACAGCACGGGGTTAGATACAGAGTAAAGTTCCCTCTTCACTGTCCCTATCAAATACTCCCAGGACAGGTACAGCACAGGGTTAGATACAGAGTAAAGCTCCCTCTACACGGTTCCTATCAAACACTCCCAGGACAGGTGCAGCACGGGGTTAGATACAGAGTAAATCTCCCTCTACACGGTTCCTATCAAACACTCCCAGGACAGGTGCAGCACGGGGTTAGATACAGAGTAAAGCTCCCTCTACACTGTCCCCATCAATCACTCCCAGGACAGGTACAGCACGGGGTTAGATACAGAGTAAAGCTCCCTCTACACGGTTCCTATCAAACACTCCCAGGACAGGTGCAGCACGGGGTTAGATACAGAGTAAAGCTCCCTCTACACTGTCCCCATCAATCACTCCCAGGACAGGTACAGCACGGGGTTAGATACAGAGTAAAGCTCCCTCTACACTGGCCCCATCAAACACTCCCAGGACAGGTACAGCACGGTGTTAGATACAGAGTAAAGCTCCCTCTACACTGTCCCCATCAAACACTCCCAGGATAGGTACAGCACGGGGTTAGATACAGAGTAAAGCTCCCTCTACACTGTCCTCATGAAACACTCCCAGGACAGGTACAGCACGGGGTTAGATACAGAGTAAAGCTCCCTCTACACTGTCCTCATGAAACACTCCCAGGACAGGTACAGCACGGGGTTAGATACAGAGTAAAGCTCCCTCGACACTGTCCCCATCAAACACTCCCAGGACAGGTACAGCACGGGGTTAGATACAGAGTAAAGCTCCCTCTACACTGTCCCTATCAAACACTCCCAGGACAGGTACAGCACGCGGTTAGATACAGAGTAAAGCTCCCTCTACACTGTCCCCATCAAACACTCCCAGGACAGGTACAGCACGGGGTTAGATACAGACTAAAGCTCCCTCTATATTATAATCTTCACATTTTGTACAAAACATCATACTTCAAGAACGTCCACTTCTAGGTAACGCAACAATTTCTTCAGACAAGCACTTATTTTTGAGAAACACTCAGATAATTGATTTGCATCTAACCATTCGACCGTGGAAAGTTTCTTCCTTGTCAACATTTGTTCTGAGGCACTCAAGGCCAATCCTTCATATTTTTTCATTCACACCTTTTGTAATGTGTGTGCAACCTTGCAGGGAACAATGTATCTACATAACTGTTATGAGAGAGACATATTTAAAATATTTTCTGGTATTATACGAGTATTCTGTGTCGGTAAAGATAGCTGTGTGTGTGCAGTTAATTAAACAGGGGGAGGTTACTAAAGACATGTGATCTGCATGGGCTGAAAGGTTAAAGGGGTTGTGTTGATGCATTTGTCATGTTAGTTTGTGGTGAGATTGAGTTACAAGTAAGTAAGGCAGCACAAGTGGCTAGCACTGTGGCTTCACAGCTCCAGAGTCCCAGGTTCGATTCCCCGCTGGGTCACTGTCTGTGCGGAGACTGCACGTTCTCCCCGTGTGTGCGTGGGTTTTCTCCGGGTGCTCCGATTTCCTCCCACAGTCCAAAGACATGCAGGATAGGTGGATTGGCCGTGATAAATTGTCCTTAGTGTCCAAACAAAAAAGGTGAGGAGGGGTTATTGGGTTACGGGGATAGGGTGGAAGTGAGGGCTTAAGTGGGTCGGTGCAGATTCGATGGACCGAATGGCCTCCTTCTGCACTGTATGTTCTATGTTAAGTAAAGTGATTTAAAATATGCATTGTGAGGTATGTGGGAAACTTGGTTTTTCAGCTGTTAAATTTCTAATGGAGTTCTGAGGTGAGAAGGAATCATAACATTTTACAAAGATTTCATTGGTAATCAAAGGTACACAATTTTATTGACCCAATCAAGGACAATGGAGGGAAGTTATGTGTGGAACCCCAGGAAGTGGGCAGCACGGTAGCCTTGTGGATAGCCCAATTGCTTCACAGCTCCAGGGTCCCAGGTTCGATTCCGGCTTGGGTCACTGTCTGTGCGGAGTCTGCACATCCTCCCCGTGTGTGCGTGGGTTTCCTCCGGGTGCTCAGGTTTCCTCCCACAGTCCAAAGATGTGCAGGTTAGGTGGATTGGCCATGATAAAATTGCCCTTAGTGTCCAAAATTGCGCTTAGTGTTGGGTGGGGTTACTGGGTTATGGGGATAGGGTGGAGGTGTTGACCTTGGGTAGGGTGCTCTTTCCAAGAGCCGGTGCAGACTCGATGGGCCGAATGGCCTCCTTCTGCACTGTAGATTCTATGAAGTGGGTGAAATCCTTACTACATAAGAACTAGGAGCAGGAGTAGGCCATCTGGCCCCTCGAGCCTGCTCCGCCATTCAATGAGATCATGGCTGATCTTTTGTGGACTCAGCTCCACTTTCCGGCCCGAACACCATAACCCTTAATCCCTTTATTCTTCAAAAAACTATCTATTTTTATCTAAAAAGCATTTAATGAAGGAGCCACAACTGCTTCACTTGGCAGGAAATTCACAACCCTTTGGGTGAAGAAGTTCCTCCTAAACTCAGTCCTAAATCTACTTCCCCTTATTTTGAGGCTATGCCCCCTAGTTCTGCTTTCACCCGCCAGTGGAAACAACCTGCCCGTATCTATCCCATCTATTCCCTTCATAATTTTATATGTTTCTATTGGATTCCCTCGCATCCTTCTAAATTCCGAGTACAGTCCCAGGCTACTCAACCTCTCCTCGTAATCCAACCCCTTCAGCTCTGGGATTAACCTAGTGAATCTCCTCTGCACACCCTCCAGTGCCAGTACGTCCTTTCTCAAGTAAGGCGACCAAAACTGAACACAATACTCCAGGTGTGGCCTCACTAACACTTTATACAATTGCAGCATAACCTCCCTAGTCTTAAACTCCATCCCTCTAGCAATGAAGGACAAAATTCAATTTGCCTTCTTAATCACCTGTTGCACCTGTAAACCAACTTTTTGCAACTCATGCACTAGCACACCCAGGTCTCTCTGCACAGCGGCATGTTTTAATATTTTATCATTTAAATAATAATCCCTTTTGCTGTTATTCCCACCAAAATGGATAACCTCACATTCGTCAACATTGTATTCCATCTGCCAGACCCTAGCCCATTCATTTAGCCTATCCAAATCCCTCTGCAGACTTTTTGCTTTACCACTCATCTTAGTGTCGTCTGCAAACTTGGACACATTGCACTTGGTCCCCTTAATGAGTACGTTGTATCATTATTCGCCAGTGAGAAGGACATGGCGGATATCGAGGTCAGGGGTAGGTGTGTGAGCAATCTTGAGAACATCAATATATCAAAGGAGGAAGTGTTGAGTATCCTAAATTGCATTGAGGTGGACAAGTCCCGGGGCCTGATGGGAACTATCCCAGTTACTGTGGGAGGCAAGGGGAGAAATAGCTGGGGTTTAACAGATATCTTCATATCCTCTTTGACCACAGGCGAGGTTCCAGAGGACTGGAGAATAGACAATGGTGTTCCCTAGTTTAAGGAAGGAAGCAGGAATAATCCAGCAAATTATAGGCCGGTGAGCCTGACAACAGTTGTGGAGAAGCTTTTGGAAAAGATACTGAGGGACAGGATATGTGCACATTTGGAGGAACGTGGACTAGTTAGTGACAGGCAGCATGGATTTGTACGGGGAAGGTCAAGTCTCACCAACTTATTTGAGTTTTTTGAAGAGGTGACAAAGAAAATTGATGAGGGAAGGGCTGTGGATGTAGTTTATATGGACTTTAGTAAGGCATTTTACAAGGTGCCACATGGCAGGCTGGTACAAAAATTAAAATCACATGGGATTCGGGATGGGCTGGCTAGATGGATACAGACCCTGGCTCGATTATAGAAGACAGAGAGTAGCGCTGGAAGGGTGTTTTTCAGAATGGAGATCTGTAGCTAGTGGTGTTCTGCGTGGGTCAGTGCTGGAAGCTCTGTTGTTTGTAGAGCTATAAAGAATTTCTGGATTGATTTTCCCACTGAGAGAGTCACTTTGCCCAGTTGCTCTTCAAAAGCCCGAACCACAAGTCTTAAAGGTTCCATTTGTGAGGGCACTTTCTATCCAAATCCATCTTTGTAACAAAGCTGGTTGCCCCCAGTTTGGTATTTCAGTATAAACCACAAATTCCTTCTATCTAATTCCTTTTCTTTTGCCTCTCTTATTAGTTTCTCAGGTTTACTGGCAGCCACCAAACCTTCATGGTCATGAGGACATCTGCTTCTGTTGGGACTCTGTTCTGTGGTCACCATTTCATTGTGTAATTACTTCGAATCCTTACAGTGAAGGAGAAGGCCATACGGCCCATCGAGTCTGCACCGACCCTTAGAAAGACCACTCTACCAATGTCCACTCCTCCGTCCACCCCGTCCAATCCCCATAACCCAAACTCCACATCCCTGGACACTAATGGACAATTTAGCATGGCCAATCCACCTAACCAGCACCTCTTTGGACTGTGGACTGTGGGAGGAAGCCGGAGCACCCGGATGTAACCCACGCAGACATGGGGAGAAAGTGCAAACGCCACACAGACAGTGACCCGAGGCCGGAATTGAACCTTTGACCCTGTTAAGCACTGTGTCACCGTGCCGCTGTGGGGCAGCAGTCGCAATCTCAGGATGTCTCAGGAAACAGGGTCTGCCATTTGAGACTGAGATGAGGGGAAATCTCTTCACTCAGAGAGTGGTGAACCTCTACCAGAGGAAGCTGCATAGGCCAAATCTCTGAATATATTGAAGAGTGAAATAGATTTCTGGACTGTGAAGGTGTCACAGGACACGGGGAGAGTGCTGGAGGATGGGACTGAGATAGACGGTCAGCTTGATCATGTTGAATGGCAGAGCAGACACGAAGGGCTGAATGGTCTCCACCTGCTCCGAGTGTATATGTTTCTGACCAAAGTGAAGCCGAGCAGTATCCCCGTCAGCAGCCCGCCCCTCCCCGATGAACTCAATGCATTCTGTGCTCGATTTGAGCAGGAAATCAACGATCCGCTGTCAAGTGCCCCAGCAGCCCATAATTCACCCATACCCACCATCACAGCTTCCGAAGTCAGATTGGCCTTCCTGAAAGTGAACCCTCGGAAGGCGACGGGTCCGGACGGGATCCCTGGTCGTGCACTCAGAGCCTGCATGGATGTAGCCACCTAAATTGGGCAACTCCCAATTAAAAATGGCGAACGGCAAAGGCTGATGGGAAAGTCAGGCAACAAAGACAGAAACCAGCAGGTGCAGGTTTGCTGTGTATTTAACTCTGGAAAAGCCCAGACAATATCAATACCAGCGACCATCAGCATAACAAAGTAGCAGCCATCTGCATACTGATGAGCAATCCCCGGGAACAATAAGTAACATTTTGGACACACAAAGCAAAGCCAGACTCCTCGGCGCCAGCAGAAGCCAACACAAAGGAGGTGAACGAGCACCTCGAGACCGCCCATCGATCAGGGAACCGCTCCAGTATTGGAGAAAATCGAACCAAGCGATTGGGACAAAGTCCAATCACTTGGGACCAGGCACAGGGTCCGCCCCGAAAGGTGGGAAGCCCCTGGGGACTATAAGAGTTGAGCCCCAAGTTCAAATCGCTCTCTTCACCTCTTCTTCCTGCCCGGGTCACCCAGCAACAACGAACCAACATTGACCGTGACCGGTGCAGTGATCATCGACTGACGCAAGTCTTAATTCAACGCTCACAACGAGATAGGCGCTCCCAGCTACCAATCCGTACCAACTTCGAATCCCGCAGGCTCAGAACCAGAACGAAAGGCCATTTGTTCCCCTGACCTGGTGGGCCAGTCCGAAGTTAAGTATAGGCCTGTTAGTTGTAGAAGTAGCTTAGACGTAGAATTTGTGCATGAGTAGCGATTACTGTGTATAATAAATGTGCTTTGATTTGAATCTTACTAATTGGGTTATTGATCATTACTCGGACTTGAACCTCGTGGCGGTATCAGAAAGGTACCTGGCGACTCGAGAGCAAAGGTAATAAAACAGAGTAATTGAACCAAGGAGAAAATCAGCAACATGGACCAGCTGGCAGATGAGTTCGTGGACATCTTTAACCTGTCCCTACTCAGCTCCTAGGTCCCCACCTGCTTCAAGAAAACCACCATCATACCGGTGCCAAAGAAGAACCAGGCAACGTGCCTCAATGACTACCGTCCGGTGGCCCTGACTTCAGTCGTAATGAAGTGCTTCGAGAGGTTGATCATGAAGCGCATCACCTCCATACTCCCAGAACGCCTTGATCCACTGCAATTCGCATACCGCTGCAACCGGTCCACATCAGACACCATTTCCCTGGCCCTACACTCATTCCTGGAGCATCTCGACAAGGACTCCTACATCAGACTCCTATTTATTGACTGCAGCTCCGCCTTCAACACCATAATCCCAGCCAACCTCATATCAAAGCTCCAAAACCTAGGACTTGGCTCCTCCCTCTGCAACTGGATCCTCGACTTTCTGACCCACAGACCACAATCAGTAAGGATAAACAACAACACCTCCTCCACAATAGTCCTCAATACCGGGGCCCTGCAAGGCTGCGTACTTAGTCCCCTGCTCTACTCCCTGTAAATACACGACTGCGTGGTAAAATTTGGTTCCAACTCCATCTACAAGTTTGCTGACGATACGACCATAGTGGGCTGGATCTCGAATAACGACGAGTCAGAATACAGGAGGGAGATAGAGAACCTAGTGGAGTGGTGCAGCGACAACAATCTCTCCCTCAATGCCAGCAAAACTAAAGAGCTGGTAATTGACTTCAGGAAGCAAAGTACTGTACACACCCCTGTCAGCATCAACGGGGCCGAGTGGAGATGGTTAGCAGTTTCAAATTCCTAGGGGTGCACATCTCCAAAAATCTGTCCTAGTCCACCCACGTCGACGCTACCACCAAGAAAGCACAACAGCGCCTATACTTCCTCAGGAAACTAAGGAAATTCGGCATGTCCACATTAACCCTTACCAACTTTTACAGATGCACCATAGAAAGCATCCTATCGGGCTGCATCACAGCCTGGTATGGCAACTGCTCGGCCCAGGACCGCAAGAAACTTCAGAGAGTCGTGAACACCGCCCAGTCCATCACACGAACCTGCCTCCCAACCATTGACTCCATCTACACCTCCCGCTGCCTGGGGAAAGCGGGCAGCATAATCAAAGACCCCTCCCACCCGGCTTACTCACTCTTCCAACTTCTTCCATCGGGCAGGAGATACAGAAGTCTGAGAACACGCACGAACAGACTCAAAAACAGCTTCTTCTCCACTGTCACCAGACTCCTAAATGACCCTCTTATGGACTGACCTCATTAACACTACACCCTGTATGCTTCATCCGATGCCGGTGTTATGTAGTTACATTGTGTACCTTGTGTTGCCCTATTATGTATTTTCTTTTATTCCCTTTTCTTCCCATGTACTTAATGATCTGTTGAGCTGCTCGCAGAAAAATACTTTTCACTGTACCTCAGTACACGTGACAATAAACAAATCCAATTGGTTAATTTGTGCCATTTCCATGAAGTATAAATTATTGTTATCTTTATATTTGGTATTCTTGGGAATGTCCGGTTGGGTGCTGGATGAAAAGCTTCCTCGTGCGCCGTTCTCAGCGATACTGAAGTTCTGTACGGCCAAATGGCTGCTCATATTTTCACGCTTCTAAACTGGTCATTCAGAAATTCCCTTCCATTATCAGTCAAAAACTTAGCTGGCAGCCCATGTTCAGGCCCACTCCATTTCTCTATCATTTCGTCTATAATCACCATTTTGTCCTTGCTATGTATAATTGTAAAATAAACTAAAGGTTGTTGCCATGCCTATACTTAAGGAGAACCCAAAGATTATTTTAGCAATGTGTTCCGGACACGAGGGGATTTAATTTAAAACAGTCCTGATTTCCTCTCTCACCATCCTCCCTGTAACAGAAAGGTATGTTTCTGATTTTTGATGTCCCCATTTTGAGTGGTAGATGTTTTTCCCAAACTCCTGAATTTTGGAGTGTTCATATCTGCCAATAATTATTTTAAAATATAAATTTAAAGTACCCAATTCATTTTTTCCAATTAAGGGACAATTTAGCGTGGCCAATCCACCTACCCGGCACATCAGATTATCATAGATTATTATAGAATTTACAGTGCAGAAGGCCATTCGGCCCATCGAGTCTGCACCGGCTCTTGGAAAGAGCACCCTACCCAAGGTCAACACCTCCACCCTATCCCCATAACCCAGTAACCCCACCCAACACTAAGGGCAATTTTGGACACTAAGGGCAATTTATCATGGCCAATCCACCTAACCTGCACATCTTTGGACTGTGGGAGGAAACCGGAGCACCCGGAGGAAACCCACGCACACACGGGGAGGATGTGCAGACTCCGCACAGACAGTGACCCAAGCCGGAATTGAACCTGGGACCCTGGAGCTGTGAAGCAATTGTGCTATCCACAAGGCTACTGTGGATTGTGGGGGCGAAACCCACGCAAACACGGGGAGAATGTGCAAACTCCACACGGACAGTGACCCGGGGTCGGGGAACGAACCTGGGACCTCAGCGCCGTGAGGCAGCAGTGCTAACCCACTGTGCCACCGTGCTGCCTCGTATCTGTCAATAATACCCCCACAGCAAACCCAAGGTAGGGTAAAATCTGAGGGTTAGTTAATTTTACACACACTCAAAACATGGGAAGGGGATTCATAATTAGCCCCAGACATTTATAGAATGAAAGAAATATTAGGGAAAGAAAAATGTACAACACAAAGACAGCAAAGAATTATTTTTTCATGTAAACTCAGAATCAAAAGTCCAATGGTGCATTCCTTAAGAAAGGTTAACCAGCTGAAACTGGTGTGGGTGAATCCAGTCCTCCAGGAGTGCTGACTTCCACGATGGGAGAAGCACGCAGAGATGAATCAGTCTTGCAGTAGCCACTTGTAGAAGTTCAGATGTTCCAGGAGAAAACAGTGTAGATGAGGACGAGGCAACTTAACCCTGGATAGAGTTCGGTTTCTGATCTGCCTTTGTTCAATATTACAGGCTCCAGAAACTTGGGGGGAAGATATAACGTAACTCCTCCCTCTTCGTTTGGACAAAGGACTTATACACCTGATCTGTATCCTACAGATGTTGTTCGATTTATATTTTTCAAAAGTATATTTGGACACTTGGATGCTGATGTGGAGTTTTTAAAGGCTCTCAAGTTCACCTTTGTACTGGGAGCAGCCGGTTTTTCCCCAAGGAATCACCTGATTATCATGTTGCGCAGAGGGGGAATGAGCTGTCTGCTTGCTCTGTACTGCAATCACTTTAATTGATGGGGACAAAACTGGCAAAGGCCAGTGATTTACCGGAAACATGACAGAGACACGCCTTTAAGATTTGGACCTGTTGTTTGTGAAGTCAGTGTGTTTTGGGGAATAAGCCGAGAAGGCTGGCTGGTCTAACCAGTCTCTCCCTCCTGACCTGAATTCCTTGTGTGGTTCTCCACCGGCTGAGTATAACTTGTCTGCAGTTACAAACCTACAAACCTGAGACAAGAAGAATTGATCAAGCTTCATATTCTCCTCTACGCCAAAGCTCCATTGGTGAGAACCTCCAGCTATCTATCGGGACCAGGGAACTCCAGATTGACAGCTTCGAGCCCTGATGAACTTTATATTATATTTTACAATGGCTATCCTCCAAAGCCAATCTCTACAGAAATCCTCTCTGTTTGTCCTTTGTTTTTGTGTTTCTGAGCGTGCTGGGATAATTTTAAAAAGGGACAGATAGCGTACTTCCAGAGTGCCACTGTGTGTTAACTATTTCCTGCGGATTGCTTTAAGAGGTTTTGCTTTAAAATAAATCAATCAATCTGTGTTTATTAAAGAAACCTGCTTAAAGTCTTTTTTATTCTGAGTCGACTGATTTTAACTGCAGCAGAGGTAAATAATTGACCATTTTGGTGAGTCAATTAAACTTTTAAACTAACGGTGTTATGGGGCAAGGTAAATTTCACAATCATCCCACCCCAGTGATAACAATGCTCACTGTGCATCATTTAATAGGTTGCGGAGGTTTGAGGGACCCTTGACCCTTGCGGAGGAATTGGGTGGAATTTCCCCAATGTTCAGACTCTGGCTGGAAGACAGCGTGCCCCTCTCCAGATGCACTGCCCAGTTTTCAGACCAGATCTTAGGCCACTCTGACAACAAAAATCGCAGGTTCAGACATTCCAACGTGCTGATTGGCCAGGCCAATCAATGGCTTCCCAGTTGGGGGGCTTTGGTTTGGGAGGGGTGTGCTTTTTTCATGTCCCTTGGGACCCTTCTGCCCTCAAGGGGAGGTACAATTCCAGCTTGTGGACTGAGGAGGGGATTAGACTCCCTACCTGTTTATTGGTTTAGTAACTCTCTTCCTCACTGTCTAAAGTTGCAAAGAAGGATTCTGTTAGCCATACTCCTAGCCAAGTACTTAACCTTCTCCTTTCTGGGCTTAATCACCTACCTTCTTTCTGGTTCCTGGGCAACTCCCTCGCTATTTCTTTCCCTGTTCTAGGACTTCTCTAGCCCCTATTTAATTTCCGGATACTTGATGAATCTATTTCAGATTCAAAGATCCTTTTCTGAGTAACTTTTAATTACAACTCGGTCTTCGGTCGAGCTGGTAACAGGCCGCTCAAGGTCCAGGGGTTCTATTTCTATCACTTTGGGCCTTGGGAATTTCTCCAGATGTGCCCCCTTCTGCGTTTTCTGCTGCTTGGTATTAACCTCTTTTCTTTTGCTGTCAAGAACCTTGCTGCCACCCAAATTCCAAGGAGGAAGTAGTCCTTATGCAAGGGAGAAAACACAGACCCTCATCCCACCCAATTGATCTGTGCTTTGGCCTTCCGGGAGGACTCAAGGGTCGGTTCACGGACTGAGTGACTCTGGTGCTCCAGAGCAGAGCCATGGACTTGTGCACATGTTGTGGACAAGTAGGAGAACACTGTTCTTGAAAGGACAAAGCTGCAGAAACTCTCTTGGAGTTTGTCGAGCTCAGACACACAGGGTACCAGGCCCTCCGAAGGGCACCTTTCTGTAATGAGTGGCTCTGCTGCACCAGCCATTGGGACGTTGTTCCGTGGACTACCCATTTGAAGCCCTGCTAGGCCAGCTGGCTTGCTGCACTGCCTCCAGCATGCATATCTGCAATGGTCTATTTTGTTGCAATAAGAATACGCCGGCCTCTGAGAGTTCCTCTGTCTGTCTGCCTGGGGGCTCCTCTCGTCCTCTTCTGCGTTTTCGTTCCTGGGGGATTTCCTTTCTCTGTCGCCCTGTTTATCTTTCCAATATTCATATTTTCCTGCATGTCTTCTGGGCATGACAAATACATTCATAGCAAGAGGATAACTCAGGAAAGTGTAGGTCCCATGTGGAGGTAGAGGATGTGGAATGGTTCTGCACCCATCTTCATAAAAGAGGGGACAATGCAGACATTTTTCACTCACCTCTTCTCTTAAAATCTGAGAATTCTCTTCTGGAAAGTAGTGACAAAGAAAACTGTTGATCAACACATCCAGTGTGAATACTGACGAAAAATATTCATTTAGCACCTCTCCTATCTCCTCGGACTCCAAGCACAACTTCCCACTACTGTCCTTGACTGGCCCTACTCTTACCCTCGTCATTCTTTTATTCCTGACATATGCATAGAAAGCTTTAGGGTTATCCTTGATCCTACCTGCCAAAGACTTCTCATGTCCCCTTCTGGCTCTTCTTAGCTCTCTCACAGGAAGACAGAGTATTGGGCTAATGGGACGCTACTCTGAGGAACTCCTGCAGTGATGTCCTGGAGCTGAGATGATTGACCTCCAACCACCAAAACCATCTTCCTTTGTGCCGGGTATGACCCCAACCAGCGGAGCGTTTCCCCCCTGATTCCCATTGGATTGGATTTGTTTATTGTCAGGTGCACCGAGGTACAATGAAAAGTATTTTTTGCGTGCAGCTCAAACAGATCATTAAGTACCTGTAAAGAAAATATGTAATAGGGTAACACAAGGTACACAAAATGTAGATACATATACACTGGCATCGGTGGAAGTACACAGGAGTGTAGCATGAATCAGGTAAGTACAGAAGAGGGCCGTTTAGGAATCTGGTAACAGGTGGGTTACATTGACTCCAGTTTAGCTCGGGCTCCTTGACGCCACACTCGGTCAAACGCTGCCTTGATGTTGAGGGCAGTCACCCTCCCCTCACCTCTGGCACTCAGCTCTATTGTCCATGTTTGAACCAAGGCTGTAAAGAGATCAAGAGCTGAGTAACCCTGGCGGAACCCAAACTGAGCGTCCGTGAGCAGGTTATTGCTGAGTAAATGCCGCGTGATAGCACTGTTGCTGACTCCTTCCATCACTTTGCTGATGATGGAGAGTAGCCTGATCGGGCGGTAATTGGCTGGGTTGGATTTGTCCTGTTTCTTGTGGACAGGACACACCTGGGCAATTTCCCACATTGCCAGGTAGATGCCAGTGTTGTAGCTCAGTAAGAAGTCTTACACCAGGAGGAAGGAGCTGCGCTCCGAAAGCGAGTGTTTGAAACAAACCTGTTGGACTTTAACCTGGTGTTGTAAGACTTCTTACTGTGCTCACCCCAGTCCAACGCCGGCATCTCACATCATGGCTACCATGGCTACAGCTGTACTCGAACAGCTTGGCTAGGTGTGCGGCAAGTTCTGGAGCACAAGTCTTCAGTACTATTGCCGGGATATTGTCAGGGCCCACAGCCTTTGCAGTATCCAATGCCTTCAACCCTTTATTGACACCATATGGAATTGGCTGTGATGCTGGGGACCCCCAGAGGAGATCGAAATGGATCAACCATTCGGCACTTCTGGCTGAAGATTGTTGCGAATGCTTCAGCCTTGTCTTTTACACACGGGCTGGGCTCCTCCATCATTGAGGATGGGGATATTTGTGGAGCCTCCTCCTCCAGTGAGTTGTTTAATTGTCCACCACCATTCACGGCTGGATGTTGCAGGACTTGAGCTTAGATCTGACCTATTGGTTGAGGAATCGCTTCGCTCTGTCTGTCACTTGCTGTTTATGCTGTTTGACACACAAGTAGTCCTGTGTTGTAGCTTCACCAGGTTGACACCTCAGTTTTCGGTCTGCCTGATGTTGCTCCTGGCACGCTCTCCTGCACTCTTCGCTGAACCAGGGTTGATCCCCTGGCTGGGTGGGAATGGTAGAGTGGGGGATATGGCGGGCCGTGAGGTTATAGATTGTGGCGGAGTACAATTCTGCTGCTGCTGATGGCCCTCAGCGCCTCATGGATGTCTAGATTTGTTCGATGTCTTTCCCATTTAGCATCTGCGGCAGGCAGATTGGTGCGGATGAGGTCAAGTATATTTTTCCCTCTTGTTGGTTCCCTCACCACCTTTTCTTAGCCTCAGTCTAGCAGCGATGTCATTTAGGACCCGGCCAGCTGGGTCTGAGGTGGTACTACACTGAAGTCCCCACCCAGAGTACATTCTGCGCCCTTGCCACCCTCAGTGCTTCCGCCAAGAGGTGTTCAACACAGGGGAGAAACTGATTCATCAGCTGATGGTGGCCGGTACGTGGTAATCAGCAGGTTTCCTTGCCCCAATGTTTAACCTGAAGCCAGGAGACTCCATGGGGCCCAGAGTCAATGTTGGGGACTCCCAGGACAACTCCCTCCCGACTGTATCCCACTGTGCCGCCACCTCTGCTGGATCTGTCCTGTCGGTGAGACAGGTCAGACCCAGGAATGGTGATAGTGGTGTCTGGGACATTGTCTGTAAGGTATGAATCCGTGAGTATGACTTATGTATCTGGCTGTTGCTTGATGAGTCTGTGGCAGATGTTACTGAGGAGGACTTTTCAGGGTTGACAAAGTTAGGTTGGCTGTTGTAATTACCTGAGCCTGATTGATATCGAGTGGCGTGTCGGCTTTCCATCCTTTGTGTTTTCTCTGTAGCGGGTGAGTGGCTTGCTGGGTCATTTCAGACTCAGCCACATTGCTGTGGGTCTGACCAGGAAAGGACGGCAGCTTTCGTTCTCATTAGTGACCAGATGGATTTTTATGACAATTAACAATGATTTCATGGACATCATTAGATTTTCAATTTCAGATATTGTATTGTTTCAATTCCACTATCTGCTGTGGTGTGATTCGAACCCGGGTCCCAGACGATAATCCTGAGTCTCTGGATTACTAGCCCAGCAACAATGTCATTATGCTCCATGAACAAAAGTGACATCCAGAAAGGATAACGTGAGTATTTCATCCAAATGATCAGATCAGAAAAGCTGCAAAGATCTCCACTGGAGGGGAGCAAAGGGACAGCTGAACTAGGTGTAGCTGCATGATGGAGGTGACAGAGCAGTCGCTACAGTGACGTCTGAGGCAGACAGGTCTGACCAAACGCAACAGGAAATCGCCTGGCAGGAGGAACTACAGCAGACATCCAGTTCCACCGAACATTCCCAGGATGGATCCTCCCGTCCCCCAGCCGCGTGTCTCAGTGACGTCGCTCCCTGGCGGTGAGATTCTCCCGTCCCCAGCCGCGTGTCTCAGTGACGCCGCTCCCTGGCGGTGAGATTCTCCCGTCACCCAGCCGCGTGTTTCTCAGTGACGCCGTTCCCTGGCGGTGAGATTCTCATCCCCCAGCCGCGTGTGTCTCAGTGACGCCGTTCCCTGGCGGTGAGATTCTCCCGTCCCCAGCCGCGTGTCTCAGAGACGCCGTTCCCTGGCGGTGAGATTCTCCCGTCACCCAGCTGCGTGTTTCTCGGTGACGCCGTTCCCTGGCGGTGAGATTCTCCCGTCCCCCAGCCGCGTGTTTCTCGGTGACGCCGTTCCCTGGCGGTGAGATTCTCCCGTCCCCCAGTCGCGTGTTTCTCGGTGACGCCGTTCCCTGGCGGTGAGATTCTCCCGTCCCCCAGCCGCGTGTTTCTCGGTGACGCAATTCCCTGGCGGTGAGATTCTCCCGTCCACAGCCGCGTGTTTCTCAGAGACGCCGTTCCCTGGCGGTGAGATTCTCCCGTCCCCCAGCCGCGTGTTTCTCAGTGACTCCGTTCCCTGGCGGTGAGATTCTCCCGTCACCCAGCTGCGTGTTTCTCGGTGACGCCGTTCCCTGGCGGTGAGATTCTCCCGTCCCCCAGCCGCGTGTTTCTCGGTGACGCCGTTCCCTGGCGGTGAGATTCTCCCGTCCCCCAGTCGCGTGTTTCTCGGTGACGCCGTTCCCTGGCGGTGAGATTCTCCCGTCCCCCAGCCGCGTGTTTCTCGGTGACGCAATTCCCTGGCGGTGAGATTCTCCCGTCCACAGCCGCGTGTTTCTCAGATACGCCGTTCCCTGGCGGTGAGATTCTCCCGTCCCCCAGCCGCGTGTTTCTCAGTGACTCCGTTCCCTGGCGGTGAGATTCTCCCATCCCCCAACCGCGTGTTTCTCAGTGACGCCGTTCCCTGGCGGTGAGATTCTCCCGTCCCCCAGTCACGTGTGTCTCAGTGACGCCGTTCCCTGGCGGTGAGATTCTCCCGTCCCCCAGCCGCGTGTGTCTCAGTGACGCCGTTCCCTGGCGGTGAGATTCTCCCGTCACCCAGCCGCGTGTTTCTCGGTGACGCCGTTCCCTGGCGGTGAGATTCTCCCGTCACCCAGCCGCGTGTTTCTCGGTGACGCCGTTCCCTGGCGGTGAGATACTCCCGTCCCCCAGTCGCGTGTTTCTCGGTGACGCCGTTCCCTGGCGGTGAGATTCTCCCGTCCCCCAGCCGCGTGTGTCTCAGTGACGCCGTTCCCTGGCGGTGAGATTCTCCGTCCCCCAGTCACGTGTCTCAGTGACGCCGTTCCCTGGCGGTGAGATTCTCCCGTCCCCCAGCCGCGTGTTTCTCAGTGACGCCGTTCCCTGGCGGTGAGATTCTCCCGTCCCCCAGTCGCGTGTTTCTCGGTGACGCCGTTCCCTGGCGGAGAGATTCTCCCGTCCCCCAGCCGCGTGTTTCTCAGTGACGCCGTTCCCTGGCGGTGAGATTCTCCCGCCCCCCCAGTCGCGTGTTTCTCGGTGACGCCGTTCCCTGGCGGTGGGATTCTCCCGCCCCCCCCCAGCCGCGTGTGTCTCAGTGCCGCCGTTCCGTGGCGGTGAGATTCTCCCGTCCCCCAGCCGCGTGTTTCTCGGTGATGCCGTTCCCTGGCGGTGGGATTCTCCCGTCCCCCAGTCGCGTGTTTCCCAGTGACGCCGTTCCCTGGCGGTGAGATTCTCCCGCCCCCCCCAGCCGCGTGTGTCTCAGTGCCGCCGTTCCCTGGCGGTGAGATTCTCCCGCCCCCCCAGCCGCGTGTTTCTCGGTGACGCCGTTCCCTGGCGGTGAGATTCTCGTCCCCCAGCCGCGTGTGTCTCAGTGACGCCGTTCCCGGGCGGTGAGATTCTCCCGTCCCCCAGCCGCGTGTTTCTCAGTGACGCCGTTCCCTGGCGGTGAGATTCTCCCGCCCCCCCCAGCCGCGTGTGTCTCAGTGCCGCCGTTCCCTGGCGGTGAGATTCTCCCGCCCCCCCCAACCGCGTGTTTCTCGGTGACGCCGTTCCCTGGCGCTGGGATTCTCCCGCCCCCCCAGTCGCGTGTTTCTCGGTGACGCCGTTCCCTGGCGGTGGGATTCTCCCGCCCCCCCCCAGCCGCGTGTGTCTCAGTGCCGCCGTTCCCTGGCGGTGAGATTCTCCCGTCCCCCAGCCGCGTGTTTCTCAGTGACGCCGTTCCCTGGCGGTGAGATTCTCCCGTCTCCCAGCCGCGTGTTTCTCAGTGACGCCGTTCCCTGGCGGTGGGATTCTCCCGCCCCCCCCAGCCGCGTGTGTCTCAGTGACGCCGTTCCCTGGCGGTGAGATTCTCCCGTCCCCCAGCCGCGTGTTTCTCAGTGACGCCGTTCCCTGGCGGTGAGATTCTCCCGTCCCCCAGCCGCGTGTGTCTCAGTGACGCCGTTCCCTGGCGGTGAGATTCTCCCGTCCCCCAGCCGCGTGTTTCTCGGTGATGCCGTTCCCTGGCGGTGGGATTCTCCCGCCCCCCCCCAGCCGCGTGTGTCTCAGTGCCGCCGTTCCCTGGCGGTGAGATTCTCCCGCGCCCCCCAGCCGCGTGTTTCTCGGTGACGCCGTTCCCTGGCGGTGAGATTCTCCCGCCCCCCCCAGCCGCGTGTTTCTCGGTGACGCCGTTCCCTGGCGGTGAGATTCTCCCGTCCCCCAGCCGCGTGTTTCTCGGTGACGCCGTTCCCTGGCGGTGAGATTCTCCCGTCCCCCAGCCGCGTGTCTCAGTGACGCCGTTCCCTGGCGGTGGGATTCTCCCGTCCCCCAACCGCATGTTTCTCGGTGACGCCGTTCCCTGGCGGTGAGATTCTCCCGTCACCCAGTCGCGTGTTTCTCGGTGACGCCGTTCCCTGGCGGTGAGATTCTCCCGTCCCCCAGCCGCGTGTTTCTCAGTGACGCCGTTCCCTGGCGGTGAGATTGTCCCGTCCCCCAGTCGCGTGTTTCTCAGTGACACCGTTCCCTGGCGGTGAGATTCTCCCGTCTCCCAGGCGCGTGTTTCTCGGTGACGCCGTTCCCTGGTGCTGGGATTCTCCCGTCCCCCAGCCGCGGGTTTCTCGGTGATGTCGTTCCCTGGCGCTGGGATTCTCCGTCCCCCAGCCACGTGTTTCTCGGTGACGCCGTTCCCTGGCGGTGAGATTCTCCCATCCACAGCCGCGTGTTTCTCAGTGACGCCGTTCCCTGGCGGTGAGATTCTCCCGTCACCCAACCGCGTGTTTCTCGGTGACGCCGTTCCCTGGCGTGAGATTCTCCCGTCCCCCAGCCGCGTGTTTCTCAGTGACGCCGTTCCCTGGCGGTGGGATTCTTCCGTCTCCCAGCCGCGTGTTTCTCAGTGACGCCGTTCCCTGGCGGTGGGATTCTCCCGTCCCCCAGCCGCGTGTTTCTCAGTGACGCCGTTCCCTGGCGGTGGGATTCTCCCGTCCCCCAGTCGCGTGTTTCTCAGTGACGCCGTTCACTGGCGGTGAGATTCTCCCGTCCACCAGCCGCGTGTCTCAGTGACGCGGCGATCCCTGGCGGTGAGATTCTCCCGTCACCCAACCGCGTGTTTCTCGGTGACGCCGTTCCCTGGCGCTGGGATTCTCCCGTCACCCAGTCGCGTGTGTCTCGGTGACGCCGTTCCCTGGCGGTGGGATTCTCCCGTCCCCCAGTCGCGTGTGTCTCAGTGACGCCGTTCCCTGGCGGTGGGATTCTCCCGTCCCCCAGTCGCGTGTTTCTCAGTGACACCGTTCCCTGGCGGTGAGATTCTCCCGTCCCTCAGCCGTGTGTTTCTCGGTGATGCCGTTCCCTGGCGGTGAGATTCTCCCGTCTCCCAGCCGCGTGTTTCTCAGTGACGCCGTTCCCTGGCGGTGAGATTCTCCCGTCCCTCAGCCGTGTGTTTCTCGGTGATGCCGTTCCCTGGCGCTGGGATTCTCCGTCCCCCAGCCGCGGGTTTCTCGGTGTTGTCGTTCCCTGGCGGTGAGATTCTCCCGTCTCCCAGCCGCGGGTTTCTCGGTGATGTCGTTCCCTGGCGGTGAGATTCTCCCGTCTCCCAGCCGTGTGTTTCTCGGTGACGCCGTTCCCTGGCGCTGGGATTCTCCGTCCCCCAGCCACGTGTTTCTCGGTGACGCCGTTCCCTGGCGGTGAGATTCTCCCGTCCACAGCCGCGTGTTTCTCAGTGACGCCGTTCCCTGGCGGTGAGATTCTCCCGTCACCCAACCGCGTGTTTCTCGGTGACGCCGTTCCCTGGCGTGAGATTCTCCCGTCCCCCAGCCGCGTGTTTCTCAGTGACGCCGTTCCCTGGCGGTGGGATTCTTCCGTCTCCCAGCCGCGTGTTTCTCAGTGACGCCGTTCCCTGGCGGTGGGATTCTCCCGTCCCCCAGCCGCGTGTTTCTCAGTGACGCCGTTCCCTGGCGGTGGGATTCTCCCGTCCCCCAGCCGCGTGTTTCTCAGTGACGCCGTTCCCTGGCGGTGGGATTCTCCCGTCCCCCAGCCGCGTGTTTCTCAGTGACGCCGTTCCCTGGCCGTGAGGTTCTCCGTCCCCCAGTCGCGTGTTTCTCAGTGACGCCGTTCACTGGCGGTGAGATTCTCCCGTCCACCAGCCGCGTGTCTCAGTGACGCGGCGATCCCTGGCGGTGAGATTCTCCCGTCACCCAACCGCGTGTTTCTCGGTGACGCCGTTCCCTGGCGCTGGGATTCTCCCGTCACCCAGTCGCGTGTGTCTCGGTGACGCCGTTCCCTGGCGGTGGGATTCTCCCGTCCCCCAGTCGCGTGTGTCTCAGTGATGCCGTTCCCTGGCGGGGGGATTCTCCCGTCCCTCAGCCGCGTGTTTCTCAGTGACGCCGTTCCCTGGCGGTGGGATTCTCCCGTCCCCCAGCCGCGTGTGTCTCAGTGACGCCGTTCCCTGGCGGTGGGATTCTCCCGTCCCCCAGTCGCGTGTGTCTCGGTGACGCCGTTCCCTGGCGGTGAGATTCTCCCGTCACCCAGCCGCGTGTTTCTCAGTGACGCCGTTCCCTGGCGGTGGGATTCTCCCGTCCCCCAGTCGCGTGTGTCTCAGTGACGCCGTTCCCTGGCGGTGGGATTCTCCCGTCCCCCAGTCGCGTGTGTCTCGGTGACGCCGTTCCCTGGCGGTGAGATTCTCCCGTCCCCCAGCCGCGTGTTTCTCGGTGACGCCGTTCCCTGGCGGTGAGGTTCTCCGTCCCCCAGTCGCGTGTCTCAGTGATGCCGTTCCCTGGCGGTGAGATTCTCCCGTCCCCCAGCCGCGTGTTTCTCGGTGACGCCGTTCCCTGGCGGTGAGATTCTCCCATCACCCAGCCGCGTGTTTCTCAGAGACGCCGTTCCCTGGCGCTGGGATTCTCCCGTCCCCCAGCCGCGTGTTTCTCGGTGACGCCGTTCCCTGGCGGTGAGATTCTCCCATCACCCAGCCGCGTGTTTCCCAGAGACGCCGTTCCCTGGCGGTGAGATTCTCCCGTCGCCCAGCCGCGTGTTTCTCGGTGACGCCGTTCCCTGGCGGTGAGATTCTCCGTCCCCCAGCCGCGTGTGTCTCAGTGACGCCGTTCCCTGGCGGTGAGATTCTCCCGTCCCCCAGCCGCGTGTGTCTCAGTGACGCCGTTCGCCCGGGGGGGGATTCTCCCGTCCCCCAACCGCGTGTTTCTCGGTGACGCAATTCCCTGGCGGTGAGATTCTCCCGCCCCCCAACCGCGTGTTTCTCGGTGACGCAATTCCCTGGCGGTGAGATTCTCCCGTCCCCCAGTCGCGTGTCTCAGTGACGCCGTTCCCTGGCGGTGAGATTCTCCCGTCCCCCAGTCGCGTGTCTCAGTGACGCCGTTCCCTGGCGGAGAGATTCTCCCGTCTCCCAGCCGCGTGTTTCTCAGAGACGCCGTTCCCTGGCGGTGAGATTCTCCCGTCCCCCAGTCGCGTGTTTCTCGGTGACGCAATTCCCTGGCGGTGAGATTCTTCCATCCCCCAGCCGCGTGTTTCTCAGTGACGCCGTTCCCTGGCGGTGAGATTCTCGTCCCCCAGTCGCGTGTTTCTCAGTGACGCCGTTCCCTGGCGCTGGGATTCTCCCGTCCCACAACCGTGTGTTTCTCAGTGACGCCGTTCCCTGGCGGAGAGATTCTCCCGTCTCCCAGCCGCGTGTTTCTCAGTGACGCCGTTGCCTGGCGCTGGGATTCTCCCGTCCCACAACCGTGTGTTTCTCAGTGACGCCGTTCCCTGGCGCTGGGATTCTCCCGTCCCACAACCGTGTGTTTCTCAGTGACGCCGTTCCCTGGCGCTGGGATTCTCCCGTCCCACAACCGTGTGTTTCTCAGTGACGCCGTTCCCTGGCGGAGAGATTCTCCCGTCTCCCAGCCGCGTGTTTCTCGGTGACTCCGTTCCGTGGCGGTGAGATTCTCCCATCCCCCAGCCGCGTGTTTCTCAGTGACGCGGCGATCCCTGGCGGTGAGATTCTCGCCCCCCAGCCGCGTGTGTCTCAGTGACGCCGTTCCCTGGCGGTGAGATTCTCCCGTCCCACAACCGTGTGTTTCTCAGTGACGCCGTTCCCTGGCGGTGAGATTCTCGCCCCCCAGCCGCGTGTGTCTCAGTGACGCCGTTCCCTGGCGGTGAGATTCTCCCGTCCCCCAGCCGCGTGTTTCTCGGTGACGCCGTTCCCTGGCGGTGAGATTCTCCCGTCCCCCAGCCGCGTGTTTCTCAGTGACGCCGTTCCCTGGCGGTGAGATTCTCCCGTCCCCCAGTCGCGTGTTTCCCAGTGACGCCGTTCCGTGGCGGTGAGATTCTCCCGTCCCCCAGCCGCGTGTTTCTCAGAGACGCCGTTCCCTGGCGGTGAGATTCTCCCGTCCCCCAGTCGCGTGTTTCCCAGTGACGCCGTTCCGTGGCGGTGAGATTCTCCCGTCCACAGCCGCGTGTTTCTCGGTGACGCCGTTCCCTGGCGGTGAGATTCTCGTCCCCCAGTCACACGTTTCTCAGTGACTCCGTTCCCGGGCGGTGAGATTCTCCCATCACCCAGCCGCGTGTTTCTCGGTGACGCCGTTCCCTGGCGGTGAGATTCTCCCGTCCCCCAGCCGCGTGTTTCTCAGTGACGCCGTTCCCTGGCGGTGAGATTCTCCCGTCCCCCAGCCGTGTTTCTCAGTGACGCCGTTCCCTGGCGGTGAGATTCTCCCGTCCCCCAGCCGCGTGTTTCTCGGTGACGCCGTTCCCTGGCGGTGAGATTCTCCCGTCCCCCAGCCGCGTGTTTCTCAGAGACGCCGTTCCCTGGCGGTGAGATTCTCCCGTCCCCCAGCCGCGTGTGTCTCAGTGACGCCGTTCCCTGGCGGTGAGATTCTCCCGTCCCCCAGCCGCGTGTTTCTCAGTGACGCCGTTCCCTGGCGGTGAGATTCTCCCGTCCCCCAGCCGCGTGTGTCTCAGTGACGCCGTTCCCTGGCGGTGAGATTCTCCCGTCCCCCAGCCGCGTGTGTCTCAGAGACGCCGTTCCCTGGCGGTGGGATTGTCCCGTCCCCCAGTCGCGTGTTTCTCGGTGATGCCGTTCCCTGGCGGTGAGATTCTCCCGTCCCCCAGCCGCGTGTGTCTCAGTGACGCCGTTCCCTGGTGGTGAGATTGTCCCGTCCCCCAGTCGTGTGTTTCTCGGTGATGCCGTTCCCTGGCGGTGAGATTGTCCCGTCCCCCAGTCGTGTGTTTCTCGGTGATGCCGTTCCCTGGCGGTGGGATTGTCCCGTCCCCCAGCCGCGTGTTTCTCAGTGACGCCGTTCCCTGGCGGTGGGATTCTCCCGTCCCCCAGCCGCGTGTTTCTCAGTGACGCCGTTCCCTGGCGGTGAGGTTCTCCGTCCCCCAGTCGCGTGTTTCTCAGTGACGCCGTTCACTGGCGGTGAGATTCTCCCGTCCACCAGCCGCGTGTCTCAGTGACGCGGCGATCCCTGGCGGTGAGATTCTCCCGTCACCCAACCGCGTGTTTCTCGGTGACGCCGTTCCCTGGCGCTGGGATTCTCCCGTCACCCAGTCGCGTGTGTCTCGGTGACGCCGTTCCCTGGCGGTGGGATTCTCCCGTCCCCCAGTCGCGTGTGTCTCAGTGACGCCGTTCCCTGGCGGTGGGATTCTCCCGTCCCTCAGCCGCGTGTTTCTCAGTGACGCCGTTCCCTGGCGGTGGGATTCTCCCGTCCCCCAGCCGCGTGTGTCTCAGTGACGCCGTTCCCTGGCGGTGGGATTCTCCCGTCCCCCAGTCGCGTGTGTCTCGGTGACGCCGTTCCCTGGCGGTGAGATTCTCCCGTCACCCAGCCGCGTGTTTCTCAGTGACGCCGTTCCCTGGCGGTGGGATTCTCCCGTCCCCCAGTCGCGTGTGTCTCAGTGACGCCGTTCCCTGGCGGTGGGATTCTCCCGTCCCCCAGTCGCGTGTGTCTCGGTGACGCCGTTCCCTGGCGGTGAGATTCTCCCGTCCCCCAGCCGCGTGTTTCTCGGTGACGCCGTTCCCTGGCGGTGAGGTTCTCCGTCCCCCAGTCGCGTGTCTCAGTGATGCCGTTCCCTGGCGGTGAGATTCTCCCATCCCCCAGCCGCGTGTTTCTCGGTGACGCCGTTCCCTGGCGGTGAGATTCTCCCATCACCCAGCCGCGTGTTTCTCAGAGACGCCGTTCCCTGGCGCTGGGATTCTCCCGTCCCCCAGCCGCGTGTTTCTCGGTGACGCCGTTCCCTGGCGGTGAGATTCTCCCATCACCCAGCCGCGTGTTTCTCAGAGACGCCGTTCCCTGGCGGTGAGATTCTCCCGTCCCCCAGCCGCGTGTGTCTCGGTGACGCCGTTCCCTGGCGGTGAGATTCTCCGTCCCCCAGCCGCGTGTGTCTCAGTGACGCCGTTCGCCCGGGGGGGGATTCTCCCGTCCCCCAACCGCGTGTTTCTCGGTGACGCAATTCCCTGGCGGTGAGATTCTCCCGCCCCCCAACCGCGTGTTTCTCGGTGACGCAATTCCCTGGCGGTGAGATTCTCCCGTCCCCCAGTCGCGTGTGTCTCAGTGACGCCGTTCCCTGGCAGTGAGATTCTCCCGTCCCCCAGTCGTGTGTCTCAGTGACGCCGTTCCCTGGCGGTGAGATTCTCCCGTCCCCCAGTCGCGTGTCTCAGTGACGCCGTTCCCTGGCGGAGAGATTCTCCCGTCTCCCAGCCGCGTGTTTCTCAGAGACGCCGTTCCCTGGCGGTGAGATTCTCCCGTCCCCCAGTCGCGTGTTTCTCGGTGACGCAATTCCCTGGCGGTGAGATTCTTCCATCCCCCAGCCGCGTGTTTCTCAGTGACGCCGTTCCCTGGCGGTGAGATTCTCGTCCACCAGTCGCGTGTTTCTCAGTGACGCCGTTCCCTGGCGCTGGGATTCTCCCGTCCCACAACCGTGTGTTTCTCAGTGACGCCGTTCCCTGGCGGAGAGATTCTCCCGTCTCCCAGCCGCGTGTTTCTCAGTGACGCCGTTCCCTGGCGCTGGGATTCTCCCGTCCCACAACCGTGTGTTTCTCAGTGACGCCGTTCCCTGGCGCTGGGATTCTCCCGTCCCACAACCGTGTGTTTCTCAGTGACGCCGTTCCCTGGCGCTGGGATTCTCCCGTCCCACAACCGTGTGTTTCTCAGTGACGCCGTTCCCTGGCGGAGAGATTCTCCCGTCTCCCAGCCGCGTGTTTCTCGGTGACTCCGTTCCGTGGCGGTGAGATTCTCCCATCCCCCAGCCGCGTGTTTCTCAGTGACGCGGCGATCCCTGGCGGTGAGATTCTCGCCCCCCAGCCGCGTGTGTCTCAGTGACGCCGTTCCCTGGCGGTGAGATTCTCCCGTCCCACAACCGTGTGTTTCTCAGTGACGCCGTTCCCTGGCGGTGAGATTCTCGCCCCCCAGCCGCGTGTGTCTCAGTGACGCCGTTCCCTGGCGGTGAGATTCTCCCGTCCCCCAGCCGCGTGTTTCTCGGTGACGCCGTTCCCTGGCGGTGAGAATCTCCCGTCCCCCAGCCGCGTGTTTCTCAGTGACGCCGTTCCCTGGCGGTGAGATTCTCCCGTCCCCCAGTCGCGTGTTTCCCAGTGACGCCGTTCCGTGGCGGTGAGATTCTCCCGTCCCCCAGCCGCGTGTTTCTCAGAGACGCCGTTCCCTGGCGGTGAGATTCTCCCGTCCCCCAGTCGCGTGTTTCCCAGTGACGCCGTTCCGTGGCGGTGAGATTCTCCCGTCCACAGCCGCGTGTTTCTCGGTGACGCCGTTCCCTGGCGGTGAGATTCTCGTCCCCCAGTCACACGTTTCTCAGTGACTCCGTTCCCGGGCGGTGAGATTCTCCCATCACCCAGCCGCGTGTTTCTCGGTGACGCCGTTCCCTGGCGGTGAGATTCTCCCGTCCCCCAGCCGCGTGTTTCTCAGTGACGCCGTTCCCTGGCGGTGAGATTCTCCCGTCCCCCAGCCGTGTTTCTCAGTGACGCCGTTCCCTGGCGGTGAGATTCTCCCGTCCCCCAGCCGCGTGTTTCTCGGTGACGCCGTTCCCTGGCGGTGAGATTCTCCCGTCCCCCAGCCGCGTGTTTCTCAGAGACGCCGTTCCCTGGCGGTGAGATTCTCCCGTCCCCCAGCCGCGTGTGTCTCAGTGACGCCGTTCCCTGGCGGTGAGATTCTCCCGTCCCCCAGCCGCGTGTTTCTCAGTGACGCCGTTCCCTGGCGGTGAGATTCTCCCGTCCCCCAGCCGCGTGTGTCTCAGTGACGCCGTTCCCTGGCGGTGAGATTCTCCCGTCCCCCAGCCGCGTGTGTCTCAGAGACGCCGTTCCCTGGCGGTGGGATTGTCCCGTCCCCCAGTCGCGTGTTTCTCGGTGATGCCGTTCCCTGGCGGTGAGATTCTCCCGTCCCCCAGCCGCGTGTGTCTCAGTGACGCCGTTCCCTGGTGGTGAGATTGTCCCGTCCCCCAGTCGTGTGTTTCTCGGTGATGCCGTTCCCTGGCGGTGAGATTGTCCCGTCCCCCAGTCGTGTGTTTCTCGGTGATGCCGTTCCCTGGCGGTGGGATTGTCCCGTCCCCCAGTCGCGTGTTTCTCGGTGATGCCGTTCCCTGGCGGTGAGATTCTCCCGTCCCCCAGTCGCGTGTTTCTCAGAGACGCCGTTCCCTGGCGGTGAGATTCTCCGGTACCCCAGCCTCGTGTGTCTCAGTGCCGCCGTTCCCTGGCGGTGAGATTCTCCCGTCCCCCAGCCGCGTGTTTCTCAGTGACGCGGCGATCCCTGGCGGTGAGATTCTCCGGTACCCCAGCCGCGTGTTTCTCAGTGACGCCGTTCCCTGGCGGTGAGATTCTCCCGTCCCCCAGCCGCGTGTTTCTCAGTGACGCCGTTCCCTGGCGGTGAGATTCTCCCGTCCCCCAGCCGCGTGTTTCTCGGTGACGCCGTTCCCTGGCGGTGAGATCCTCCCGTCCCCCAGCCGCGTGTTTCTCAGTGACGCCGTTCCCTGGCGGTGAGATTCTCCCGTCCCCCAGCCGCGTGTTTCTCAGTGACGCCGTTCCCTGGCGGTGAGATTCTCCCGTCCCCCAGCCGCTTGTTTCTCAGTTACGCCGTTCCGTGGCGGTGAGATTCTCCCGTCCCCCAGCCGCGTGTTTCTCGGTGACGCCGTTCCCTGGCGATGAGATTCTCCCGTCCCCCAGCCGCGTGTTTCTCGGTGACGCCGTTCCCTGGCGATGAGATTCTCCCGTCCCCCAGCCGCGTGTTTCTCGGTGACGCCGTTCCCTGGCGATGAGATTCTCCCGTCCCCCAGTCGCGTGTTTCTCGGTGACGCCGTTCCCTGGCGATGAGATTCTCCCGTCCCCCAGCCGCGTGTTTCTCGGTGACGCCGTTCCCGGGCGGTGAGATTCTCCCGTCCCCCAGCCGCGTGTGTCTCAGTGACGCCGTTCCCTGGCGATGAGATTCTTCTGTCCCCCAGCCGCGTGTTTCTTGGTGACGCCGTTCCCTGGCGGTGAGATTCTCCCGTCCCCCAACCGCGTGTTTCTCGGTGACTTCGTTCCCTGGCGGTGAGATTCTCCCGTCTCCCAGCCGCGTGTTTCTCGGTGACGCCGTTCCCTGGCGGTGAGATTCTCCCGTCCCCCAGTCGCGTGTTTCTCGGTGACGCAATTCCCTGGCGGTGGGATTCTCCCGTACCCCAGCCGCGTGACTCTCAGTGACGCCGTTCCCTGGCGGTGAGGTTCTCCCGTCCCCCAGTCGCGTGTTTCTCGGTGACGCCGTTCCCTGGCGGTGAGATCCTCCCGTCCCCCAGCCGCGTGTTTCTCAGTGACTCCGTTCCGTGGCGGTGAGATTCTCCCGACCCCCAGCAGCGTGTTTCTCAGTGACGCCGTTCCCTGGCGGTGAGGTTCTCCCGTCCCCCAGTCGCGTGTTTCTCGGTGACGCCGTTCCCTGGCGGTGAGATCCTCCCGTCCCCCAGCCGCGTGTTTCTCAGTGACTCCGTTCCCTGGCGGTGAGATTCTCCCGACCCCCAGCCGCGTGTTTCTCGGTGACGCCGTTCCCTGGCGCTGAGATTCTCCCGTCACCCAGCCGCGTGTTTCTCAGTGACGCCGTTCCCTGGCGCTGAGATTCTCCCGTCCCCCAGCCGCGTGTGTCTCAGTGACGCCGTTCGTGGCGCTGGGATTCTCCCGTCCCCCAGCCGCGTGTTTCTCGGTGACGCCGTTCCCTGGCGGTGAGATTCTCCCGTCCCCCAGCCGCGTGTTTCTCGGTGACGCCGTTCACTGGCGGTGAGATTCTCCCGTCACACAGCCGCGTGGTTCTCAGTGACGCCGTGCCCTGGCGGTGAGATTCTCCCGTCCCCCAGCCGCGTGTTTCTCGGTGACGCCGTTCCCTGGCGGTGAGATTCTCCCGTCCCCCAGCCGCGTGTTTCTCAGTGACGCCGTTCCCTGGCGGTGGGATTCTCCCGTCCCCCAGTCACGTGTGTCTCGGTGACGCCGTTCACTGGCGGTGAGATTCTCCCGTCCCCCAGTCGCGTGTTTCTCAGTGACGCCGTTCACTGGCGGTGAGATTCTCCCGTCCCCCAGTCACGTGTGTCTCGGTGACGCCGTTCCCTGGCGGTGAGATTCTCGTTCCCCAGTCGCGTGTTTCTCAGTGACGTCGTTCCCTGGCGGTGAGATTCTACCGTCCCCCAGCCGCGTGTGTCTCAGTGACGCCGTTCCCTGGCGGTGAGATTCTCCCGTCACCCAGCCGCGTGTCTCAGTGACGCCGTTCCCTGGCGGTGTGATTCTCCCGTCTCCCAGCCGCGTGTTTCTCGGTGACGCCGTTCCCTGGCGCTGGGATTCTCCCGTCCCCCAGCCGCGTGTCTCAGTGACGCCGTTCCCTGGCGGTGAGATTCTCGTTCCCCAGCCGCGTGTCTCAGTGACGCCGTTCCCTGGCGGTGAGATTCTCCCGTCTCCCAGCCGCGTGTGTCTCAGTGACGCCGTTCCCTGGCGGTGAGATTCTCGTCCCCCAGTCGCGTGTTTCTCAGTGACGCGGCGATCCCTGGCGGTGAGATTCTCCCGTCCCCCAGCCGCGTGTGTCTCAGTGACGCGGCGATCCCTGGCGGTGAGATTCTCCCGTCCCCCAGCCGCGTGTTTCTCAGTGACGCGGCGATCCCTGGCGCTGGGGTTCTCTACTCTCGCCGCTTGTGAATGGAATCCCCATTGAAGCCCCCCCACTCCGCCGGGAAGCCCGCGGACGGAGATACGCTGCTGGCGTGAACAGAGAATCACAACAGCAGTGAATTGCAGCCACTACCTAACACGCGCAATGGAATGAGTGCATGACGAACACACTCATTACCAACTAAACTTCCTTGTAACTCGTAAAATTCCTTCTCATTGATCATAAACATCATCTTCCACCTTTGGTGTGACGCGTGTTAGTTTGCTTTTTGCTTTGGTCAGTTCACTGTGATACTGAGTCACATCTGAAACACCTGTTAACTGTTCCCCAGGATTCCCTAAATAGCCTATCGTGTTACTCTAATCCTGCCTGGTGCTGTGATATCCAGATCTACTGAAGTGCTTTAATCCTTCTCCTTCCTGCCTGTAACTCTTCCGTTGTACTGATGCTTGCATCAAGTGTCTTCATGATGTTGGAAATCACCGAATGCCTATTCTTAGTGCCACTGGGGAATGTTCCACTTCTTCTAACAATGCTGCCGGAAATGACTTTCTCTTCCGGAATGTTTTTGAAGGTAGCACAGATCTAATATGAGAGGGAATCTTCCTGAGCTAAAACCCAGTTACAACCTGCCCGTATGTGACATCTTAGCACAATGCAGAAATTTAAATGCTAGCATTGAAACAGCGATCTCTAACTTGAACTTCTTCAATCTTGTACAGTCTGTTAAAGTCCATGACAAATTCTTCCACAGAATGACAATCTGTCTCTCGAAATCTATCAAAATCTGACGGGCAAAATTTCATCCATGAGCCCTAACAGGAAGATCCAAACCTTCATCAATATCCAACTAACGGGGCATCCAGCTCAAAAACACTTTGCTTCGGATTTGCCTTTTGTTAGGAACCCAAGGCCACACCTTGTTTCCTCTTTGCTCGGGATATAACCGGTGTCCACATATTGACCTCATTCTTCCATTGGATCAGTCTCTGAAAACAGCGGAGTAATCGAACCCTGACAATTTACACTTACTCTCTGCCTTTCCCACAATGGCCACTGGGATTGTAATCTGTTCGAAAAGAAAATGTTCTCTTTGTTTCCAACCTTCACCTTGGGGTCACTGCTCTCTGTTTCCACCTTGTGGGTCTGATCATAGAACTATAGAACTTACAACCATTCGGCCCATTGAGTCTGCACCGGCCCTTGGAAAGAGCACCCTACCCAAGCCCACACCTCCACCCTATCCCCATAACCCAGTAACCCCAGGTAACCTTTTTGGACACTAAGGGCAATTTATCACGGCCAATCCACCTAACCTGCACGTCTTTGGATTGTGGGAGGAAACCGGAGCACCCGGAGGAAACCCACGCACACACGGGGAGAACGTGCAGACTCCGCACAGACAGAGACCCAGCAGGGAATCGAACCTGGCACCCTGCAGCTGTGAAGCAACTGTGCTAACCACCGTGCTACCGTGCCACCCATAGTCAGTTAGTCAATTGCTGAGGAAGAAACCAGAGCCAATCTTTATTTGTGATAGATTTATTCAGGTAGTATGTATTAGGGGTCATGTGGGACTGTGAAGCCGTGATGCTATTGGCTGACAGATCCCGGGTCCTGGTTGGCTGTTGACTCCTGGCTCCGCCCTGAAGGCGGAGTATAAGAACTCGAGCTTCTCCCCGCCGCTCCATTCTGTTGCTGAACTGCTGGGGACAAGTCTCGCTTAATAAAGCCTCATCGACTTCATCTCTACTCGTCTCTCTCGTAAGTCATTGTGCGCTACAATTTATTAAGCGAGCTTAAAGGACTATGGAGCTCCGGATCGCCCCGGAATGCCTGCGGATCAGCCCCCACGCAGCGAACTCGGCAGCAGTTTTTAAACACTGGCAAGCTTGTTTTGAAGGCTACCTCCGAACGGCCCCCGGCCGGATCACAGAAGACCAGAAAATGCAGGTCCTGCATTCGAGGGTAAGCCCGGAGATTTACCCTCTCATAGAAGACGCAGAGGATTTCCCGACGGCGCTCGCAGCACTGAAGAGCCTCTACGTTCGCCCCGTGAACCAGGTCGACGCACGCTACCAACTCGCAACGAGACGGCAAAGTCCCGGAGAATCTTTAGAGGAATTCTACGCCGCGCTGCTAATTTTGGGACGGGCCTGCAGCTGCCCGCCGGTAAACGCGATGGAACACACGGACATGCTAATTCGCGATGCGTTTGTGGCAGGTATGAACTCTCTCCCCAAATCCGCCAAAGACTTTTAGAAAAAGAGTCGCTAGGACTCTCAGAGGCACGGGCCATTGCAGCTTCCCTAAATGTGGCCTCGCAAAACGCCCGCGCCTACGACCCCGACTTCATCTCTACTCGTCTCTCTCGTAAGTCATTGTGCGCTACAATCACTAAGGGTATATCTCCTCACATGACCTTCACCTGGTGTCTCTTCATAGTTGCTCAAGTCAACAACTAATCAATGTCCTCCACCTTAATATACTTAAACTTCAGTTGATCGAATGAACATACACTGTCCCATCAAACTCTCCGAGGGCAGGTGCATCATAAGGTTGGAGAGTAAAGCTCCTCTACACTGTCTGCAATGCGGATAGACATCAAGACCAGCTGGCATAATAAGCGATGACATAATTGAATACCTTGTTGGCGCAGACAACGAACACAATGTTCTCCATGTTCCCATGTGGCCCCAATTCCTGCTTCATCTCATCAAGCCAGCTCTCCAGCGCATCAAAGGAGTCCTTCTGTCCAACATCATAGGCGAGGATCACCCCTTGAGTATCTTTGTAAAACTCATTGCGCACCTGTCACAGACAAAACCACTGCTGACAATCAAGTAATTTAGCGGAGCTGCTGAGCTGAGCAGTCATCACAGGGGAGCCAACAGATGAAAGGAGCATCCTATCTTTTGCAGTTCACATTAGGGGAACATTTGGAACACAAGCATGGCTACAATATGAGACTTTGAGCTTTCCCGTGTCTAGCGACACACACGTCTGCTTCCATGGCTCGTTTCACCAGCGGCTATAAACTTCAGGGGCACCACCCTAAATGGAGCCTTGCTGACCAGGAGACACTCTCGATCTTATCCCCTGCCACAGACGGATTGGAAGGGTTTACGGTGTCACAAACATATATCAGGAAAATACAAGAAATTGTGATATTTTCTGTTGGTTAAGTTCTGATCAAAGTTTAAAAGGCTGGAAAGATAGTTAAGGCAAAGGAACAGTGACCCCGTGACTATAAACTGTGCATTTGATATGCTAATGAGCCGAACAAGACTGCAAACAAATGTTTACCAAAGGCAGTTTCGTGAAAATGGACACAGTACATCAAATCTGAATGGGTTATTAGGCTTTAAAGGATCTGGGGCGTCATTCTCCGACCCCCCGCCGGGTTGGAGAATCGCCGGGGGCTGCCGTGAATCCCGCCCCCGCCGGTTGCCGAAGTCTCCGGCACCGGATATTCGGCGGGGCGGGAATCGGGCCGCGCCGGTTGGCGGGCCCCCCCGCTGGATTCTCCAGCCCGAATGGGCCGAAGTCCCGCCGATAAATTTCCTGTCCCGCCGGCGTGGATTAAACCACCTTTTGAATGGCGGGACAAGGCGACGTGGTGGGCTCCGGGGTCCTGGGGGGGGGGGGGGGGGGGGGCGCGGGGCGATCTGGCCCCGGGGGGTGCCCCCACGGTGGCCTGGCCCGTGGGGGCACTCTTTCCCTTCCGCCTCCGCCACGGTCTCCACCATGGCGGAGGCGGAAGAGACTCCCTCCACTGCGCATGCGTGGGAAACTGTCAGCGGCCGCTGACACTCCCGCGCATACGCCGCCCGGGGATGTCATTTCCGCGCCAGCTGGAGGGGCACCAAAGGCCGTTTCCGCCAGCTGGCGGGGCGGAAATTCCTCCGGCGCCGGCCTAGCCCCTCAATGTTGGGGCTCGGCCCCCAAAGATGTGGAGCATTCCGCACCTTTGGGGCAGCGCGATGCCCGTCTGATTGGCGCCGTTTTGGGCGCCAGTCGGCGGACATCGCGCCGTTCGGGAGAATTTCGCCCCAGATATCCAAGGTGTGAAATAAAGGGGTGATAGAGAAGATGGATAAAGCGAGTTTACTTCTCTTTAAAGCTGGAAAAGCTAAAATAAAGAGATGACGTTAATTAACTCTGGAAGAGTGCAGCCCTGAAGAAATTAGGTACGGATAGTGCAGGATCAAAGAGAAAATGGTATTTAAGGCAATACATCGAGGGCTGAAGGGCCTGTACTGCACTGTAATGTTCTATGAAAGCTATGAAGGGAGCTGCTCTCTATCTCAGCAACAGCAGGAATAGCTGTTAAACTCCCAGCAAGCAGTTTAAAGGAAGCCAGATTTGTAAAGCAATCTTCTGTTCAACCTCACGAGCAACCTAACAGCTGTGTGGAGTTTGCACGTTCTCAACATGTCTGCCTGGGTTTCTTCCGGGAGCTCTAGTTTCCTCCAAAGATGTGCAGGTTAGATGGATTGGCCACGATCAATGCGCGTGATAGGGCGGGGGATTGGGCCTGGATGGAGTCCTCTTTTGGACGGTCCCTGAAGACTCACAGAATCCCTACAGTACACAAGGAGGCTATTTGGCCCATTGAGTCTGCACCAGCCCTCTGAAAGAGTACCCTACCGAGGCCCACTCCCCTGCCTTATCCCCGTAACTCCACCCAATCTTTTTTTTAATTCATTCATGGGGTGTGGTTGTCGCTGGCCCAGAATTTATTGCCCAACCTTGGGGACATTTAAGAGTCAGCAACATTGCTGTGGGCCTGGAGTCACGTGTAGGCCAGACCGGGTAAGGACGGCAGATTTCCTTCCCTAAAGGACATTAGTGAACCAGATGGGTTTTTATGACAATGGTTTAATTCCAGATGTTTTAATTCATTCAAATTTCACCATGTGCAGTGGTGGGATTTGAACCTGGGTCCCCAGAGAGGTACTCTGGGTCTCTGGTTTACTCGTCCAGTGACAATATCACTACGCCACCACCTCCCCATGTTCCACAAGGAAAGGTGCATCTGAGCACCATGGTAGCTGACAAAATGGATACTGACACACAGGGAAATGAAGGGTCAGTTCAACCAGGAAGGAAGGGCCAGGAAGGGCAATAAACAGATTTATTTTTAATTTTTAGAGTACCCAATTCATTTTTTCCAATTAGGAACATAAGAACTAGGAGCAGGAGTAGGCCATCTGGCCCCTCGAGCCTGCTCCACCATTCAATGAGATCATGGCTGATCTTTTGTGGACTCAGCTCCACTTTCCGGCCCGAACACCATAACCCTTAATCCCTTTATTCTTCAAAAAACTATCTATCTTTATCTTAAAAACATTTAATGAAGGAGCCTCGACTGCTTCACTGGGCAAGGAATTCCATTGATTCACACCCCTTTGGGTGAAGAGGTTCCTCCTAAACTCAGTCCTAAATCTACTTCCCCTTATTTTGAGGCTATGCCCCCTAGTTCTGCTTTCACCCGCCAGTGGAAACAACCTGCCCGTATCTATCCTACCTATTCCCTTCATAATCTTATGTTTCTATAGGACCCCTCGCATCCTTCTAAATTCCAACGAGTACAGTCCCAGTCAGCTGAATCTCTCCTCATAATCCAACCCCCGGAACTCTGGGATTAACCTAGTGAATCTCCTCTGCACACCCTCCAGTGCTAGTACGTCTTAAACTCCATCCCTCGCGCAACGAAGGACAAAACTCCATTTGCCTTCTTAATCACCTGTTGCCCCTGTAAACCAACTTTTTGCAACTCATGCACTAGCACACCCAGGTCTCTCTGCACAGCAGCATGTTTTAAAATGTTGTCATTTAAATAATAATCCCTTTTGCTGTTATTCCTACCAAAACGGATAACCTCACATTCGTCAACATTGTATTCCATCTGCCAGACCCTAGCCCATTCACTTAACTGATCCAAATCCCTCTGCAGACTTCCGGTATCCTCTGCACTTTTTGCTTTACCACTCATCTTAGTGTCGTCTGCAAACCTGGACACATTGCACTTGGTCCCCAACTCCAAATCGTCTATGTAAATTGTGAACAATTGTGGGCCCAACACTGATCCCTGAGGGACACCACTAGCTACTGATTGTCAACCAGAGAAACACCCATTAATCCCCACTCTTTACTTTCTATGAATTAACCAATCCTCTATCCATGCTACTACTTTCCCCTTAATGCCATGCATCTTTATCTTATGCAGCAACCTTTTCTGTGGCACCTTGTCAATAGCTTTCTGGAAATCCAGATATACCACATCCATTGGCTCCCCATTACCTACCACACTGTTAATGTCCTCAAAAAATTCCACTCAATTAATTAGGCACGACCTGCCCTTTGTGAACCCATGCTGCCTCTGTCCAATGGGACAATTTCCATCCAGATGCCTCGCTATTTCTTCCTTGATGATAGATTCCAGCATCTTCCGTACTACCGAAGTTAAGCTAACTGGCCTATAATTACCCGCTTTCTGCCTACCTCCTTTTTTAAACAGTGGTGTCACGTTTGCTAATTTCCAATCCGCCGGGACCACCCCAGAGTCTAGTGAATTTTGGTAAATTATCACGAGTGCATTTGCAATTTCCCTAGCCATCTCTTTTAGCACTCTGGGATGCATTCCATCAGGTCCAGGAGACTTGTCTACCTTTAGCCCCATTAGCTTGCCCATCACTACCTCCTTAGTGATAACAATCCTCTCAAGGTCCTCACCTGTCATAGCCTCATTTCCATCAGTCACTGGCATGTTATTTGTGTCTTCCACTGTGAACACCGACCCAAAAAACCTGTTCAGTTCCTCAGCCATTTCCTCATCTCCCATTATTAAATCTCCCTTCTCATCCTCTAAAGTGTTATGGGCCAGGGTTTAGAGAATCCCAAAGTGTATCATGGAGTTCACCTGACCCACAACTTTTAATAGATTGTGGTATGGGGAGCACACGGCCCACTCTACAGGTGTGGGACAGCAGAAAATGGACCAGTGGTTTTTAAAACAAAACAATGTTTATTCTATGAACTCCAGTTAACCTTTTAAAACAAACAGTGAATACCTTGGGGGGCGCATTTGATTTACCTTAGTAAATCAAATACACCCCCCGAAGAATACAAAACTAAGTAACCTGTATGCTGTCCTTTTACACCCAAAAGACTTAACAAACCTTTAAACAGGAACATATTAGGTTTCCATTTAATACTGAGACGTTTTTACAATTCTGAGTTCGCCAAATGATCCATTGATACTCTTTGGATGGCAGAGATCAACAGCAGTACAGCTCACTGAAAAAACACAGACGCACCCAAGCTTTTCTCAAACTGAAACTAAAAAGCAGAAGTAGAGCTCAGCTCCACCCACACTCTGACATCGCTCCAGTAACATGAGCAGCTCCATTTCTTAAATACCCATTTCTGAAAGGGTACTCTCACGTGACAAAAGGACCAATATTTACCTTAGCCACTCTTTTTTGTTTGATATAATTGTAGAAACTTTTACTATCTGTTTTTATATTGTGAGCAAGTTTACTCTCATAATCTATCTTACACTTCTTTATAGCTTTTTTAGTAGCTTTCTGTTGCCCCCTAAAGATTTCCCAGTTCTAGTCTCCCACTAATCGTTGCCACTTTGTATGCTTTTTCCTTCAATTTGATACTCTCCCAAATTTCATTAGATATCCATAGTCGGGCTTTAGAATGGTTTCGCAGGTCGGCGCAACATCGACGGCCGAAGGGCCTGTACTGCCCTGTAATGTTCTAAACCTTTGCTGAGCACTGTGAAAAATGGCTTGGAAGGTTCTCCACTGTTCCTCAACTGTTTCACCATAAAGTCTTTGCTCCCAGTCTACCTTAGCTAGCTCGTCTCTCATCCCATTGTAATCTCCTTTGTTTAAGCACAAAACACTAGTATTTGATTTTACCTTCTTACCCTCCATCTGTATTTTAAATTCCACCATATTGTGATCGCTCCTTCCGAGAGAATCCCTAACTAGGAGTCTGTGGAATTCATTGCCACAGAGGGCGGTGGAGGCCGGGACGTTGAGTGTCTTTAAGACAGAAGTTGATAAATTCTTGATTTCTCGAGGAATTAAGGGCTATGGAGAGAGAGCGGGTAAATGGAGTTGAAATCAGCCATGATTGAATGGTGGAGTGGACTCGATGGGCCGAATGGCCTTACTTCCGCTCCTATGTCTTATGGTCTTATTAATCAATCCTGTCTCATTACACAGGACCAGATCTAGGACCGCTTGTTCCCTCGTAGGTTCCATTACATACTGTTCTAGGAAACTATCGCGGATACATTCTATAAACTCCTCCTCAAGGCTGCCTTGACCGACCTGGTTAAACTAATCGACATGTCGATTAAAATCCCCCATGAAAAGAGGCAATTTAACGTGGCCAATCCACCTACCCTGCACATCATTGAGTTGTGGGGGTGAAACCCACACAGACACGGGGAGAATGTGCAAACTCCACACGGACAGTGACTCAGAGCCGGGATCGAACCTGGGACCTCGGCGCCGTGAGGCAGCAGGGCTAACCCACTGCACCACCGTGCTGCCCTAATATAAACAGATTTAAACATTGGGGGTGCATTGATTTGTAGAAGATAAAAGAATGATTTGTGAAAGGTGTTTAAAATTATGGAAGGATAGGTATGGTAGATGCCTTTCTCAAACTGGTGGCACATGCACAAGATGAAATAAAGAGACTGATCAGCGTTTTTCACCATGAAAATGATGAGGCTTTGGAATTTATTACAGTAAGAAGTCTTCCAACACCAGGTTAAAGTCCAGCAGGTTTGTTTCAAACACTAGCTTTCGGAGCACTGCTCCTTCACCTGAGGATTCACCTGAGGAAGGAGCAGCGCTCCGAAAGCTAGTGATTCGAAACAAACCTGTTGGACTTTAACCTGGTGTTGTAAGACTTCTTACTGTGCTCACCCCAGTCCAACGCCGGCACCTCCACATCTTTGAATTTATTGACAGAGTTAATGATTAAAGCAGAGATCAGATCAACATTCATGAATGGGTTACAGGTAGTTTGTGGAATGGGGATATAAAGGAATCTGGGATTGGGATACTGCTGGTGTGGTGTACAAGAACCAGCTGGGCTGCTGATCCACCTCTTGTTAGGATACCCATGACATTCGATCACACGGCAGGATCTGAAAACCAAGAGAGTTCCGATGGCTATGTTTATTCCTTGACCAACTCCAAAAACAGCTGAACTGGCTTCCTCACTGCAAGCTGCGACACCCTGACAGAGACCGACACCGGACTGACTGCAGTTTACTGGTTGGAAAGAATGTTGTTACACTTCGCCAGAGGTGAAAGCAGCCTTCCAAATGAACAATCTTTCTCTTACCTACCTCATAGAAGAAAGGCTGACCCGCCATATCAAATATGTTAACTCGAATCTCTCGATCCCTCACCTGCAGCCTGAGGGGGAAGAAAAGAAATAAAACTATCTGGGAAGTAGCTTTGATTTATTTCAGTTCAATTCACTCCTGCAACATAATCCAAACCAGACAATTAATCCACTTTCCAACGACTCCAAGAGAATAGAAACCTGCCAAGGCCCTGTGGGACCGGGATCTCGCTGGCCTGGGAGAGCTTTCCCAGGGCCTTGTGGGATTGGGGTCTCGCTGGCCTGGGAGAGCTTTCCGAGGGCCCTGAGGGACCGGGATCTCGCTGGCCTGGGAGAGCTTTCCCAGGGCCTTGTGGGATTGGGGTCTCGCTGGCCTGGGAGAGCTTTCCCAGGGCCCTGAGGGACCGGGATCTCGCTGGCCTGGGAGAGCTTTCCCAGGGCCTTGTGGGATTGGGGTCTCGCTGGCCTGGGAGAGCTTTCCCAGGGCCCTGTGGGATTGGGGTCTCGCTGGCCTGGGAGAGCTTTCCCAGGGCCCTGTGGGACCAGGTCCTCCCTGGCCTGGGAGAGCTTTCCCAGGGCCCTGTGGGACTGGGACCTCGCTGGCCTGGGAGAGCTTTCCCAGGGCCCTGTGGGACCAGTTCCTCTCTGACCTGGGAGAGATTTCCCAGTCCCCTGTGGGACCGGGGTCTCGCTGGCCTGGGAGAGCTTTCCCAGGGCGCTGTGGGACCAGGTCCTCTCTGACCTGGGAGAGCTTTCCAGGGCCCTGTGGGATTGGGGTCTCGCTGGCCTGGGAGAGCTTTCCCAGGGCCCTGTGGGACCAGGTCCTCTCTGACCTGGGAGAGCTTTCCCAGGGCCCTGTGGGACCGGGGTCTCGCTGGCCTGGGAGAGCTTTCCCAGGGCCCTGTGGGATTGGGGTCTCGCTGGCCTGGGAGAGCTTTCCCAGGGCCCTGTGGGATTGGGGTGTCGCTGGCCTGGGAGAGCTTTCCCAGGGCCCTGTGGGATTGGGGTCTCGCTGGCCTGGGAGAGCTTTCCCAGGGCCTTGTGGGATTGGGGTCTCACTGGCCTGGGAGAGCTTTCCCAGGGCCCTGTGGGACCAGGTCCTCTCTGACCTGGGAGAGCTTTCCCAGGGCCCTGTGGGACCGGGGTTTCGCTGGCCTGGGAGAGCGTTCCCAGGGCCCTGTGGGACCAGGTTCTCTCTGACCTGGGAGACTTTCCAAGGGCCCTGTGGGACCGGGGTCTCGCTGGCCTGGGAGAGCTTTCCCAGGGCCCTGTGGGATTGGGGTCTCGCTGGCCTGGGAGAGCTTTCCCAGGGCCCTTTGGGATTGGGCCCTCGCTGGCCTGTGAGAGCTTTCCCAGGGCCCTGTGGGACCGGGACCTCGCTGGCCTGGGAGAGCTTTCCCAGGGCCCTGTGGGATTGGGGTCTCGCTGGCCTGGGAGAGCTTTCCCAGGGCCCTGTGGGACCGGGATCTCGCTGGCCTGGGAGAGCTTTCCCAGGGACGCTGTGGGAGCGGGTCCTCGCTGGCCTGGGAGAGCTTTCCCAGGGCCCTGTGGGACCGGGTCCTCGCTGGCCTGGGAGAGATTTCCCAGGGCCCTGTGGGACCAGGTCCTCGCTGCCCTGGGAGAGCTTCCCCAGGGCCCTGTGGGATTGGGGTCTCGCTGGCCTGGGAGAGCTTTCCCAGGGACGCTGTGGGAGCGGGTCCTCGCTGGCCTGGGAGAGTTTTCCCAGGGCCCTGTGGGATTGGGGTCTCGCTGGCCTGGGAGAGATTTCCCAGTCCCCTGTGGGGCCGGGGCCTCGCTTGCCTGGGAGAGCTTTCCCAGGGCCCTGTGGGACCAGGTCCTCGCTGGCCTGGGAGAGCTTTCCCAGGGCCCTGTGGGACCAGGTCCTCGCTGGCCTGGGAGAGCTTTCCCAGGGCCCTGTGGGACCAGGTCCTCTCTGGCCTGGGAGAGCTTTCCCAGGGCCCTGTGGGAGCGGTTCCTCGCTGGCCTGGGAGAGCTTTCCCAGGGCCCTGTTGGACCGGGTCCTCGCTGGCCTGGGAGAGCTTTCCCAGGGCCCTGTGGGACCGGGGTCTCTCTGACCTGGGAGAGCTTTCCCAGGGCCCTGTGGGACCGTGACCTCGCTGGCCTGGGAGAGCTTTCCCAGGGCCCTGTGGGATTGGGTCCTCGCTGGCCTGGGAGAGCTTTCCCAGGACCCTGTGGGATTGGGGTCTCGCTGGCCTGGGAGAGCTTTCCCAGGGACGCTGTGGGAGCGGGTCCTCGCTGGCCTGGGAGAGTTTTCCCAGGGCCCTGTGGGATTGGGGTCTCGCTGGCCTGGGAGAGATTTCCCAGTCCCCTGTGGGGCCGGGGCCTCGCTTGCCTGGGAGAGCTTTCCCAGGGCCCTGTGGGACCAGGTCCTCGCTGGTCTGGGAGAGCTTTCCCAGGGCCCTGTGGGAGCGTGTTCTCGCTGGCCTGGGAGAGCTTTCCCAGGGCCCTGTGGGACCGGGACCTCGCTGGCCTGGGAGAGCTTTCCCAGGGCCCTGTGGGACCGGCACCTCGCTGGCCTGGGAGAGATTTCCCAGGGGCCTGTGGGACTGGGGTCTCGCTGGCCTGGGAGAGATTTCCCAGGGCCCTGTGGGACCGGGACCTCGCTGGCCTGGGAGAGATTTCCCAGGGCCCTGTGGGACCAGGTCCTCGCTGACCTGGGAGAGCTTTCCCAGGGCCCTGTGGGACCGGGACCTCGCTGGCCTGGGAGCGATTTCCCAGGGCCCTGTGGGACCAGGTCCTCTCTGGCCTGGGAGAGCTTTCCCAGGGCCCTGTGGGACCGTGACCTCGCTGGCCTGGGAGAGCTTTCCCAGGGCCCTGTGGGACCGGGACCACGCTGTCCTGGGAGAGCTTTCCCAGGGCCCTGTGGGATTAGGGTCTCGCTGGCCTGGGAGAGCTTTCCCAGGGCCGTGTGACTGGGATCTCGCTGGCCTGGGAGAGATTTCCCAGGGCCCTGTGGGACTGGGACCTCGCTGGCCTGGGAGAGATTTCCCAGGGCCCCGTGGGACCGGGTCCTCGCTGGCCTGGGAGAGCTTTCCCAGGGCCCTGTGGGATTGGGGTCTCGCTGGCCTGGGAGATCTTTCCGAGGGCCCTCTGGGACTGGGGTCTCGCTGGCCTGGGAGAGCTTTCCCAGGGCCCTGTCGGACCGGGACCTCGCTGACCTGGGAGAGCTTGCCCAGGGCCCTGTGGGATTGGGGTCTCGCTAGCCTGGGAGATCTTTCCCAGGGCCCTGTGGGACCGGGACCTCGATGACCTGGGAGAGCTTTCCCAGGGCCCTCTGGGACTGGGGTCTCGCTGTTCTGGGAGAGCTTTCCCAGGGCCCTGTGGGACTGGGGTCTCGCTGGCCTGGGAGAGCTTTCCCAGGGACGCTGTGGGACCGGGAACTCGCTGGCCTGGGAGAGATTCCCCAGGGCCCTGTGGGACCGGGGTCTCGCTGGCCTGGGAGAGCTTTCCCAGGGCCCTGTGGGACCAGGTCCTCGCTGGCCTGGGAGAGGTTTCCCAGGGCCCTGTGGGACCGGGGTCTCGCTGGCCTGGGAGAGATTTCCCAGGGCCCTGTGGGACCAGGTCCTCGCTGACCTGGGAGAGCTTTCCCAGGGCCCTGTGGGACCGGGACCTCGCTGGCCTGGGAGAGCTTTCCCAGGGCCCTGTGGGATTGGGGTCTCGCTGGCCTGGGAGAGCTTTCCCAGGACCCTGTGGGATTGGGGTCTCGCTGGCCTGGGAGAGCTTTCCCAGGGCCCTGTGGGACCGGGACCTCACTGGCCTGGGAGAGCTTTCCCAGGGCCCTGTGGGATTGGGGTCTCGCTGGCCTGGGAGAGATTTCCCAGGGCCCTGTGGGACCGGGGTCTCGCTGGCCTGTGAGAGATTTCCGAGGGCCCTGTGGGACTGGGGTCTCGCTGGCCTGGGAGAGCTTTCCCAGGGCCCTGTGGGACCGGGACCTCGCTGGCCTGGGAGAGCTTTCCCAGGGCCCTGTGGGACCGGGACCTCGCTGACCTGGGAGAGCTTTCCCAGGGCCCTGTGGGATTAGGGTCTCGCTGGCCTGGGAGAGCTTTCCCAGGGCCATGTGACTGGGATCTCGCTGGCCTGGGAGAGATTTCCCAGGGCCCTGTGGGACTGGGACCTCGCTGGCCTGGGAGAGATTTCCCAGGGCCCTGTGGGACCGGGTCCTCGCTGGCCTGGGAGAGCTTTCCCAGGGCCCTGTGGGACCGGGGTCTCGCTGGCCTGGGAGAGCTTTCCTAGGGCCCTGTGGGACTGGGACCTCGCTGGCCTGGGAGAGCTTTCCCAGGGCCCTGTGGGATTGGGGTCTCGCTGGCCTGGGAGATATTTCCGAGGGCCCTCTGGGACTGGGGTCTCGCTGGCCTGGGAGAGCTTTCCCAGGGCCCTGGGGGACCGGGACCTCGCTGACCTGGGAGAGCTTTCCCAGGGCCCTGTGGGATTGGGGTCTCGCTGGCCTGGGAGATCTTTTCCAGGGCCCTGTGGGACCGGGACCTCGCTGACCTGGGAGAGCTTTCCCAGGGCCCTCTGGGACTGGGGTCTCGCTGGCCTGGGAGAGCTTTCCCAGGGCCCTGTGGGACTGGGGTCTCGCTGGCCTGGGAGAGCTTTCCCAGGGCCCTCTGGGACTGGGGTCTCGCTGTTCTGGGAGAGCTTTCCCAGGGCCCTGTGGGACTGGGGTCTCGCTGGCCTGGGAGAGCTTTCCCAGGGACGCTGTGGGACCGGGAACTCGCTGGCCTGGGAGAGATTCCCCAGGGCCCTGTGGGACCGGGGTCTCGCTGGCCTGGGAGAGGTTTCCTAGGGCCCTGTGGGACTGGGGTCTCGCTGGCCTGGGAGAGATTTCCCAGGGCCCTGTGGGACCAGGTCCTCGCTGACCTGGGAGAGCTTTCCCAGGGCCCTGTGGGACCGGGACCTCGCTGGCCTGGGAGAGCTTTCCCAGGGCCCTGTGGGATTGGGGTCTCGCTGGCCTGGGAGAGCTTTCCCAGGGCCCTGTGGGATTCGGGTCTCGCTGGCCTGGGAGAGCTTTCCCAGGGCCCTGTGGGACTGGCGTCTCTCTGGCCTGGGAGAGCTTTCCCAGGGCCCTGTGGGACCGGGACCTCGCTGGCCTGGGAGAGCTTTCCGAGGGCCCTGTGGGATTGGGGACTCGCTGGCCTGGGAGAGCTTTCCCAGGGCCCTGTGGGATTGGGGTCTCGCTGGCCTGGGAGAGCTTTCCCAGGGCCCTGTGGGACCGGGGTCTCGCTGGCCTGGGAGAGCTTTCCCAGGGCCCTGTGGGACCGGGGTCTCGCTGGCCTGGGAGAGCTTTCCCAGGGCCCTGTGGGACCGGGGTCTCGCTGGCCTGGGAGAGCTTTCCCAGGGCCCTGTGGGACCGGGGTCTCGCTGGCCTCGGAGAGCTTTCCCAGGGCCCTGTGGGATTGGGGTCTCGCTGGCCTGGGAGAGCTTTCCCAGGGACGCTGTGGGAGCGGGTCCTCGCTGGCCTCGGAGAGCTTTCCCAGGGCCCTGTGGGATTGGGGTCTCGCTGGCCTGGGAGAGCTTTCCCACGGCCCTGTGGCACCGGGACCTCGCTGGCCTGGGAGAGCTTTCCGAGGGCCCTCTGGGACTGGGGTCTCACTGGCCTGGGAGAGCTTTCCCAGGGCCCTGTGGGACTGGGGTCTCACTGGCCTGGGAGAGCTTTCCCAGGGCCCTGTGGGACCGTGTCCTCGCTGGCTTGGGAGGGCTTTCCCAGGGCCCTGTGGGATTGGGGTCTCGCTGGCCTGGGAGAGCTTTCCCAGGGCCCTGTGGGACCGTGTCCTCGCTGCCCTGGGAGAGCTTTCCCAGGGCCCTGTGGGACCGGGGTCTCGCTGGCCTGGGAGATCTTTCCGAGGGCCCTCTGGGACTGGGGTCTCGCTGGCCTGGGAGATCTTTCCGAGGGCCCTGTGGGACCGGGACCTCGCTGGCCTGGGAGAGCTTTCCCAGGGGCCTGTGGGACCGGGACCTCGCTGGCCTGGGAGAGCTTTCCCAGGGCCCTGTGGGATTGGGGTCTCGCTGGCCTGGGAGAGCTTTCCCAGGGCCCTGTGGGACCGGGTCCTCGCTGGCCTGGGAGAGCTTTCCCAGGGACGCTGTGGGACCGGGTCCTCGCTGGCCTGGGAGAGATATCCCAGGGCCCTGTGGGACCGGGGTCTCGCTGGCCTGGGAGAGCTTTCCCAGGGACGCTGTGGGAGCGGGTCCTCGCTGGCCTGGGAGAGCTTTCCCAGGGCCCTGTGGGACCGGGGTCTCGCTGGCCTGGGAGAGATTTCCCAGGGCCCTGTGGGACCGGGGTCTCGCTGGCCTGGGAGAGCTTTCCCAGGGCCCTGTGGGACCGGGGTCTCGCTGGCCTGGGAGAGCTTTCCCAGGGACGCTGTGGGAGCGGGTCCTCGCTGGCCTGGGAGAGCTTTCCCAGGGCCCTGTGGGATTGGGGTCTCGCTGGCCTGGGAGAGATTTCCCAGGGCCCTGTGGGAGCGGGTCCTCGCTGGCCTGGAAGAGTTTTCCCAGGGCCATGTGGGACCGGGACCTCGCTGGCCTGGGTGATCTTTCCCAGGGTCCTGTGGGACCGGGTCCTCGCTGACCTGGGAGAGCTTTCCGAGGGCCCTCTGGGACTGGGGTCTCACTGGCCTGGGAGAGCTTTCCCAGGGACGGTGTGGGACCGGGACCTCGCTGGCCTGGGAGAGATTTCCCAGGGCCCTGTGGGACCGGGGTCTCGCTGGCCTGGGAGAGCTTTCCCAGGGCCCTGTGGGACTGGGGTCTCGCTGGCCTGGGAGAGCTTTCCCACGGCGCTGTGGGACCGGGGTCTCTCTGGCCTGGGAGGGTTTTCCCAGGGCCCTGTGGGACCGGGGTCTCGCTGGCCTGGGAGAGCTTTCCCAGGGCCCTGTGGGACCGGGGTCTCGCTGGCCTGGGAGAGCTTTCCCAGGGCCCTGTGGGATTGGGCCCTCGCTGGCCTGGGAGAGCTTTCCCAGGGCCCTGTGGGACTGGGGTCTCGCTGGCCTGGGAGAGCTTTCCCAGGGCCCTGTGGGACTGGGGTCTCGCTGGCCTGGGTGAGTTTTCCCACGGCGCTGTGGGACCGGGTTCTCGCTGGCCTGGGAGAACTTTCCCAGGGCCCTATGGGATTGGGCCCTCGCTGGTCTGGGAGAGATTTCCCAGGGCCCTGTGGGATTGGGCCCTCGCTGGTCTGGGAGAGCTTTCCCAGGGACGCTGTGGGATTGGGGTCTCGCTGGCCTGGGAGAGCTTTCCCAGGGCCCTATGGGATTGGGCCCTCGCTGACCTGGGAGAGCTTTCCCAGGGCCCTGTGGGATTGGGGTCTCGCTGGCCTGGGAGAGCTTTCCCAGGGCCCTATGGGATTGGGCCCTCGCTGACCTGGGAGAGCTTTCCCAGGGCCCTGTGGGATTGGGGTCTCGCTGGCCTGGGAGAGCTTTCCCAGGGCCCTGTGGGATTGGGCCCTCGCTGGCCTGGGAGAGCTTTCCCAGGGCCCTGTGGGACTGGGGTCTCGCTGGCCTGGGAGAGCTTTCCCAGGCCAGCAGTAACTTCACTGAAGCCTACTTGTGACAATAAGCGATGATTAATATATTATTATTAACATATTTCAAATCAATAATAAGAGCAATGCATTCTCACACTTAGATCACTACCGGTCTGTTAATAGCCAAAAAACAGGGTATAAGCAAAATCAGATCACCAAAGATGGGGGGAAAATTAGCACAGTACGCACTTTGTAACTCCATAGTCGATTCCAATAGTTGCCAAATATTTTGGGACAAACCTCTTCTCACAATATCGTTTAATGATGCAGCTCTGGAAAAAAACAGAGTTACAGTCAGCAATTTAATCAACACTTAATCTGTCCCCATCCCGTACACGGGACGCAGTCCCCAACCCGGACTCGGGACTCTGTCCACATCCCGGACTCGGGACCCTGTCCCCAGCCCGGACTCGGGATTCTGTCCCCAGCCCGGACTCGGGATTCTGTCCCCATCCTGTACTCGGGATTCTGTCCCCATCCCGGACTCGGGACTCTGTCCCCATCCCGTACTCGGGATTCTGTCCCCAGCCCGGACTCGGGATTCAGTCCCCATCCTGTACTCGGGATTCTGTCCCCATCCTGGACTCGGGACTCTGTCCCCATCCCGGACTCGGGATTCTGTCCCCAGCCCGGACTCGGGATTCTGTCCCCAGCCCGTACTCGGGACGCTGTCCCCATCCCGGACTCGGGATTCTGTCCCCAGCCCGTACTCGGGGCGCTGTCCCCATCCTGTACTCGGGATTCTGTCCCCATCCTGTACTCGGGATTCTGTCCCCAGCCCGTACTCGGGATTCTGTCCCCAGCCCGTACTCGGGATTCTGTCCCCATCCCGAACTCGGGACCCTGTCCCCATCCCGGACTCAGGACTCTGTCCCCATCCCGGACTCAGGACTCTGTCCCCATCCCGGACTCAGGACTCTGTCCCCATCCAGAACTCGGGACTCTGTCCCCATCCCGGACTCGGGATTCTGTCCCCATCCCGGACTCGGGACTCTGTCCCCATCCCGGACTCGGGACTCTGTCCCCATCCTGTACTCGGGATTCTCTCCCCAAAAACCAAGAACAAAGAAAAGTACAGCACAGGAACAGGCCCTCCGGCCCTCCAAGCCCGTGCCGACCATGCTGCCCGACTAAACTACAATCTTCTACACTTCCGGGGTCCGTATCCCTCTAGTCCCATCCTATTCATGTATTTGTCAAGATGCCCCTTAAATGTCACTATCGTCCCTGCTTCCACCACCTCCTCCGGTAGCGAGTTCCAGGCACCCACTACCCTCAGTGTAAAAATCTTGCCTCGTACATCTCCTCTAAACCTTGCCCCTCGCACCTTAAACCTATGCCCCCTAGTAATTGACCCCTCTACCCTGGGGAAAAGCCTCTGACTATCCACTCTGTCTATGCCCCTCATAATTTTGTAGACCTCTAGCAGGTCGCTCCTCAACCTCCGTCGTTCCAGTGAGAACAAACCAAGTTTATTCAACTGCTCCTCATAGTTAATGCCCTCCATACCAGGCAACATTCTGGTAAATCTCTTCTGCACCCTCTCTAAAGCCTCCACATCCTTCTGGTAGTGTGGCGACCAAAATTGAACACTATACTCCAAGTGTGGCCTAACTAAGGTTCTATACAGCTGCAACATTCTACCATTCACTGTCTATTCCCTACCTGCATTAGACCTTCCAAAATGCATTACCGCACATTTGTCCGGATTAAACTCCATCTGCCATCTCTCCGCCCAAGTCTCCAAACGATCTAAATCCTGTTGTATCCTCTGACAGTCCTCATCGCTATCCGCAATTCCACCAACCTTTGTGTCGTCCGCAAGCTTACTAATCAGACCAGTTACATTTTCCTCCAAATCATTTATATATCTACGAACAGCAAAGGTCCCAGAGCACTGATCCCTGCGGAACACCACTGGTCACAGCCCTCCAATCAGAAAAGCATCCTTCCATTGCTACTCTCTGCCTTCTATGACCTAGACAGTTCTGTATCCACCTTGCCAGCTCACCTCTAATCCAATGTGACTTCACCTTTTGTACCAGTCTGCCATGAGAGACTTGTCAAAGGCCTTTCGGAAGTCCATATAAACAACATCCACTGCCCTACCTGCATCAATCATCTTTGTGACCTCCTCGAAAAATTCTATGAAGTCAGTGAGACACAACCTCCCCTTCACAAAACCGTGCTGCCTCTCACTAATACGTCCACTTGCTTCCAAATGGGAGTAGATCTGTCTCGAAGAAATCTCTCCAGTAATTTCCCTACCACTGAAGTAAGGCTCACCGGCCTGTAGTTCCCTGGATTATCCTTGCTACCCTTCTTAAAGAGGAACAACATTGGCTATTCTCCAGTCCTCCGGGACATCTCCTGAAGACAGTGAGGATCCAAGGATTTCTGTCAAGGCCTCAGCAATTTCCTCTCTTGCCTCCTTCAGTATTCTGGGGTAGATCCCATCAGGCCCTGGGGACTTATCTACCGTAATATTTTTCAAGACACCCAACACCTTGCCTTTGTGGATCTCAATGTGACCCAGGCTATCTACACACCCTTCTCCAGACTCAACATCCACCAATTCCTTCTCTTTGGTGAATACTGATGCAATGTATTTAATACCTCGCCCATTTCCTCTGGCTCCACACATAGATTCCCTCCCCTGTCCTTCAGTGGGCCAACCCTTTCCCTGGCGACCCTCTTGCTTTTTATATACATGTAAAAAGCCTTGGGATTTTCCTTAACCCTATTTGCCAATGACTTTTCGTGACCCCTTCTAGCCCTCCTGACTCCTTGCTTCAGTTCCTTCCTACTTTCCTTATATGCCACACAGGCTTCGTCTGTTCCCAGCCTTTTAGCCCTGACAAATGCCTCCTTTTTCTTTTTGACGAAGCCTACAATATCTCTCGTTATCCAAGGTTCCCGAAATTTGCCGTATTTATCCTTCTTCCTCAGAGGAACATGCCGGTCCTGAATTCCTTTCAATTGACATTTGAAAGACTCCCACATGTCAGATGTTGATTTGCCCTCAAACATCCGCCCCCAATCTAGGTTCTTCAGTTCCTGCCTAATATTGTTATAATTAGCCTTCCCCCAATTTAGCACATTCATCCTAGGACCACTCTTATCCTTGTCCACCAGTACTTTAAAGCTTACTGAATTGTGGTCACTGTTACCGAAATGCTCCCCTGCTGAAACTCTACCACCTGGCCGGGCTCATTCCCCAATACCAGGTCCAGTACCGCCCCTTCCCTAGTTGGACTATCTACATATTGTTTTAAGAAGCCCTCTGGATGCTCCTTACAAACTCCGCCCCGTCTAAGCCCTTGGCACTAAGTGAGCCCCAGTCAATATTCCTGATCTCTACCCATAGAGCCTCCCCTTCTCACTCTCTCCCCTTTCTGTCCCCCCACCACTCTGTCCCCTCCCCTCTCTATACCCCCACCCCTCACCCAACTCTCATCCTCCCTCACTCTCTCACCCCCACACCTCCCCCTCTCCTCCCTCCCCACTCACCCTCCCTCCCTCCGCCCCCTCACCACCCCCCCACCCCCTCACTACCCCCATCATCCACCCCTCCCCTCCCTCCCCACTCCTCCACCCCTCATCCCCCCTCCCCATCCCCCTTATCCCTCCCCCTCATACCCCCCCATCACTCCCCCCCATCCCCCCCTCTACCACTCCACTCCCCTCCCACCTTATTCGCCCCCTCAAACCCCCTCCCACATCCCCCACCCTCATCCCCTCCTCACCCCTCTACCCCCTTACCCCCCTCCATCCCTTACCCCCCACCCCCCCACAACCCCCTCCCCCACCCCTTACCCCCCACCCCCCATCCTCTTCCCCCCTCCCCCCACCCTCTTACCCCCCTCCCCCTCTTCCCCCCTCCCCCCCCACCCTCTTCCCCCCTTCCCCCCACCCTCTTCCCCCCTTCCCCCCACCCTCTTAACCCCCTGCCCCCCTCCTTACCCCCACTGCCCCCCTCCTTACCCCCCTGCCTCCCCCTTCCTTACCCCCCTGCTTCCCCCTTCCTTACCCCCCTGCCTCCCCCTTCCTTACCCCCCTTCCTTACCCCCCTGCCCCCACCCTTACCCCCCTGCCCCCCCACCCTTACCCCCCTGCCCCCCCCTCCTTACCCCCCTCTCCTTACCCCCCTGACCCCCCACCCTTACCCCCTGCCCCCCTCCTTACCCCCCTCTCCTTACCCCCCCCGCCACAGCCCTCCTTAGCCCCCCGCCCCCTTACCCCCCTCTCCTTACCCCCCCGCCACCGCCCTCCTTAGCCCCCCGCCCCCCCTCCCCCTTCCTTACCCCCCTGCCTCCCCCTTCCTTACCCCCCTGCCCCCCTTCCTTACCCCCCTGCCCCCCACCCTTACCCCCCTGCCCCCCCACCCATACCCCCCTGCCCCCCCCCTCCTTACCCCCCTCTCCTTACCCCCCTGACCCCCCACCCTTACCCCCCTGCCCCCCTCCTTACCCCCCTCTCCTTACCCCCCCGCCACCGCCCTCCTTAGCCCCCCGCCCCCCCTCCCCACCCCCCTGCCCGCCCTCCTTACCCCCCCTGCCCCCACCTCCTTACGCCCCTGCCCCCTCCTTACCCTCCTGCTTCCCCCTCCTTACCCCCCTATCCCCCACTTCCTTACCCCCCTCCTTACCCCCCTGCCCCCCCTTACCCCCTGCCCCCCCTCCTTACCCCCCCTGCCCCCCTCCTTACCCCCCTGCCCCCCACTACTTAACCCCCGCCGCCCCTCCTTCCCCCCTTCCTTACCACCCTGCCCCCCTTACCCCCCCACCCCCCGTGCCCCTCCTTACCCCCATGCCCCCCCTTCCTTACCCCCATGCCCCCCCTTCCTTACCCCCCTGCCCCCCCCTTCCTTACCCACCCTGCCCCCCCTTCCTTACCCCCCTGCCCCCCCTTCCTTAGCCCCCCCTGCCCCCCCTTCCTTACCCACCTGCGCCCCCTTCCTTACCCCCCTGCCCACCCTTCCTTACCCTCCCTGCCCCCCCTTCCTTACCCCCCTGCCCCCCCTTCCTTACCCCCCTGCCCCCCTTCCTTACCCCCTGCCCCCCCTTCCTTACCCCACTGCCCCCCATTCCTTACCCGCCCTTCTTTACCCCCGTCCCCACTTCCTTACCCGCCTCCCTACCCCCCTTTCCTTACCCCCGCCCCCCTTTCCTTACCCCCCTTTCCTTACCTTACCCCCCTGCCCCCCCTTCCTTACCCCCCTGCCCCCCTTCCTTATCCCCTGCCCCCCCTTCCTTACCCCCCTGCCCCCCCTTCCTTACCCCCCCTGCCCTCCTTCCTTACCCCCCTGCCCCCTTCCTTACCCCCCTGCCCCCACTTCCTTACCCCCCTGCCCCCCCTTCCTTACCCCCCCTTTCCTTACGCCCCCCCTTCCTTACCCCCCCTTCGCCCCCCTTCCTTACCCCCCGTCCCCACTTCCTTACCCCCCTGCCCCCCCTTCCTTACCCCCTGCCCCCCCTCCTTACCCCCTGCCCCCCTTTCCTTACCCCCCTTCCTTACCCCCTGCCCCCCTTCCTTACCCCCCTCCCCCCTTCCTTTCCCCCATGCCCCCCTCCGCCCTCCCTTCCTTACCCCCCTGCCCCCCTTCCTTACCCCCCTGCCCCCCTTCCTTACCCCCCTGCCCCCCCTTCCTTACCCCCCCTGCCCCCTTCCTTACCCCCCACTGCCCACCCTTTCTTACCCCCCTGCCCCCTTCCTTACCCCCCTGCCCCCTTCCTTACCCCCTTTCCTTACGCCGCCCCTGCCCCCCTTCCTTACCCCCCTTCCTTACCCGCCTCTGCCCCCCTTCCTTACCCCCCTGCCCCCCCTTCCTTACCCCCCCTGCCCCCCCTTCCTTACCCCCCTGCCCCCCCTTCCTTGCCCCCCTTCCTTGCCCCCCCCTGCCCCCACTTCCTTACCCGCCTCCCTGCCCCCCTTTCCTTACCTCCCCCTGCCCCCCCTTCCTTACCCCCCCGGCCCCCCTTCCTTACCCCCCCGGCCCCCCCTCCTTACCCCCTGCCCCCCTTTCCTTACCCCCCTTCCTTACCCCCTGCCCCCCTTCCTTACCCCCCTCCCCCTTCCTTTCCCCCATGCCCCCCTCCGCCCTCCCTTCCTTACCCCCCCTGCCCCCCTTCCTTACCCCCCTGCCCCCCCTTCCTTACCCCCCCTGCCCCCTTCCTTACCCCCCACTGCCCACCCTTTCTTACCCCCCTGCCCCCTTCCTTACCCCCCTGCCCCCTTCCTTACCCCCTTTCCTTACGCCGCCCCTGCCCCCCTTCCTTACCCCCCTTCCTTACCCGCCTCTGCCCCCCTTCCTTACCCCCCTGCCCCCCCTTCCTTACCCCCCCTGCCCCCCCTTCCTTACCCCCCTGCCCCCCCTTCCTTGCCCCCCTTCCTTGCCCCCCCCTGCCCCCACTTCCTTACCCGCCTCCCTGCCCCCCTTTCCTTACCTCCCCCTGCCCCCCCTTCCTTACCCCCCTGGCCCCCCTTCCTTACCCCCCCGGCCCCCCTTCCTTACCCCCCCCGCGCCCCCTTCCTTACCGCCCCCTGCCCCCCCTTCCTTACCCCCCCCCTTGAGTCGATTTCGGCGTGAGAACAGCTGGTTAGTCAGTTTCAGCGGGAGCAGTGCGGAAGTGGCTGCTGGGAGGTAAGTCAACCTTTAAAAGCACTTGTCTTTGCAGGGGCAGGCCAGTCGATTTCGGAGGGAGAACAGCTGGTGAGTCAGTTTCAGCGGGAGCTGAGAATTTTTTTTTTTTATAAATTAGTGTTTTAGGCGGGAACAGGAAGTCGACCCGCGGACGTCTGGGAAGACCTTCACCAATAAATTCTGGTGGAGAGGAAACCCGAGACACTACACGTGTAGTGTCTCCCACCCACCCTCCTCCTCTAACCTAATAATAAAACCCATTGGTCTGAGGTAAGTACCATATTTTATTATATTATTATTTTTAATAAAAATTTAATTTAGTTGTTAGCCAGATCTTGGTAGAAAGTTAGAGGGATGGCAGGGAAGGGAGTGCAATGTTCCTCCTGCAGGATGTTTGAGGTGAGGGATGCAGTTAGTGTCCCTGCTGATTTTACCTGCAGGAAGTGCTGCCATCTCCAGCTCCTCCAAGACCGAGTTAGGGAACTGGAGCTGGAGTTGGAAGAACTTCGGATCATTCGGGAGGCAGAAGGGGTCATAGATAGCAGCTTCAGGGAATTAGTTACACCAAAGATTGGAGATAGGTGGGTAACTGTAAGAGGGGCTGGGAAAAAGCAGTCAGTGCAGGGATCCCCTGCGGTCGTTCCCCTGAGAAACAAGTATACCGCTTTGGATACTTGTGGGGGGGGGGACTTACCAGGGGTAAGCCATTGGGGTACGGGCCTCTGGCACGGAGTCTGTCCCTGTTGCTCAGAAGGGAAGGGGGGAGAGGAGCAGAGCATTAGTAATTGGGGACTCTATAGTCAGGGGCACAGATAGGAGATTTTGTGGGAGCGTGAGAGACTCACGTTTGGTATGTTGCCTCCCAGGTGCAAGGGTACGTGATGTCTCGGATCGTGTTTTCCGGGTCCTTAGGGGTGAGGGGGAGCAGTCCCAAGTCGTGGTCCACATTGGCACTAACGACATAGGTAGGAAAGGGGACAAGGATGTCAGGCAGGCTTTCAGGGAGCTAGGATGGAAGCTCAGAACTAGAACAAACAGAGTTGTTATCTCTGGGTTGTTGCCCGTGCCACGTGATAATGAGATGAGGAATAGGGAGAGAGAGCATTTAAACACGTGGCTACAGGGATGGTGCAGGCGGGAGGGATTCAGATTTCTGGATAACTGGGGCTCTTTCTGGGGAAGGTGGGACCTCTACAGACAGGATGGTCTACATCTGAACCTGAGGGGCACAAATATCCTGGGGGGGGAGATTTGTTAGTGCTCTTTGGGGGGGTTTAAACTAATGCAGCAGGGGCATGGGAACCCGGATTGTAGTTTTAGGGTAAGGGAGAATGAGAGTATAGAGGTCAGGAGCACAGATTTGACGTCGCAGGAGGGGGCCAGTGTTCAGGTAGGTGGTTTGAAGTGTGTCTACTTCAATGCCAGGAGTATACGAAACAAGGTAGGGGAACTGACAGCATGGGTTGGTACCTGGGACTTCGATGTTGTGGCCATTTCAGAGACATGGATAGAGCAGGGACAGGAATGGATGTTGCAGATTCCGGGGTTTAGGTGTTTTAGTAAGCTCAGAGAAGGAGGCAAGAGGGGCAGGTGTGGCGCTGCTAGTCAAGAGCAGTATTACGGTGGCGGAGAGGATGCTAGATGGGGACTCTTCTTCCGAGGTAGTATGGGCTGAAGTTAGAAACAGGAAAGGAGAGGTCACCCTGTTGGGAGTTTTTTATAGGCCTCCTAATAGTTCTAGGGATGTAGAGGAAAGGATGGCGAAGATGATTCTGGATATGAGCGAAAGTAACAGGGTAGTTATTATGGGAGACTTTAACTTTCCAAATATTGACTGGAAAAGATATAGTTCGAGTACAATAGATGGGTCGTTTTTTGTACAGTGTGTGCAGGAGGGTTTCCTGAAACAATATGTTGACAGGCCAACAAGAGGCGAGGCCACGTTGGATTTGGTTTTGGGTAATGAACCAGGCCAGGTGTTGGATTTGGAGGTAGGAGAGCACTTTGGGGACAGTGACCACAATTCGGTGACGTTTACGTTAATGATGGAAAGGGATAAGTATACACCGCAGGGCAAGAGTTATAGCTGGGGGAAGGGCAATTATGATGCCATTAGACGTGACTTGGGGGGGATAAGGTGGAGAAGTAGGCTGCAAGTGTTGGGCACACTGGATAAGTGGGGCTTGTTCAAGGATCAGCTACTGCGTGTTCTTGATAAGTATGTACCGGTCAGACAGGGAGGAAGGCGTCGAGCGAGGGAACCGTGGTTTACCAAGGAAGTGGAATCTCTTGTTAAGAGGAAGAAGGAGGCCTATGTGAAGATGAGGTGTGAAGTTTCGGTTGGGGCGATGGATAGTTACAAGGTAGCGAGGAAGGATCTAAAGAGAGAGCTAAGACGAGCAAGGAGGGGACATGAGAAGTATTTGGCAGGAAGGATCAAGGAAAACCCAAAAGCTTTCTATAGGTATGTCAGGAATAAGCGAATGACTAGGGAAAGAGTAGGACCAGTCAAGGACAGGGATGGGAAATTGTGTGTGGAGTCTGAAGAGATAGGCGAGATACTAAATGAATATTTTTCGTCAGTATTCACTCAGGAAAAAGATAATGTTGTGGAGGAGAATGCTGAGCCCCAGGCTAATAGAATAGATGGCATTGAGGTACGTAGGGAAGAGGTGTTGGCAATTCTGGACAGGCTGAAAATAGATAAGTCCCCGGGACCTGATGGGATTTATCCTAGGATTCTCTGGGAGGCCAGGGAAGAGATTGCTGGACCTTTGGCTTTGATTTTTATGTCATCATTGGCTACAGGAATAGTGCCAGAGGACTGGAGGACAGCAAATGTGGTCCCTTTGTTCAAAAAGGGGAGCAGAGACAACCCCGGCAACTATAGACCGGTGAGCCTCACGTCTGTAGTGGGTAAAGTCTTGGAGGGGATTATAAGAGACAAGATTTATAATCATCTAGATAGGAATAATATGAATAGGGATAGTCAGCATGGCTTTGTGAAGGGTAGGTCATGCCTCACAAACCTTATTGAGTTCTTTGAGAAGGTGACTGAACAGGTAGAGGAGGGTACAGCAGTTGATGTGGTGTATATGGATTTCAGCAAAGCGTTTGATAAGGTTCCCCACGGTAGGCTATTGCAAAAAATACGGAGGCTGGGGATTGAGGGTGAATTAGAGATGTGGATCAGAAATTGGCTAGCTGAAAGAAGACAGAGGGTGGTGGTTGATGGGAAATGTTCAGAATGGAGTACAGTCACAAGTGGAGTACCACAAGGATCTGTTCTGGGGCCGTTGCTGTTTGTCATTTTTATCAATGACCTAGAGGAAGGCGCAGAAGGGTGGGTGAGTAAATTTGCAGACGATACTAAAGTCGGTGGTGTTGTCGATAGTGTGGAAGGATGTAGCAGGTTACAGAGGGATATAGATAAGCTGCAGAGCTGGGCTAAGAGGTGGCAAATGGAGTTTAATGTAGAGAAGTGTGAGGTGATTCACTTTGGAAGGAATAACAGGAATGCGGAATATTTGGCTGATGGTAAAGTTCTTGAAAGTGTGGATGAGCAGAGGGATCTAGGTGGCCATGTACATAGATCCCTGAAAGTTGCCACCCAGGTTGATAGGGTTGTGAAGAAGGCCTATGGAGTGTTGGCCTTTATTGGTAGAGGGATTGAGTTCCGGAGTCGGGAGGTCATGTTGCAGCTGTACAGAACTCTGGTACGGCCGCATTTGGAGTATTGCGTACAGTTCTGGTCACCGCATTATAGGAAGGACGTGGAGGCTTTGGAGCGGGTGCAGAGGAGATTTACCAGGATGTTGCCTGGTATGGAGGGAAAATCTTATGAGGAAAGGCTGATGGACTTGAGGTTGTTTTCGTTGGAGAGAAGGTTAAGAGGAGACTTAATAGAGGCATACAAAATGATCAGGGGGTTGGATAGGGTGGACAGTGAGAGCCTTCTCCCGCGGATGGAAATGGCTGGCACGAGGGGACATAACTTTAAACTGAGGGGTAATAGATATAGGACAGAGGTCAGAGGTAGGTTCTTTACGCAAAGAGTAGTGAGGCCGTGGAATGCCCTACCTGCTACAGTAGTGAACTCGCCAACATTGAGGGCATTTAAAAGTTTATTGGATAAACATATGGATGATAATGGCATAGTGTAGGTTAGATGGCTTTTGTTTCGGTGCAACATCGTGGGCCGAAGGGCCTGTACTGCGCTGTATTGTTCTATGTTCTATGTTACTTACCCCCCAGCCCCCCTTTCCTTACCACACATGCCCCCCCTTCCTTACCCCCCGCCCTCCCTTCCTTACCCCCCTGCCCCCCCTTCCTTACCCCCCTGCCCCCCCTTCCTTGCCCCCCCTGCCCCCCCTTCCTTGCCCCCCCTGCCCCCCCTTCCTTGCCCCCCCTGCCCCCCCTTCCTTGCCCCCCCTGCCCCCCCTTCCTTGCCCCCCCTGCCCCCCCTTCCTTGCCCCCCCTGCCCCCCCTTCCTTGCCCCCCCTGCCCCCCCTTCCTTGCCCCCCCCCGTCCCCACTTACTTACCCACCTCCCTGCCCCCCCTTCCTTACCCCCCCCCCTGGCCCCCCCTCCCTTACCCCCCCCCCCCTGGCCCCCCCTCCCTTACCCCCCCCCCCCTGGCCCCCCCTCCCTTACCCCTCTCCCCTACCCCCCTGCCCCCCTCACTTACCCTCCCTGCCCCACTCCCCCGGTCTCACCTTTCCCACCTCGGCGCTCCCCAGACTGATCACTTTCACTCTGAGCGGTTTCTTGTTCTCGCTCCGTTTGTGTCCCGGGCCCGGTGCCGGCCCGCAGCGCTCCATCCCGGCGCTCACTGCGGCGGCGCGGCCCCGCCCCCCCGCGCCGCGGCCCCGCCCCCCCGCCCCGCGGCCCCGCCCCCCCGCCCCGCGGCCCCGCCCCCCCGCCCCGCGGCCCCGCCCCCCCGCGGCCCCGCCCAGCCCCGGCCCCGCCCCGCCCCCCGCGGCCCCGCCCCCCCGCGCCGCGGCCCCGCCCCCCCGCGCCGCGGCCCCGCCCCCCCGCCTCCCGCGGCCCCGCCACCCCGCCTCCCGCGGCCCCGCCCCCTCGCGGCCACGCCCCCCGCGCCGCGGCCCCGCCCCCCGCGGCCCCGCCCCGCCAGCCCCAGCCCCCGCGGCCCCGCCCCCCCGCGGCCCCGCCCCCCGCCCCGGGGTCCAACCCCCGCGGCCCCGCCCCCCGCGGCCCCGCCCCCCGCCACCGCGCCGCGGCCCCGCCCCGCCCCCCCGCGGCCCCGCCCCGCCCCCCCGCGGCCCCGCCCCGCCCCCCCGCCCGCGGCCCGAGGCCCCGCCCCCCGCGGCCCGCCCCCCCCCGCGGCCCAACCCCCCCGCGCCGCGGCCCCGCCCCCCCGCGCCGCGGCCCCGCCCCCCCGCGCCGCGGCCCCGCCCCCCCGCGCCGCGGCCCCGCCCCCCCCGCGCCCGCGGCCCGAGGCCCCCCGCGCCGCGGCCCCGACCCCCGCGGCCCCGCCCCCCGCGCCGCAGCCCCGCCCCCACCCCACCGCGCTGCGGCCCCGCCCCCCCGCGGCCCCGCAGCCCCGCCCCTTGCGGCCCCGCCCCCGCCCGCGGCCCCGCCCCTCCCGTCGCCCCCGTGGGCGGCCCCGCCCCCCTCCACACCAGCTTTGACAGTGAACTCCCTTTCCTCTCCACACTCAGTAGCACAGTGGTTAGCACAGTTGCTTCACAGCTCCAGGGTCCCAGGTTCGATTCCCGGCTTGGGTCACTGTCTGTGCGGAGTCTGCACGTTCTCCCCGTGCCTGCGTGGGTTTTCTCCGGGTGCTCCGGTTTCCTCCCACAGTCCAAAGATGTGCAGGTTAGGTGGATTGGCCGTGATAAATTGCCCTTAGTGTCCAAAATTGCCCTTAGTGTTGGGTGGGGTTACTGGGTTATGGGGATAGGGTGTTGTGGCTGGCTCTTTAATGCGCGTTGTGGCTGGCTCTTTAATGCGTGTTGTGACTGGCTCTTTAATGCGTGTTGTGGCTGGCTCTTTAATGCGTGTTGTGGCTGGCTCTTTAATGCGCGTTGTGGCTGGCTCTTTAATGCGCGTTGTGGCTGGCTCTTTAATGCGTGTTGTGGCTGGCTCTTTAATGCGTGTTGTGGCTGGCTCTTTAATGCGCGTTGTGACTGGCTCTTTAATGCGTGTTGTGGCTGGCTCTTTAATGCGTGTTGTGGCTGGCTCTTTAATGCGTGTTGTGGCTGGCTCTTTAATGCGTGTTGTGACTGGCACTTTAATGCGTGTTGTGGCTGGCTCTTTAATGCGTGCTGTGGCTGGCTCTTTAATGCGCGTTGTGGCTGGCTCTTTAATGCGTGTTGTGGCTGGCTCTTTAATGCGTGTTGTGGCTGGCTCTTTAATGCGTGTTGTGGCTGGCTCTTTAATGCGTGTTGTGGCTGGCTCTTTAATGCGTGTTGTGACTGGCTCTTTAATGCGTGCTGTGGCTGGCTCTTTAATGCGTGTTGTGACTGGCTCTTTAATGCGTGTTGTGGCTGGCTCTTTAATGCGTGTTGTGACTGGCTCTTTAATGCGTGCTGTGGCTGGCTCTTTAATGCGCGTTGTGGCTGGCTCTTTAATGCGCGTTGTGACTGGCTCTTTAATGCGTGCTGTGGCTGGCTCTTTAATGCGTGTTGTGGCTGGCTCTTTAATGCGCGTTGTGACTGGCTCTTTAATGCGCGTTGTGACTGGCTCTTTAATGCGTGTTGTGGCTGGCTCTTTAATGCGTGTTGTGGCTGGCTCTTTAATGCGTGTTGTGGCTGGCTCTTTAATGCGTGTTGTGGCTGGCTCTTTAATGCGTGTTGTGGCTGGCTCTTTAATGCGTGTTGTGGCTGGCTCTTTAATGCGTGTTGTGGCTGGCTCTTTAATGCGTGTTGTGACTGGCTCTTTAATGCGTGTTGTGGCTGGCTCTTTAATGCGTGTTGTGGCTGGCTCTTTAATGCGTGTTGTGGCTGGCTCTTTAATGCGTGTTGTGACTGGCTCTTTAATGCGTGTTGTGGCTGGCTCTTTAATGCGTGTTGTGGCTGGCTCTTTAATGCGTGTTGTGACTGGCTCTTTAATGCGTGTTGTGGCTGGCTCTTTAATGCGCGTTGTGGCTGGCTCTTTAATGCGTGTTGTGGCTGGCTCTTTAATGCGCGTTGTGACTGGCTCTTTAATGCGCGTTGTGACTGGCTCTTTAATGTGTGTTGTGAGTGGCTCTTTAATGCGTGTTGTGGCTGGTTCTTTAATGCGCGTTGTGACTGGCTCTTTAATGCGCGTTGTGACTGGCTCTTTAATGTGTGTTGTGAGTGGCTCTTTAATGCGTGTTGTGGCTGGCTCTTTAATGCGCGTTGTGACTGGCTCTTTAATGTGTGTTGTGAGTGGCTCTTTAATGCGTGTTGTGGCTGGCTCTTTAATGCGTGTTGTGGCTGGCTCTTTAATGCGTGTTGTGGCTGGCTCTTTAATGTGTGTTGTGAGTGGCTCTTTAATGCGCGCTGTGGCTGGCTCTTTAATGCGTGTTGTGGCTGGCTCTTTAATGCGCGTTGTGACTGGCTCTTTAATGCGCGTTGTGACTGGCTCTTTAATGCGTGTTGTGGCTGGCTCTTTAATGCGTGTTGTGGCTGGCTCTTTAATGCGTGTTGTGGCTGGCTCTTTAATGCGTGTTGTGGCTGGCTCTTTAATGCGTGTTGTGGCTGGCTCTTTAATGCGTGTTGTGGCTGGCTCTTTAATGCGTGTTGTGGCTGGCTCTTTAATGCGTGTTGTGGCTGGCTCTTTAATGCGTGTTGTGGCTGGCTCTTTAATGCGTGTTGTGGCTGGCTCTTTAATGCGTGTTGTGGCTGGCTCTTTAATGCGTGTTGTGACTGGCTCTTTAATGCGTGCTGTGGCTGGCTCTTTAATGCGTGTTGTGGCTGGCTCTTTAATGCGTGTTGTGGCTGGCTCTTTAATGCGTGTTGTGACTGGCTCTTTAATGCGTGCTGTGGCTGGCTCTTTAATGCGCGTTGTGGCTGGCTCTTTAATGCGCGTTGTGACTGGCTCTTTAATGCGTGCTGTGGCTGGCTCTTTAATGCGTGTTGTGGCTGGCTCTTTAATGCGCGTTGTGACTGGCTCTTTAATGCGCATTGTGACTGGCTCTTTAATGCGTGTTGTGGCTGGCTCTTTAATGCGTGTTGTGGCTGGCTCTTTAATGCGTGTTGTGGCTGGCTCTTTAATGCGTGTTGTGGCTGGCTCTTTAATGCGTGTTGTGGCTGGCTCTTTAATGCGTGTTGTGGCTGGCTCTTTAATGCGTGTTGTGGCTGGCTCTTTAATGCGTGTTGTGACTGGCTCTTTAATGCGTGTTGTGGCTGGCTCTTTAATGCGTGTTGTGGCTGGCTCTTTAATGCGTGTTGTGGCTGGCTCTTTAATGCGTGTTGTGACTGGCTCTTTAATGCGTGTTGTGGCTGGCTCTTTAATGCGTGTTGTGGCTGGCTCTTTAATGCGTGTTGTGACTGGCTCTTTAATGCGTGTTGTGGCTGGCTCTTTAATGCGCGTTGTGGCTGGCTCTTTAATGCGTGTTGTGGCTGGCTCTTTAATGCGCGTTGTGACTGGCTCTTTAATGCGCGTTGTGACTGGCTCTTTAATGTGTGTTGTGAGTGGCTCTTTAATGCGTGTTGTGGCTGGCTCTTTAATGCGCGTTGTGACTGGCTCTTTAATGTGTGTTGTGAGTGGCTCTTTAATGCGTGTTGTGGCTGGCTCTTTAATGCGTGTTGTGGCTGGCTCTTTAATGCGTGTTGTGGCTGGCTCTTTAATGTGTGTTGTGAGTGGCTCTTTAATGCGCGCTGTGGCTGGCTCTTTAATGCGTGTTGTGGCTGGCTCTTTAATGCGCGTTGTGACTGGCTCTTTAATGCGCGTTGTGACTGGCTCTTTAATGCGTGTTGTGGCTGGCTCTTTAATGCGTGTTGTGGCTGGCTCTTTAATGCGTGTTGTGGCTGGCTCTTTAATGCGTGTTGTGGCTGGCTCTTTAATGCGTGTTGTGGCTGGCTCTTTAATGCGTGTTGTGGCTGGCTCTTTAATGCGTGTTGTGGCTGGCTCTTTAATGCGTGTTGTGACTGGCTCTTTAATGCGTGTTGTGGCTGGCTCTTTAATGCGTGTTGTGGCTGGCTCTTTAATGCGTGTTGTGGCTGGCTCTTTAATGCGTGTTGTGACTGGCTCTTTAATGCGTGTTGTGGCTGGCTCTTTAATGCGTGTTGTGGCTGGCTCTTTAATGCGTGTTGTGACTGGCTCTTTAATGCGTGTTGTGGCTGGCTCTTTAATGCGCGTTGTGGCTGGCTCTTTAATGCGCGTTGTGGCTGGCTCTTTAATGCGCGTTGTGACTGGCTCTTTAATGCGTGCTGTGGCTGGCTCTTTAATGCGTGTTGTGGCTGGCTCTTTAATGCGCGTTGTGACTGGCTCTTTAATGCGCGTTGTGACTGGCTCTTTAATGCGTGTTGTGGCTGGCTCTTTAATGCGTGTTGTGGCTGGCTCTTTAATGCGTGTTGTGGCTGGCTCTTTAATGCGTGTTGTGGCTGGCTCTTTAATGCGTGTTGTGGCTGGCTCTTTAATGCGTGTTGTGGCTGGCTCTTTAATGCGTGTTGTGACTGGCTCTTTAATGCGCGTTGTGACTGGCTCTTTAATGCGTGTTGTGACTGGCTCTTTAATGCGTGTTGTGGCTGGCTCTTTAATGCGTGTTGTGGCTGGCTCTTTAATGCGTGTTGTGGCTGGCTCTTTAATGCGTGTTGTGACTGGCTCTTTAATGCGTGTTGTGGCTGGCTCTTTAATGCGTGTTGTGGCTGGCTCTTTAATGCGTGTTGTGACTGGCTCTTTAATGCGCGTTGTGGCTGGCTCTTTAATGCGCGTTGTGGCTGGCTCTTTAATGCGCGTTGTGGCTGGCTCTTTAATGCGTGTTGTGGCTGGCTCTTTAATGCGTGTTGTGGCTGGCTCTTTAATGCGTGTTGTGGCTGGCTCTTTAATGCGTGTTGTGGCTGGCTCTTTAATGCGTGTTGTGACTGGCTCTTTAATGCGTGTTGTGGCTGGCTCTTTAATGCGTGTTGTGGCTGGCTCTTTAATGCGTGTTGTGACTGGCTCTTTAATGCGTGTTGTGGCTGGCTCTTTAATGCGTGTTGTGGCTGGCTCTTTAATGCGTGTTGTGGCTGGCTCTTTAATGCGTGTTGTGACTGGCTCTTTAATGCGTGTTGTGACTGGCTCTTTAATGCGTGTTGTGGCTGGCTCTTTAATGCGTGTTGTGGCTGGCTCTTTAATGCGTGTTGTGACTGGCTCTTTAATGCGTGTTGTGGCTGGCTCTTTAATGCGTGTTGTGACTGGCTCTTTAATGCGCGTTGTGACTGGCTCTTTAATGCGCGTTGTGGCTGGCTCTTTAATGCGCGTTGTGGCTGGCTCTTTAATGCGCGTTGTGGCTGGCTCTTTAATGCGTGTTGTGGCTGGCTCTTTAATGCGTGTTGTGGCTGGCTCTTTAATGCGCGTTGTGACTGGCTCTTTAATGCGCGTTGTGGCTGGCTCTTTAATTCGCGTTGTGACTGGCTCTTTAATGCGTGTTGTGGCTGGCTCTTTAATGCGTGTTGTGGCTGGCTCTTTAATGCGCGTTGTGACTGGCTCTTTAATGCGCGTTGTGACTGGCTCTTTAATGCGCGTTGTGACTGGCTCTTTAATGCGCGTTGTGGCTGGCTCTTTAATGCGCGTTGTGGCTGGCTCTTTAATGCGTGTTGTGGCTGGCTCTTTAATGCGTGTTGTGACTGGCTCTTTAATGCGCGTTGTGGCTGGCTCTTTAATGCGTGTTGTGGCTGGCTCTTTAATGCGCGTTGTGGCTGGCTCTTTAATGCGCGTTGTGGCTGGCTCTTTAATGCGCGTTGTGGCTGGCTCTTTAATGCGTGTTGTGGCTGGCTCTTTAATGCGTGTTGTGGCTGGCTCTTTAATGCGCGTTGTGGCTGGCTCTTTAATGCGCGTTGTGGCTGGCTCTTTAATGCGTGTTGTGGCTGGCTCTTTAATGCGTGTTGTGGCTGGCTCTTTAATGCGTGTTGTGACTTGCTCTTTAATGCGTGTTGTGGCTGGCTCTTTAATGCGTGTTGTGGCTGGCTCTTTAATGCGTGTTGTGGCTGGCTCTTTAATGCGTGTTGTGACTGGCTCTTTAATGCGTGTTGTGGCTGGCTCTTTAATGCGTGTTGTGGCTGGCTCTTTAATGCGCGTTGTGACTGGCTCTTTAATGCGCGTTGTGGCTGGCTCTTTAATGCGTGTTGTGGCTGGCTCTTTAATGCGTGTTGTGGCTGGCTCTTTAATGCGTGTTGTGGCTGGCTCTTTAATGCGTGTTGCGGCTGGCTCTTTAATGCGTGTTGCGGCTGGCTCTTTAATGCGTGTTGTGGCTGGCTCTTTAATGCGTGTTGTGACTGGCTCTTTAATGCGTGTTGTGGCTGGCTCTTTAATGCGTGTTGTGACTGGCTCTTTAATGCGTGTTGTGACTGGCTCTTTAATGCGTGTTGTGGCTGGCTCTTTAATGCGTGTTGTGGCTGGCTCTTTAATGCGTGTTGTGGCTGGCTCTTTAATGCGTGTTGTGGCTGGCTCTTTAATGCGTGTTGTGGCTGGCTCTTTAATGCGTGTTGTGACTGGCTCTTTAATGCGTGTTGTGGCTGGCTCTTTAATGCGTGTTGTGACTGGCTCTTTAATGCGTGTTGTGACTGGCTCTTTAATGCGTGTTGTGGCTGGCTCTTTAATGCGTGTTGTGGCTGGCTCTTTAATGCGTGTTGTGGCTGGCTCTTTAATGCGTGTTGTGACTGGCTCTTTAATGCGCGTTGTGACTGGCTCTTTAATGCGTGTTGTGGCTGGCTCTTTAATGCGTGTTGTGACTGGCTCTTTAATGCGTGTTGTGACTGGCTCTTTAATGCGTGTTGTGGCTGGCTCTTTAATGCGTGTTGTGGCTGGCTCTTTAATGCGTGTTGTGACTGGCTCTTTAATGCGTGTTGTGGCTGGCTCTTTAATGCGTGTTGTGACTGGCTCTTTAATGCGCGTTGTGACTGGCTCTTTAATGCGCGTTGTGGCTGGCTCTTTAATGCGCGTTGTGGCTGGCTCTTTAATGCGCGTTGTGGCTGGCTCTTTAATGCGTGTTGTGGCTGGCTCTTTAATGCGCGTTGTGGCTGGCTCTTTAATTCGCGTTGTGACTGGCTCTTTAATGCGTGTTGTGGCTGGCTCTTTAATGCGTGTTGTGGCTGGCTCTTTAATGCGCGTTGTGACTGGCTCTTTAATGCGCGTTGTGACTGGCTCTTTAATGCGCGTTGTGACTGGCTCTTTAATGCGCGTTGTGGCTGGCTCTTTAATGCGCGTTGTGGCTGGCTCTTTAATGCGCGTTGTGGCTGGCTCTTTAATGCGTGTTGTGGCTGGCTCTTTAATGCGTGTTGTGACTGGCTCTTTAATGCGCGTTGTGGCTGGCTCTTTAATGCGCGTTGTGGCTGGCTCTTTAATGCGCGTTGTGGCTGGCTCTTTAATGCGCGTTGTGGCTGGCTCTTTAATGCGCGTTGTGGCTGGCTCTTTAATGCGTGTTGTGGCTGGCTCTTTAATGCGTGTTGTGACTGGCTCTTTAATGCGCGTTGTGGCTGGCTCTTTAATGCGCGTTGTGGCTGGCTCTTTAACGCGTGTTGTGGCTGGCTCTTTAACGCGTGTTGTGGCTGGCTCTTTAATGCGTGTTGTGACTTGCTCTTTAATGCGTGTTGTGGCTGGCTCTTTAATGCGTGTTGTGGCTGGCTCTTTAATGCGTGTTGTGGCTGGCTCTTTAATGCGTGTTGTGACTGGCTCTTTAATGCGTGTTGTGGCTGGCTCTTTAATGCGTGTTGTGGCTGGCTCTTTAATGCGCGTTGTGACTGGCTCTTTAATGCGCGTTGTGGCTGGCTCTTTAATGCGCGTTGTGGCTGGCTCTTTAATGCGCGTTGTGGCTGGCTCTTTAATGCGTGTTGTGGCTGGCTCTTTAATGCGTGTTGTGGCTGGCTCTTTAATGCGTGTTGTGGCTGGCTCTTTAATGCGTGTTGTGGCTGGCTCTTTAATGCGTGTTGTGACTGGCTCTTTAATGCGTGTTGTGGCTGGCTCTTTAATGCGTGTTGTGACTGGCTCTTTAATGCGTGTTGTGACTGGCTCTTTAATGCGTGTTGTGGCTGGCTCTTTAATGCGTGTTGTGGCTGGCTCTTTAATGCGTGTTGTGGCTGGCTCTTTAATGCGTGTTGTGGCTGGCTCTTTAATGCGTGTTGTGGCTGGCTCTTTAATGCGTGTTGTGGCTGGCTCTTTAATGCGTGTTGTGGCTGGCTCTTTAATGCGTGTTGTGACTGGCTCTTTAATGCGTGTTGTGACTGGCTCTTTAATGCGTGTTGTGGCTGGCTCTTTAATGCGTGTTGTGGCTGGCTCTTTAATGCGTGTTGTGGCTGGCTCTTTAATGCGTGTTGTGACTGGCTCTTTAATGCGCGTTGTGACTGGCTCTTTAATGCGCGTTGTGGCTGGCTCTTTAATGCGCGTTGTGGCTGGCTCTTTAATGCGTGTTGTGGCTGGCTCTTTAATGCGTGTTGTGGCTGGCTCTTTAATGCGCGTTGTGACTGGCTCTTTAATGCGCGTTGTGGCTGGCTCTTTAATTCGCGTTGTGACTGGCTCTTTAATGCGTGTTGTGGCTGGCTCTTTAATGCGTGTTGTGGCTGGCTCTTTAATGCGCGTTGTGACTGGCTCTTTAATGCGCGTTGTGACTGGCTCTTTAATGCGCGTTGTGACTGGCTCTTTAATGCGCGTTGTGGCTGGCTCTTTAATGCGTGTTGTGGCTGGCTCTTTAATGCGTGTTGTGGCTGGCTCTTTAATGCGCGTTGTGACTGGCTCTTTAATGCGTGTTGTGGCTGGCTCTTTAATGCGCGTTGTGACTGGCTCTTTAATGCGCGTTGTGGCTGGCTCTTTAATGCGTGTTGTGGCTGGCTCTTTAATGCGTGTTGTGGCTGGCTCTTTAATGCGTGTTGTGGTTGGCTCTTTAATGCGTGTTGTGGCTGGCTCTTTAATGCGTGTTGTGACTGGCTCTTTAATGCGTGTTGTGGCTGGCTCTTTAATGCGTGTTGTGGCTGGCTCTTTAATGCGCGTTGTGACTGGCTCTTTAATGCGCGTTGTGGCTGGCTCTTTAATGCGCGTTGTGGCTGGCTCTTTAATCCGTGTTGTGGCTGGCTCTTTAATGCGCGTTGTGACTGGCTCTTTAATGCGCGTTGTGGCTGGCTCTTTAATGCGTGTTGTGGCTGGCTCTTTAATGCGTGTTGTGGCTGGCTCTTTAATGCGTGTTGTGGCTGGCTCTTTAATGCGTGTTGTGACTGGCTCTTTAATGCGCGTTGTGGCTGGCTCTTTAATGCGTGTTGTGACTGGCTCTTTAATGCGCGTTGTGACTGGCTCTTTAATGCGCGTTGTGGCTGGCTCTTTAATGCGTGTTGTGGCTGGCTCTTTAATGCGTGTTGTGGCTGGCTCTTTAATGCGTGTTGTGGCTGGCTCTTTAATGCGCGTTGTGACTGGCTCTTTAATGCGCGTTGTGGCTGGCTCTTTAATGCGCGTTGTGGCTGGCTCTTTAATGCGTGTTGTGGCTGGCTCTTTAATGCGCGTTGTGACTGGCTCTTTAATGCGCGTTGTGGCTGGCTCTTTAATGCGCGTTGTGGCTGGCTCTTTAATGCGTGTTGTGGCTGGCTCTTTAATGCGCGTTGTGACTGGCTCTTTAATGCGCGTTGTGGCTGGCTCTTTAATGCGTGTTGTGGTTGGCTCTTTAATGCGTGTTGTGGCTGGCTCTTTAATGCGTGTTGTGACTGGCTCTTTAATGCGTGTTGTGACTGGCTCTTTAATGCGCGTTGTGGCTGGCTCTTTAATGCGCGTTGTGACTGGCTCTTTAATGCGCGTTGTGGCTGGCTCTTTAATGCGTGTTGTGGCTGGCTCTTTAATGCGTGTTGTGGCTGGCTCTTTAATGCGTGTTGTGGCTGGCTCTTTAATGCGTGTTGTGGCTGGCTCTTTAATGCGCGTTGTGACTGGCTCTTTAATGCGTGTTGTGGCTGGCTCTTTAATGCGTGTTGTGGCTGGCTCTTTAATGCGTGTTGTGGCTGGCTCTTTAATGCGTGTTGTGGTTGGCTCTTTAATGCGTGTTGTGGCTGGCTCTTTAATGCGTGTTGTGGCTGGCTCTTTAATGCGTGTTGTGGCTGGCTCTTTAATGCGTGTTGTGGCTGGCTCTTTAATGCGCGTTGTGGCTGGCTCTTTAATGCGCGTTGTGGCTGGCTCTTTAATGCGCGTTGTGGCTGGCTCTTTAATGCGTGTTGTGGCTGGCTCTTTAATGCGCGTTGTGGCTGGCTCTTTAATGCGCGTTGTGGCTGGCTCTTTAATGCGTGTTGTGGCTGGCTCTTTAATGCGTGTTGTGGCTGGCTCTTTAATGCGTGTTGTGACTGGCTCTTTAATGCGCGTTGTGACTGGCTCTTTAATGCGCGTTGTGGCTGGCTCTTTAATACGCGTTGTGGCTGGCTCTTTAATGCGTGTTGTGGCTGGCTCTTTAATGCGTGTTGTGGCTGGCTCTTTAATGCGTGTTGTGGCTGGCTCTTTAATGCGCGTTGTGACTGGCTCTTTAATGCGCGTTGTGGCTGGCTCTTTAATGCGTGTTGTGGCTGGCTCTTTAATGCGCGTTGTGGCTGGCTCTTTAATGCGCGTTGTGACTGGCTCTTTAATGCGCGTTGTGGCTGGCTCTTTAATGCGCGTTGTGACTGGCTCTTTAATGCGCGTTGTGGCTGGCTCTTTAATGCGCGTTGTGGCTGGCTCTTTAATGCGTGTTGTGGCTGGCTCTTTAATGCGTGTTGTGGTTGGCTCTTTAATGCGGGTTGTGGCTGGCTCTTTAATGCGTGTTGTGACTGGCTCTTTAATGCGTGTTGTGACTGGCTCTTTAATGCGTGTTGTGACTGGCTCTTTAATGCGCGTTGTGGCTGGCTCTTTAATGGGTGTTGTGGCTGGCTCTTTAATGCGTGTTGTGACTGGCTCTTTAATGCGTGTTGTGACTGGCTCTTTAATGCGCGTTGTGGCTGGCTCTTTAATGGGTGTTGTGGCTGGCTCTTTAATGCGTGTTGTGGCTGGCTCTTTAATGCGCGTTGTGGCTGGCTCTTTAATGCGCGTTGTGGCTGGCTCTTTAATGCGCGTTGTGGCTGGCTCTTTAATGCGTGTTGTGGCTGGCTCTTTAATGCGCGTTGTGGCTGGCTCTTTAATGCGCGTTGTGGCTGGCTCTTTAATGCGCGTTGTGGCTGGCTCTTTAATGCGCGTTGTGGCTGGCTCTTTAATGCGCGTTGTGGCTGGCTCTTTAATGCGCGTTGTGGCTGGCTCTTTAATGCGCGTTGTGGCTGGCTCTTTAATGCGCGTTGTGGCTGGCTCTCTAATGCGCGTTGTGGCTGGCTCTTTAATGCGCGTTGTGGCTGGCTCTTTAATGCGCGTTGTGGCTGGCTCTTTAATGCGCGTTGTGGCTGGCTCTTTAATGAGTGTTGTGGCTGGCTCTTTAATGCGTGTTGTGGCTGGCTCTTTAATGCGTGTTGTGGCTGGCTCTTTAATGCGTGTTGTGGCTGGCTCTTTAATGCGTGTTGTGGCTGGCTCTTTAATGCGTGTTGTGACTGGCTCTTTAATGCGTGTTGTGGCTGGCTCTTTAATGCGTGTTGTGGCTGGCTCTTTAATGCGTGTTGTGGCTGGCTCTTTAATGCGTGTTGTGGCTGGCTCTTTAATGCGTGTTGTGGCTGGCTCTTTAATGCGTGTTGTGGCTGGCTCTTTAATGCGTGTTGTGGCTGGCTCTTTAATGCGTGTTGTGGCTGGCTCTTTAATGCGTGTTGTGGCTGGCTCTTTAATGCGTGTTGTGGCTGGCTCTTTAATGCGTGTTGTGGCTGGCTCTTTAATGCGTGTTGTGGCTGGCTCTTTAATGCGTGTTGTGGCTGGCTCTTTAATGCGTGTTGTGGCTGGCTCTTTAATGCGTGTTGTGGCTGGCTCTTTAATGCGTGTTGTGGCTGGCTCTTTAATGCGCGTTGTGGCTGGCTCTTTAATGCGCGTTGTGGCTGGCTCTTTAATGCGCGTTGTGGCTGGCTCTTTAATGCGCGTTGTGGCTGGCTCTTTAATGCGCGTTGTGGCTGGCTCTTTAATGCGCGTTGTGGCTGGCTCTTTAATGCGCGTTGTGGCTGGCTCTTTAATGCGCGTTGTGGCTGGCTCTTTAATGCGCGTTGTGGCTGGCTCTTTAATGCGCGTTGTGGCTGGCTCTTTAATGCGCGTTGTGGCTGGCTCTATAATGCGTGTTGTGGCTGGCTCTTTAATGCGCGTTGTGACTGGCTCCTTAATGCGTGTTGTGGCTGGCTCTTTAATGCGTGTTGTGGCTGGCTCTTTAATGCGTGTTGTGGCTGGCTCTTTAATGCGCGTTGTGGCTGGCTCTTTAATGCGTGTTGTGGCTGGCTCTTTAATGCGCGTTGTGGCTGGCTCTTTAATGCGTGTTGTGGCTGGCTCTTTAATGCGCGTTCTGACTGGCTCTTTAATGCGCGTTGTTGCTGGCTCTTTAATGCGTGTTGTTGCTGGCTCTTTAATGCGTGTTGTGGCTGGCTCTTTAATGCGCGTTGTGGTTGGCTCTTTAATGCGCGTTGTGGCTGGCTCTTTAATGCGTGTTCTGACTGGCTCTTTAATGCGTGTTGTTGCTGGCTCTTTAATGCGTGTTGTGGCTGGCTCTTTAATGCGTGTTGTGGCTGGCTCTTTAATGCGCGTTGTGGTTGGCTCTTTAATGCGCGTTGTGACTGGCTCTTTAATGCGCGTTGTGGTTGGCTCTTTAATGCGCGTTGTGGCTGGCTCTTTAATGCGCGTTGTGGCTGGCTCTTTAATGCGTGTTGTGGCTGGCTCTTTAATGCGCGTTGTGACTGGCTCTTTAATGCGCGTTGTGACTGGCTCTTTAATGCGCGTTGTGGCTGGCTCTTTAATGCGTGTTGTGGCTGGCTCTTTAATGCGTGTTGTGGCTGGCTCTTTAATGCGTGTTGTGGCTGGCTCTTTAATGCGCGTTGTGACTGGCTCTTTAATGCGCGTTGTGGCTGGCTCTTTAATGCGCGTTGTGACTGGCTCTTTAATGCGCGTTGTGGCTGGCTCTTTAATGCGTGTTGTGGCTGGCTCTTTAATGCGTGTTGTGGCTGGCTCTTTAATGCGTGTTGTGGTTGGCTCTTTAATGCGTGTTGTGGCTGGCTCTTTAATGCGTGTTGTGACTGGCTCTTTAATGCGTGTTGTGGCTGGCTCTTTAATGCGTGTTGTGACTGGCTCTTTAATGCGTGTTGTGACTGGCTCTTTAATGCGCGTTGTGACTGGCTCTTTAATGCGCGTTATGGCTTGCTCTTTAATGCGTGTTGTGGCTGGCTCTTTAATGCGTGTTGTGGCTGGCTCTTTAATGCGCGTTGTGACTGGCTCTTTAATGCGCGTTGTGGCTGGCTCTTTAATGCGTGTTGTGGCTGGCTCTTTAATGCGTGTTGTGGCTGGCTCTTTAATGCGTGTTGTGGCTGGCTCTTTAATGCGTGTTGTGACTGGCTCCTTAATGCGCGTTGTGACTGGCTCTTTAATGCGCGTTGTGACTGGCTCTTTAATGCGCGTTGTGGCTGGCTCTTTAATGCGTGTTGTGGCTGGCTCTTTAATGCGTGTTGTGGCTGGCTCTTTAATGCGCGTTGTGACTGGCTCTTTAATGCGCGTTGTGGCTGGCTCTTTAATGCGCGTTGTGACTGGCTCTTTAATGCGCGTTGTGGCTGGCTCTTTAATGCGCGTTGTGGCTGGCTCTTTAATGCGCGTTGTGGTTGGCTCTTTAATGCGTGTTGTGGCTGGCTCTTTAATGCGTGTTGTGACTGGCTCTTTAATGCGTGTTGTGACTGGCTCTTTAATGCGTGTTGTGGCTGGCTCTTTAATGCGTGTTGTGACTGGCACTTTAATGCGCGTTGTGGCTGGCTCTTTAATGCGCGTTGTGACTGGCTCTTTAATGCGCGTTGTGGCTGGCTCTTTAATGCGCGTTGTGGCTGGCTCTTTAATGCGTGTTGTGGTTGGCTCTTTAATGCGTGTTGTGGCTGGCTCTTTAATGCGTGTTGTGACTGGCTCTTTAATGCGTGTTGTGACTGGCTCTTTAATGCGTGTTGTGGCTGGCTCTTTAATGCGCGTTGTGACTGGCTCTTTAATGCGCGTTGTGGCTGGCTCTTTAATGCGCGTTGTGGCTGGCTCTTTAATGCGCGTTGTGGCTGGCTCTTTAATGCGTGTTGTGGCTGGCTCTTTAATGCGCGTTGTGACTGGCTCTTTAATGCGTGTTGTGGTTGGCTCTTTAATGCGCGTTGTGGCTGGCTCTTTAATGCGCGTTGTGGCTGGCTCTGTAATGCGTGTTGTGGCTGGCTCTTTAATGCGTGTTGTGGCTGGCTCTTTAATGCGCGTTGTGACTGGCTCTTTAATGCGCGCTGTGGCTGGCTCTTTAATGCGTGTTGTGGCTGGCTCTTTAATGCGTGTTGTGGCTGGCTCTTTAATGCGTGTTGTGGCTGGCTCTTTAATGCGCGTTGTGACTGGCTCTTTAATGCGTGCTGTGGCTGGCTCTTTAATGCGTGCTGTGGCTGGCTCTTTAATGCGTGTTGTGGCTGGCTCTTTAATGCGTGTTGTGGCTGGCTCTTTAATGCGTGTTGTGGCTGGCTCTTTAATGCGTGTTGTGGCTGGCTCTTTAATGCGCGTTGTGGCTGGCTCTTTAATGCGCGTTGTGGCTGGCTCTTTAATGCGCGTTGTGGCTGGCTCTTTAATGCGTGTTGTGGCTGGCTCTTTAATGCGTGTTGTGGCTGGCTCTTTAATGCGTGTTGTGACTGGCTCTTTAATGCGTGTTGTGGCTGGCTCTTTAATGCGTGTTGTGACTGGCTCTTTAATGCGTGTTGTGACTGGCTCTTTAATGCGTGTTGTGGCTGGCTCTTTAATGCGTGTTGTGACTGGCTCTTTAATGCGTGTTGTGGCTGGCTCTTTAATGCGTGTTGTGACTGGCTCTTTAATGCGCATTGTGACTGGCTCTTTAATGCGCGTTGTGGCTGGCTCTTTAATGCGTGTTGTGGCTGGCTCTTTAATGCGTGTTGTGGCTGGCTCTTTAATGCGTGTTGTGGCTGGCTCTTTAATGCGCGTTGTGACTGGCTCTTTAATGCGCGTTGTGGCTGGCTCTTTAATGCGCGTTGTGACTGGCTCTTTAATGCGCGTTGTGGCTGGCTCTTTAATGCGTGTTGTGGCTGGCTCTTTAATGCGTGTTGTGACTGGCTCTTTAATGCGTGTTGTGACTGGCTCTTTAATGCGTGTTGTGGCTGGCTCTTTAATGCGCGTTGTGGCTGGCTCTTTAATGCGTGTTGTGGCTGGCTCTTTAATGCGCGTTGTGGCTGGCTCTTTAATGCGTGTTGTGGCTGGCTCTTTAATGCGTGTTGTGGCTGGCTCTTTAATGCGTGTTGTGGCTGGCTCTTTAATGCGCGTTGTGACTGGCTCTTTAATGCGTGTTGTGGTTGGCTCTTTAATGCGCGTTGTGGCTGGCTCTTTAATGCGCGTTGTGGCTGGCTCTTTAATGCGTGTTGTGGCTGGCTCTTTAATGCGCGTTGTGACTGGCTCTTTAATGCGTGCTGTGGCTGGCTCTTTAATGCGTGTTGTGGCTGGCTCTTTAATGCGTGTTGTGACTGGCTCTTTAATGCGTGTTGTGGCTGGCTCTTTAATGCGCGTTGTGACTGGCTCTTTAATGCGCGCTGTGGCTGGCTCTTTAATGCGCGTTGTGGCTGGCTCTTTAATGCGTGTTGTGGCTGGCTCTTTAATGCGTGTTGTGGCTGGCTCTTTAATGCGTGTTGTGGCTGGCTCTTTAATGCGTGTTGTGGCTGGCTCTTTAATGCGTGTTGTGGCTGGCTCTTTAATGCGTGTTGTGGCTGGCTCTTTAATGCGCGTTGTGGCTGGCTCTTTAATGCGTGTTGTGGCTGGCTCTTTAATGCGCGTTGTGGCTGGCTCTTTAATGCGCGTTGTGGTTGGCTCTTTAATGCGCGTTGTGGTTGGCTCTTTAATGCGCGTTGTGGCTGGCTCTTTAATGCGTGTTGTGGCTGGCTCTTTAATGCGCGTTGTGGCTGGCTCTTTAATGCGCGTTGTGGCTGGCTCTTTAATGCGCGTTGTGGCTGGCTCTTTAATGCGTGTTGTGACTGGCTCTTTAATGCGTGTTGTGACTGGCTCTTTAATGCGCGTTGTGACTGGCTCTTTAATGCGCGTTGTGACTGGCTCTTTAATGCGTGTTGTGGCTGGCTCTTTAATGCGCGTTGTGACTGGCTCTTTAATGCGTGTTGTGGCTGGCTCTTTAATGCGCGTTGTGGCTGGCTCTTTAATGCGTGTTGTGGCTGGCTCTTTAATGCGTGTTGTGGCTGGCTCTTTAATGCGTGTTGTGGCTGGCTCTTTAATGCACGTTGTGACTGGCTCTTTAATGCGTGTTGTGGCTGGCTCTTTAATGCGCGTTGTGGCTGGCTCTTTAATGCGTGTTGTGGCTGGCTCTTTAATGCGTGTTGTGGCTGGCTCTTTAATGCGCGTTGTGACTGGCTCTTTAATGCGCGCTGTGGCTGGCTCTTTAATGCGTGTTGTGGCTGGCTCTTTAATGCGTGTTGTGACTGGCTCTTTAATGCGTGTTGTGGCTGGCTCTTTAATGCGCGTTGTGACTGGCTCTTTAATGCGTGCTGTGGCTGGCTCTTTAATGCGTGTTGTGGCTGGCTCTTTAATGCGTGTTGTGGCTGGCTCTTTAATGCGTGTTGTGGCTGGCTCTTTAATGCGTGTTGTGGCTGGCTCTTTAATGCGTGTTGTGGCTGGCTCTTTAATGCGTGTTGTGGCTGGCTCTTTAATGCGTGTTGTGGCTGGCTCTTTAATGCGTGTTGTGGCTGGCTCTTTAATGCGTGTTGTGGCTGGCTCTTTAATGCGTGTTGTGGCTGGCTCTTTAATGCGCGTTGTGGCTGGCTCTTTAATGCGTGTTGTGGCTGGCTCTTTAATGCGCGTTGTGGCTGGCTCTTTAATGCGCGTTGTGGTTGGCTCTTTAATGCGCGTTGTGGTTGGCTCTTTAATGCGCGTTGTTGCTGGCTCTTTAATGCGCGTTGTGGCTGGCTCTTTAATGCGTGTTGTGGCTGGCTCTTTAATGCGCGTTGTGGCTGGCTCTTTAATGCGCGTTGTGGCTGGCTCTTTAATGCGCGTTGTGGCTGGCTCTTTAATGCGTGTTGTGGCTGGCTCTTTAATGCGCGTTGTGGCTGGCTCTTTAATGCGCGTTGTGGCTGGCTCTTTAATGCGCGTTGTGGCTGGCTCTTTAATGCGCGTTGTGGCTGGCTCTTTAATGCGCGTTGTGGCTGGCTCTTTAATGCGCGTTGTGGCTGGCTCTTTAATGCGCGTTGTGGCTGGCTCTTTAATGCGTGTTGTGGCTGGCTCTTTAATGCGTGTTGTGACTGGCTCTTTAATGCGTGTTGTGGCTGGCTCTTTAATGCGTGTTGTGGCTGGCTCTTTAATGCGTGCTGTGGCTGGCTCTTTAATGCGTGCTGTGGCTGGCTCTTTAATGCGTGCTGTGGCTGGCTCTTTAATGCGTGTTGTGGCTGGCTCTTTAATGCGTGTTGTGGCTGGCTCTTTAATGCGCGTTGTGGCTGGCTCTTTAATGCGCGTTGTGGCTGGCTCTTTAATGCGCGTTGTGGCTGGCTCTTTAATGCGCGTTGTGGCTGGCTCTCTAATGCGCGTTGTGGCTGGCTCTTTAATGCGCGTTGTGGCTGGCTCTTTAATGCGTGTTGTGGCTGGCTCTTTAATGCGCGTTGTGGCTGGCTCTTTAATGCGCGTTGTGGCTGGCTCTTTAATGCGCGTTGTGGCTGGCTCTCTAATGCGCGTTGTGGCTGGCTCTTTAATGCGCGTTGTGGCTGGCTCTTTAATGCGCGTTGTGGCTGGCTCTTTAATGCGCGTTGTGGCTGGCTCTTTAATGCGCGTTGTGGCTGGCTCTTTAATGAGTGTTGTGGCTGGCTCTTTAATGCGTGTTCTGGCTGGCTCTTTAATGCGTGTTGTGGCTGGCTCTTTAATGCGTGTTGTGGCTGGCTCTTTAATGCGTGTTGTGGCTGGCTCTTTAATGCGTGTTGTGACTGGCTCTTTAATGCGTGTTGTGGCTGGCTCTTTAATGCGTGTTGTGGCTGGCTCTTTAATGCGTGTTGTGGCTGGCTCTTTAATGCGTGTTGTGGCTGGCTCTTTAATGCGTGTTGTGGCTGGCTCTTTAATGCGTGTTGTGGCTGGCTCTTTAATGCGCGTTGTGGCTGGTTCTTTAATGCGCGTTGTGGCTGGCTCTTTAATGCGCGTTGTGGCTGGCTCTTTAATGCGTGTTGTGGCTGGCTCTTTAATGCGTGTTGTGGCTGGCTCTTTAATGCGCGTTGTGGCTGGCTCTTTAATGCGTGTTGTGGCTGGCTCTTTAATGCGCGTTGTGGCTGGCTCTTTAATGCGCGTTGTGGCTGGCTCTTTAATGCGCGTTGTGGCTGGCTCTTTAATGCGCGTTGTGGCTGGCTCTTTAATGCGCGTTGTGGCTGGCTCTTTAATGAGTGTTGTGGCTGGCTCTTTAATGCGTGTTGTGGCTGGCTCTTTAATGCGTGTTGTGGCTGGCTCTTTAATGCGCGTTGTGACTGGCTCTTTAATGCGCGTTGTGGCTGGCTCTTTAATGCGTGTTGTGGCTGGCTCTTTAATGAGTGTTGTGGCTGGCTCTTTAATGCGTGTTGTGGCTGGCTCTTTAATGCGTGTTGTGGCTGGCTCTTTAATGCGCGTTGTGACTGGCTCTTTAATGCGCGTTGTGACTGGCTCTTTAATGCGCGTTGTGGCTGGCTCTTTAATGCGCGTTGTGGCTGGCTCTTTAATGCGCGTTGTGGCTGGCTCTTTAATGCGCGTTGTGGCTGGCTCTTTAATGCGTGTTGTGGCTGGCTCTTTAATGCGTGTTGTGGCTGGCTCTTTAATGCGTGTTGTGGCTGGCTCTTTAATGCGTGTTGTGGCTGGCTCTTTAATGCGTGTTGTGGCTGGCTCTTTAATGCGTGTTGTGGCTGGCTCTTTAATGCGTGTTGTGGCTGGCTCTTTAATGCGCGTTGTGGCTGGCTCTTTAATGCGCGTTGTGGCTGGCTCTTTAATGCGCGTTGTGGCTGGCTCTTTAATGCGCGTTGTGGTTGGCTCTTTAATGCGCGTTGTGGCTGGCTCTTTAATGCGCGTTGTGGCTGGCTCTTTAATGCGTGTTGTGGCTGGCTCTTTAATGCGTGTTGTGGCTGGCTCTTTAATGCGCGTTGTGGCTGGCTCTTTAATGCGCGTTGTGGCTGGCTCTTTAATGCGCGTTGTGGCTGGCTCTTTAATGCGCGTTGTGGCTGGCTCTTTAATGCGCGTTGTGGCTGGCTCTTTAATGCGCGTTGTGGCTGGCTCTTTAATGCGTGTTGTGGCTGGCTCTTTAATGCGTGTTGTGACTGGCTCTTTAATGCGTGTTGTGGCTGGCTCTTTAATGCGTGTTGTGGCTGGCTCTTTAATGCGTGCTGTGGCTGGCTCTTTAATGCGTGCTGTGGCTGGCTCTTTAATGCGTGCTGTGGCTGGCTCTTTAATGCGTGTTGTGGCTGGCTCTTTAATGCGCGTTGTGGCTGGCTCTTTAATGCGCGTTGTGGCTGGCTCTTTAATGCGCGTTGTGGCTGGCTCTTTAATGCGCGTTGTGGCTGGCTCTTTAATGCGCGTTGTGGCTGGCTCTTTAATGCGCGTTGTGACTGGCTCTCTAATGCGTGTTGTGGCTGGCTCTCTAATGCGCGTTGTGGCTGGCTCTCTAATGCGCGTTGTGGCTGGCTCTTTAATGCGCGTTGTGGCTGGCTCTTTAATGCGCGTTGTGGCTGGCTCTTTAATGCGCGTTGTGGCTGGCTCTTTAATGCGTGTTGTGGCTGGCTCTTTAATGCGCGTTGTGGCTGGCTCTTTAATGCGCGTTGTGGCTGGCTCTTTAATGCGCGTTGTGGCTGGCTCTCTAATGCGCGTTGTGGCTGGCTCTCTAATGCGCGTTGTGGCTGGCTCTTTAATGCGCGTTGTGGCTGGCTCTTTAATGCGCGTTGTGGCTGGCTCTTTAATGCGTGTTGTGGCTGGCTCTTTAATGAGTGTTGTGGCTGGCTCTTTAATGCGTGTTGTGGCTGGCTCTTTAATGCGTGTTGTGGCTGGCTCTTCAATGCGTGTTGTGGCTGGCTCTTTAATGCGTGTTGTGGCTGGCTCTTTAATGCGTGTTGTGACTGGCTCTTTAATGCGTGTTGTGGCTGGCTCTTTAATGCGTGTTGTGGCTGGCTCTTTAATGCGTGTTGTGGCTGGCTCTTTAATGCGTGTTGTGGCTGGCTCTTTAATGCGTGTTGTGGCTGGCTCTTTAATGCGTGTTGTGGCTGGCTCTTTAATGCGTGTTGTGGCTGGCTCTTTAATGCGTGTTGTGGCTGGCTCTTTAATGCGTGTTGTGGCTGGCTCTTTAATGCGTGTTGTGGCTGGCTCTTTAATGCGTGTTGTGGCTGGCTCTTTAATGCGTGTTGTGGCTGGCTCTTTAATGCGTGTTGTGGCTGGCTCTTTAATGCGTGTTGTGGCTGGCTCTTTAATGCGTGTTGTGGCTGGCTCTTTAATGCGTGTTGTGGCTGGCTCTTTAATGCGCGTTGTGGCTGGCTCTTTAATGCGCGTTGTGGCTGGCTCTTTAATGCGCGTTGTGGCTGGCTCTTTAATGCGCGTTGTGGCTGGCTCTTTAATGCGCGTTGTGGCTGGCTCTTTAATGCGCGTTGTGGCTGGCTCTTTAATGCGCGTTGTGGCTGGCTCTTTAATGCGCGTTGTGGCTGGCTCTTTAATGCGCGTTGTGGCTGGCTCTTTAATGCGCGTTGTGGCTGGCTCTTTAATGCGCGTTGTGGCTGGCTCTTTAATGCGCGTTGTGGCTGGCTCTTTAATGCGTGTTGTGGCTGGCTCTTTAATGCGTGTTGTGACTGGCTCTTTAATGCGCGTTCTGACTGGCTCTTTAATGCGTGTTGTTGCTGGCTCTTTAATGCGTGTTGTGGCTGGCTCTTTAATGCGCGTTGTGGTTGGCTCTTTAATGCGCGTTGTGGCTGGCTCTTTAATGCGTGTTCTGACTGGCTCTTTAATGCGTGTTGTTGCTGGCTCTTTAATGCGTGTTGTGGCTGGCTCTTTAATGCGTGTTGTGGCTGGCTCTTTAATGCGCGTTGTGGTTGGCTCTTTAATGCGCGTTGTGTCTGGCTCTTTAATGCGTGTTCTGACTGGCTCTTTAATGCGTGTTGTTGCTGGCTCTTTAATGCGCGTTGTGGCTGGCTCTTTAATGCGTGTTCTGACTGGCTCTTTAATGCGTGTTGTTGCTGGCTCTTTAATGCGTGTTGTGGCTGGCTCTTTAATGCGCGTTGTGGTTGGCTCTTTAATGCGCGTTGTGGCTGGCTCTTTAATGCGCGTTGTGGCTGGCTCTTTAATGCGCGTTGTGGCTGGCTCTTTAATGCGTCTTGTGGCTGGCTCTTTAATGCGTGTTGTGGCTGGCTCTTTAATGCGCGTTGTGGCTGGCTCTTTAATGCGCGTTGTGGCTGGCTCTTTAATGCGCGTTGTGGCTGGCTCTTTAATGCGCGTTGTGGCTGGCTCTTTAATGCGCGTTGTGGCTGGCTCTTTAATGCGCGTTGTGGCTGGCTCTTTAATGCGCGTTGTGGCTGGCTCTTTAATGCGCGTTGTGGCTGGCTCTTTAATGCGCGTTGTGGCTGGCTCTTTAATGCGCGTTGTGGCTGGCTCTTTAATGCGCGTTGTGGCTGGCTCTTTAATGCGCGTTGTGGCTGGCTCTTTAATGCGCGTTGTGGCTGGCTCTTTAATGCGCGTTGTGGCTGGCTCTTTAATGCGCGTTGTGGCTGGCTCTTTCATGCGCGTTGTGGCTGGCTCTTTAATGCGCGTTGTGGCTGGCTCTTTAATGCGCGTTGTGGCTGGCTCTTTAATGCGCGTTGTGGCTGGCTCTTTAATGCGCGTTGTGGCTGGCTCTTTAATGCGCGTTGTGGCTGGCTCTTTAATGCGCGTTGTGGCTGGCTCTTTAATGCGCGTTGTGGCTGGCTCTTTAATGCGCGTTGTGGCTGGCTCTTTATTGCGCGTTGTGGCTGGCTCTTTAATGCGCGTTGTGGCTGGCTCTTTAATGCGCGTTGTGGCTGGCTCTTTAATGCGCGTTGTGGCTGGATCTTTAATGTGCGTTGTGGCTGGCTCTTTAATGCGCGTTGTGGCTGGCTCTTTAATGCGCGTTGTGGCTGGCTCTTTAATGCGCGTTGTGGCTGGCTCTTTAATGCGCGTTGTGGCTGGCTCTTTAATGCGCGTTGTGGCTGGCTCTTTAATGCGCGTTGTGGCTGGCTCTTTAATGCGCGTTGTGGCTGGCTCTTTAATGCGCGTTGTGGCTGGCTCTTTAATGCGCGTTGTGGCTGGCTCTTTAATGCGCGTTGTGGCTGGCTCTTTAATGCGCGTTGTGGCTGGCTCTTTAATGCGCGTTGTGGCTGGCTCTTTAATGCGCGTTGTGGCTGGCTCTTTAATGCGCGTTGTGGCTGGCTCTTTAATGCGCGTTGTGGCTGGCTCTTTAATGCGCGTTGTGGCTGGCTCTTTAATGCGCGTTGTGGCTGGCTCTTTAATGCGCGTTGTGGCTGGCTCTTTAATGCGCGTTGTGGCTGGCTCTTTAATGCGCGTTGTGGCTGGCTCTTTAATGCGCGTTGTGGCTGGCTCTTTAATGCGCGTTGTGGCTGGCTGTTTAATGCGCGTTGTGGCTGGCTCTTTAATGCGCGTTGTGGCTGGCTCTTTAATGCGCGTTGTGGCTGGCTCTTTAATGCGCGTTGTGGCTGGCTCTTTAATGCGCGTTGTGGCTGGCTCTTTAATGCGCGTTGTGGCTGGCTCTTTAATGCGCGTTGTGGCTGGCTCTTTAATGCGCGTTGTGGCTGGCTCTTTAATGCGCGTTGTGGCTGGCTCTTTAATGCGCGTTGTGGCTGGCTCTTTAATGCGCGTTGTGGCTGGCTCTTTAATGCGCGTTGTGGCTGGCTCTTTAATGCGCGTTGTGACTGGCTCTTTAATGCGCGTTGTGGCTGGCTCTTTAATGCGCGTTGTGGCTGGCTCTTTAATGCGCGTTGTGGCTGGCTCTTTAATGCGCGTTGTGGCTGGCTCTTTAATGCGCGTTGTGGCTGGCTCTTTAATGCGCGTTGTGGCTGGCTCTTTAATGCGTGTTGTGGCTGGCTCTTTAATGCGTGTTGTGGCTGGCTCTTTAATGCGTGTTGTGGCTGGCTCTTTAATGCGTGTTGTGACTGGCTCTTTAATGCGTGTTGTGGCTGGCTCTTTAATGCGTGTTGTGGCTGGCTCTTTAATGCGTGTTGTGGCTGGCTCTTTAATGCGTGATGTGGCTGGCTCTTTAATGCGTGTTGTGGCTGGCTCTTTAATGCGTGTTGTGGCTGGCTCTTTAATGCGTGTTGTGGCTGGCTCTTTAATGCGTGTTGTGGCTGGCTCTTTAATGCGTGTTGTGGCTGGCTCTTTAATGCGTGTTGTGGCTGGCTCTTTAATGCGTGTTGTGGCTGGCTCTTTAATGCGTGTTGTGACTGGCTCTTTAATGCGTGTTGTGGCTGGCTCTTTAATGCGTGTTGTGGCTGGCTCTTTAATGCGTGTTGTGGCTGGCTCTTTAATGCGTGTTGTGGCTGGCTCTTTAATGCGTGTTGTGGCTGGCTCTTTAATGCGTGTTGTGGCTGGCTCTTTAATGCGCGTTGTGACTGGCTCTTTAATGCGCGTTGTGGCTGGCTCTTTAATGCGCGTTGTGGCTGACTCTTTAATGCGCGCTGTGGCTGGCTCTTTAATGCGCGTTGTGGCTGGCTCTTTAATGCGCGTTGTGGCTGGCTCTTTAATGCGCGTTGTGGCTGGCTCTTTAATGCGTGTTCTGGCTGGCTCTTTAATGCGTGTTGTGTCTGGCTCTTTAATGCGTGTTGTGTCTGGCTCTTTAATGCGTGTTGTGGCTGTCTCTTTAATGCGTGTTGTGGCTGGCTCTTTAATGGGTGTTGTGGCTGGCTCTTTAATGATTGTTCTGACTGGCTCTTTAATGCGTGTTGTGGCTGGCTCTTTAATGCGTGTTGTGGCTGGCTCTTTAATGCGTGTTGTGGCTGGCTCTTTAATGCGCGTTGTGGCTGGCTCTTTAATGCGCGTTGTGACTGGCTCTTTAATGCGCGTTGTGGCTGGCTCTTTAATGCGCGTTGTGGCTGGCTCTTTAATGCGTGATGTGACTGGCTCTTTAATGCGTGTTGTGACTGGCTCTTTAATGCGTGTTCTGACTGGCTCTTTAATGCGTGTTGTGGCTGGCTCTTTAATGCGCGTTGTGGCTGGCTCTTTAATGCGCGTTGTGGCTGGCTCTTTAATGCGCGTGTTGGCTGGCTCTTTAATGCGCGTTGTGGCTGGCTCTTTAATGCGCGTTGTGGCTGGCTCTTTAATGCGCGTTGTGGCTGGCTCTTTAATGCGCGTTGTGGCTGGCTCTTTAATGCGCGTTGTGGCTGGCTCTTTAATGCGCGTTGTGGCTGGCTCTTTAATGCGTGTTGTGGCTGGCTCTTTAATGCGTGTTGTGACTGGCTCTTTAATGCGTGTTGTGGCTGGCTCTTTAATGCGTGTTGTGGCTGGCTCTTTAATGCGTGTTGTGGCTGGCTCTTTAATGCGTGTTGTGGCTGGCTCTTTAATGCGTGTTGTGGCTGGCTCTTTAATGCGTGTTGTGGCTGGCTCTTTAATGCGTGTTGTGGCTGGCTCTTTAATGCGTGTTGTGGCTGGCTCTTTAATGCGTGTTGTGGCTGGCTCTTTAATGCGTGTTGTGGCTGGCTCTTTAATGCGCGTTGTGGCTGGCTCTTTAATGCGCGTTGTGGCTGGCTCTTTAATGCGCGTTGTGGCTGGCTCTTTAATGCGCGTTGTGGCTGGCTCTTTAATGCGCGTTGTGGCTGGCTCTTTAATGCGCGTTGTGGCTGGCTCTTTAATGCGCGTTGTGGCTGGCTCTTTAATGCGCGTTGTGGCTGGCTCTTTAATGCGCGTTGTGGCTGGCTCTTTAATGCGCGTTGTGGCTGGCTCTTTAATGCGCGTTGTGGCTGGCTCTTTAATGCGTGTTGTGGCTGGCTCTTTAATGCGTGTTGTGGCTGGCTCTTTAATGCGTGTTGTGGCTGGCTCTTTAATGCGAGTTGTGGCTGGCTCTTTAATGCGCGTTGTGGCTGGCTCTTTAATGCGCGTTGTGGCTGGCTCTTTAATGCGCGTTGTGGCTGGCTCTTTAATGCGCGTTGTGGCTGGCTCTTTAATGCGCGTTGTGGCTGGCTCTTTAATGCGCGTTGTGGCTGGCTCTTTAATGCGCGTTGTGGCTGGCTCTTTAATGCGCGTTGTGGCTGGCTCTTTAATGCGCGTTGTGGCTGGCTCTTTAATGCGCGTTGTGGCTGGCTCTTTAATGCGCGTTGTGGCTGGCTCTTTAATGCGTGTTGTGGCTGGCTCTTTAATGCGTGTTGTGGCTGGCTCTTTAATGCGAGTTGTGGCTGGCTCTTTAATGCGCGTTGTGGCTGGCTCTTTAATGCGCGTTGTGGCTGGCTCTTTAATGCGCGTTGTGGCTGGCTCTTTAATGCGCGTTGTGGCTGGCTCTTTAATGCGCGTTGTGGCTGGCTCTTTAATGCGCGTTGTGGCTGGCTCTTTAATGCGCGTTGTGGCTGGCTCTTTAATGCGCGTTGTGGCTGGCTCTTTAATGCGCGTTGTGGCTGGCTCTTTAATGCGCGTTGTGGCTGGCTCTTTAATGCGCGTTGTGGCTGGCTCTTTAATGCGCGTTGTGACTGGCTCTTTAATGCGCGTTGTGACTGGCTCTTTAATGCGCGTTGTGGCTGGCTCTTTAATGCGTGTTGTGGCTGGCTCTTTAATGCGCGTTGTGGCTGGCTCTTTAATGCGTGTTGTGGCTGGCTCTTTAATGCGTGTTGTGGCTGGCTCTTTAATGCGTGTTGTGACTGGCTCTTTAATGCGTGTTGTGGCTGGCTCTTTAATGCGCGTTGTGGCTGGCTCTTTAATGCGCGTTGTGGCTGGCTCTTTAATGCGCGTTGTGGCCGGCTCTTTAATGCGCGTTGTGGCCGGCTCTTTAATGCGCGTTGTGGCCGGCTCTTTAATGCGCGTTGTGGCCGGCTCTTTAATGCGTGTTGTGGCCGGCTCTTTAATGCGTGTTGTGGCTGGCTCTTTAATGCGCGTTGTGGCTGGCTCTTTAATGCGTGTTGTGGCTGGCTCTTTAATGCGTGTTGTGGCTGGCTCTTTAATGCGTGTTGTGGCTGGCTCTTTAATGCGTGTTGTGGCTGACTCTTTAATGCGTGTTGTGGCTGGCTCTTTAATGCGTGTTGTGACTGGCTCTTTAATGCGCGTTGTGGCTGGCTCTTTAATGCGCGTTGTGGCTGGCTCTTTAATGCGCGTTGTGGCTGGCTCTTTAATGCGCGTTGTGGCTGGCTCTTTAATGCGCGTTGTGGCTGACTCTTTAATGCGTGTTGTGGCTGGCTCTTTAATGCGCGTTGTGGCTGGCTCTTTAATGCGCGTTGTGGCTGGCTCTTTAATGCGTGTTGTGGCTGGCTCTTTAATGCGTGTTGTGACTGGCTCTTTAATGCGTGTTGTGGCTGGCTCTTTAATGCGTGTTGTGGCTGGCTCTTTAATGCGTGTTGTGGCTGGCTCTTTAATGCGTGTTGTGGCTGGCTCTTTAATGCGTGTTGTGGCTGCCTCTTTAATGCGTGTTGTGGCTGCCTCTTTAATGCGTGTTGTGGCTGCCTCTTTAATGCGTGTTGTGACTGGCTCTTTAATGCGTGTTGTGGCTGGCTCTTTAATGCGTGTTGTGGCTGGCTCTTTAATGCGTGTTGTGGCTGGCTCTTTAATGCGTGTTGTGGCTGGCTCTTTAATGCGTGTTGTGGCTGGCTCTTTAATGCGTGTTGTGGCTGGCTCTTTAATGCGTGTTGTGGCTGGCTCTTTAATGCGTGTTGTGGCTGGCTCTTTATTGCGTGTTGTGGCTGGCTCTTTAATGCGCGTTGTGGCTGGCTCTTTAATGCGTGTTGTGGCTGGCTCTTTAATGCGTGTTGTGGCTGGCTCTTTATTGCGTGTTGTGGCTGGCTCTTTAATGCGCGTTGTGGCTGGCTCTTTAATGCGTGTTGTGGCTGGCTCTTTAATGCGTGTTGTGGCTGGCTCTTTAATGCGCGTTGTGGCTGGCTCTTTAATGCGCGTTGTGGCTGGCTCTTTAATGATTGTTGTGGCTGGCTCTTTAATGCGTGTTGTGGCTGGCTCTTTAATGCGCGTTGTGGCTGGCTCTTTAATGCGCGTTGTGGCTGGCTCTTTAATGCGTGTTGTGGCTGGCTCTTTAATGCGTGTTGTGGCTGGCTCTTTAATGCGTGTTGTGGCTGGCTCTTTAATGCGTGTTGTGGCTGGCTCTTTAATGCGTGTTGTGGCTGGCTCTTTAATGCGCGTTGTGGCTGGCTCTTTAATGCGCGTTGTGGCTGGCTCTTTAATGCGTGTTGTGGCTGGCTCTTTAATGCGTGTTGTGGCTGGCTCTTTAATGCGCGTTGTGGCTGGCTCTTTAATGCGCGTTGTGGCTGGCTCTTTAATGCGTGTTGTGGCTGGCTCTTTAATGCGTGTTGTGGCTGGCTCTTTAATGCGTGTTGTGGCTGGCTCTTTAATGCGCGTTGTGGCTGGCTCTTTAATGCGCGTTGTGGCTGGCTCTTTAATGCGTGTTGTGGCTGGCTCTTTAATGCGTGTTGTGGCTGGCTCTTTAATGCGCGTTGTGGCTGGCTCTTTATTGCGTGTTGTGGATGGCTCTTTAATGCGTGTTGTGGCTGGCTCTTTAATGCGTGTTGTGGCTGGCTCTTTAATGCATGTTGTGGCTGGCTCTTTATTGCGTGTTGTGGCTGGCTCTTTAATGCGTGTTGTGGCTGGCTCTTTAATGCGCGTTGTGGCTGGCTCTTTAATGCGTGTTGTGGCTGGCTCTTTAATGCGTGTTGTGGCTGGCTCTTTATTGCGTGTTGTGGCTGGCTCTTTAATGCGTGTTGTGGCTGGCTCTTTATTGCGTGTTGTGGCTGGCTCTTTAATGCGTGTTGTGACTGGCTCTTTAATGCGTGTTGTGGCTGGCTCTTTAATGCGTGTTGTGGCTGGCTCTTTAATGCGTGTTGTGGCTGGCTCTTTATTGCGTGTTGTGGCTGGCTCTTTAATGCGTGTTGTGACTGGCTCTTTAATGCGTGTTGTGACTGGCTCTTTAATGCGTGTTGTGGCTGGCTCTTTAATGCGTGTTGTGGCTGGCTCTTTAATGCGTGTTGTGGCTGGCTCTTTAATGCGTGTTGTGGCTGGCTCTTTAATGCGTGTTGTGACTGGCTCTTTAATGCGCGTTGTGGCTGGCTCTTTAATGCGCGTTGTGGCTGGCTCTTTAATGCGCGTTGTGGCTGGCTCTTTAATGCGCGTTGTGGCTGGCTCTTTAATGCGTGTTGTGGTTGGCTCTTTAATGCGTGTTGTGGCTGGCTCTTTAATGCGTGTTGTGGCTGGCTCTTTAATGCGTGTTGTGGCTGGCTCTTTATTGCGTGTTGTGGCTGGCTCTTTAATGCGTGTTGTGGCTGGCTCTTTAATGCGTGTTGTGGCTGGCTCTTTAATGCGTGTTGTGGCTGGCTCTTTAATGCGTGTTGTGGCTGGCTCTTTATTGCGTGTTGTGGCTGGCTCTTTATTGCGTGTTGTGGCTGGCTCTTTAATGCGTGTTGTGACTGGCTCTTTAATGCGTGTTGTGACTGGCTCTTTAATGCGTGTTGTGGCTGGCTCTTTAATGCGTGTTGTGGCTGGCTCTTTAATGCGTGTTGTGGCTGGCTCTTTAATGCGTGTTGTGGCTGGCTCTTTAATGCGTGTTGTGGCTGGCTCTTTATTGCGTGTTGTGGCTGGCTCTTTATTGCGTGTTGTGGCTGGCTCTTTAATGCGTGTTGTGACTGGCTCTTTAATGCGTGTTGTGACTGGCTCTTTAATGCGTGTTGTGGCTGGCTCTTTAATGCGTGTTGTGGCTGGCTCTTTAATGCGTGTTGTGGCTGGCTCTTTAATGCGTGTTGTGGCTGGCTCTTTAATGCGTGTTGTGGCTGGCTCTTTAATGCGTGTTGTGGCTGGCTCTTTAATGCGTGTTGTGGCTGGCTCTTTAATGCGTGTTGTGGCTGGCTCTTTAATGCGTGTTGTGGCTGGCTCTTTAATGCGTGTTGTGGCTGGCTCTTTAATGCGTGTTGTGGCTGGCTCTTTAATGCGTGTTGTGGCTGGCTCTTTAATGCGTGTTGTGGCTGGCTCTTTAATGCGTGTTGTGGCTGGCTCTTTAATGCGTGTTGTGGCTGGCTCTTTAATGCGTGTTGTGGCTGGCTCTTTAATGCGTGTTGTGGCTGGCTCTTTAATGCGCGTTGTGGCTGGCTCTTTAATGCGCGTTGTGGCTGGCTCTTTAATGCGCGTTGTGGCTGGCTCTTTAATGCGCGTTGTGGCTGGCTCTTTAATGCGCGTTGTGGCTGGCTCTTTAATGCGTGTTGTGGCTGGCTCTTTAATGCGTGTTGTGGCTGGCTCTTTAATGCGTGTTGTGGCTGGCTCTTTAATGCGTGTTGTGGCTGGCTCTTTAATGCGCGTTGTGGCTGGCTCTTTAATGCGCGTTGTGGCTGGCTCTTTAATGCGTGTTGTGGTTGGCTCTTTAATGCGTGTTGTGGCTGGCTCTTTAATGCGTGTTGTGGCTGGCTCTTTATTGCGTGTTGTGGCTGGCTCTTTAATGCGTGTTGTGGCTGGCTCTTTAATGCGTGTTGTGGCTGGCTCTTTAATGCGTGTTGTGGCTGGCTCTTTAATGCGTGTTGTGACTGGCACTTTAATGCGCGTTGTGGCTGGCTCTTTAATGCGCGTTGTGGCTGGCTCTTTAATGCTCGTTTTGGCTGGCTCTTTAATGCGCGTTGTGGCTGGCTCTTTAATGCGTGTTGTGGCTGGCTCTTTAATGCGTGTTGTGGCTGGCTCTTTAATGCGTGTTGTGGCTGGCTCTTTAATGCGTGTTGTGGCTGGCTCTTTAATGCGTGTTGTGACTGGCACTTTAATGCGTGTTGTGGCTGGCTCTTTAATGCGCGTTGTGGCTGGCTCTTTAATGCGCGTTGTGGCTGGCTCTTTAATGCGTGTTGTGGCTGGCTCTTTAATGCGCGTTGTGGCTGGCTCTTTAATGCGTGTTGTGGCTGGCTCTTTAATGCGTGTTGTGGCTGGCTCTTTAATGCGTGTTGTGGCTGGCTCTTTAATGCGTGTTGTGGCTGGCTCTTTAATGCGTGTTGTGGCTGGCTCTTTAATGCGTGTTGTGACTGGCTCTTTAATGCGTGTTGTGGCTGGCTCTTTAATGCGTGTTGTGGCTGGCTCTTTAATGCGTGTTGTGGCTGGCTCTTTAATGCGTGTTGTGGCTGGCTCTTTAATGCGTGTTGTGGCTGGCTCTTTAATGCGTGTTGTGGCTGGCTCTTTAATGCGTGTTGTGGCTGGCTCTTTAATGCGTGTTGTGGCTGGCTCTTTAATGCGTGTTGTGGCTGGCTCTTTAATGCGTGTTGTGGCTGGCTCTTTAATGCGTGTTGTGGCTGGCTCTTTAATGCGTGTTGTGGCTGGCTCTTTAATGCGTGTTGTGGCTGGCTCTTTAATGCGTGTTGTGGCTGGCTCTTTAATGCGTGTTGTGGCTGGCTCTTTAATGCGTGTTGTGGCTGGCTCTTTAATGCGCGTTGTGGCTGGCTCTTTAATGCGCGTTGTGGCTGGCTCTTTAATGCGCGTTGTGGCTGGGTCTTTAATGCGCGTTGTGGCTGGCTCTTTAATGCGCGTTGTGGCTGGCTCTTTAATGCGCGTTGTGGCTGGCTCTTTAATGCGCGTTGTGGCTGGCTCTTTAATGCGCGTTGTGGCTGGCTCTTTAATGCGCGTTGTGGCTGGCTCTTTAATGCGTGTTGTGGCTGGCTCTTTAATGCGTGTTGTGGCTGGCTCTTTAATGCGTGTTGTTGCTGGCTCTTTAATGCGTGTTGTGGCTGGCTCTTTAATGCGCGTTGTGGCTGGCTCTTTAATGCGCGTTGTGGCTGGCTCTTTAATGCGCGTTGTGGCTGGCTCTTTAATGCGTGTTGTGGCTGGCTCTTTAATGCGCGTTGTGGCTGGCTCTTTAATGCGCGTTGTGACTGGCTCTTTAATGCGCGTTGTGGCTGGCTCTTTAATGCGCGTTGTGGCTGGCTCTTTAATGCGCGTTGTGGCTGGCTCTTTTATGCGCGTTGTGGCTGGCTCTTTAATGCGCGTTGTGGTTGGCTCTTTAATGCGCGTTGTGACTGGCTCTTTAATGCGCGTTGTGGCTGGCTCTTTAATGCGCGTTGTGGCTGGCTCTTTAATGCGCGTTGTGGCTGGCTCTTTAATGCGCGTTGTGGCTGGCTCTTTAATGCGCGTTGTGGCTGGCTCTTTAATGCGCGTTGTGGCTGGCTCTTTAATGCGCGTTGTGGCTGGCTCTTTAATGCGCGTTGTGGCTGGCTCTTTAATGCGCGTTGTGGCTGGCTCTTTAATGCGTGTTGTGGCTGGCTCTTTAATGCGTGTTGTGGCTGGCTCTTTAATGCGTGTTGTGGCTGGCTCTTTAATGCGTGTTGTGGCTGGCTCTTTAATGCGTGTTGTGGCAGGCTCTTTAATGCGTGTTGTGGCTGGCTCTTTAATGCGTGTTGTGGCTGGCTCTTTAATGCGTGTTGTGGCTGGCTCTTTAATGCGTGTTGTGGCTGGCTCTTTAATGCGCGTTGTGGCTGGCTCTTTAATGCGCGTTGTGGCTGGCTCTTTAATGCGCGTTGTGGCTGGCTCTTTAATGCGCGTTGTGGTTGGCTCTTTAATGCGCGTTGTGGCTGGCTCTTTAATGCGCGTTGTGGCTGGCTCTTTAATGCGCGTTGTGGCTGGCTCTTTAATGCGCGTTGTGGCTGGCTCTTTAATGCGCGTTGTGGCTGGCTCTTTAATGCGCGTTGTGGCTGGCTCTTTAATGCGCGTTGTGGCTGGCTCTTTAATGCGCGCTGTGGCTGGCTCTTTAATGCGTGCTGTGGCTGGCTCTTTAATGCGTGCTGTGGCTGGCTCTTTAATGCGTGCTGTGGCTGGCTCTTTAATGCGTGCTGTGGCTGGCTCTTTAATGCGTGCTGTGGCTGGCTCTTTAATGCGCGTTGTGGCTGGCTCTTTAATGCGTGCTGTGGCTGGCTCTTTAATGCGTGTTGTGGCTGGCTCTTTAATGCGCGTTGTGGCTGGCTCTTTAATGCGCGTTGTGGCTGGCTCTTTAATGCGTGCTGTGGCTGGCTCTTTAATGCGTGCTGTGGCTGGCTCTTTAATGCGTGCTGTGGCTGGCTCTTTAATGCGTGCTGTGGCTGGCTCTTTAATGCGTGCTGTGGCTGGCTCTTTCATGCGTGCTGTGGCTGGCTCTTTCATGCGTGCTGTGGCTGGCTCTTTAATGCGTGTTGTGGCTGGCTCTTTAATGCGCGTTGTGGCTGGCTCTTTAATGCGCGTTGTGGCTGGCTCTTCAATGCGCGTTGTGGCTGGCTCTTTAATGCGCGTTGTGGCTGGCTCTTTAATGCGCGTTGTGGCTGGCTCTTTAATGCGCGTTGTGGCTGGCTCTTTAATGCGCGTTGTGGCTGGCTCTTTAATGCGTGTTGTGGCTGGCTCTTTAATGCGCGTTGTGGCTGGCTCTTTAATGCGCGTTGTGGCTGGCTCTTTAATGCGCGTTGTGGCTGGCTCTTTAATGCGCGTTGTGGCTGGCTCTTTAATGCGCGTTGTGGCTGGCTCTTTAATGCGCGTTGTGGCTGGCTCTTTAATGCGCGTTGTGGCTGGCTCTTTAATGCGCGTTGTGGCTGGCTCTTTAATGCGCGTTGTGGCTGGCTCTTTAATGCGCGTTGTGGCTGGCTCTTTAATGCGCGTTGTGGCTGGCTCTCTAATGCGCGTTGTGGCTGGCTCTTTAATGCGCGTTGTGGCTGGCTCTTTAATGCGCGTTGTGGCTGGCTCTTTAATGCGCGTTGTGGCTGGCTCTTTAATGCGCGTTGTGGCTGGCTCTTTAATGAGTGTTGTGGCTGGCTCTTTAATGCGTGTTGTGGCTGGCTCTTTAATGCGTGTTGTGGCTGGCTCTTTAATGCGTGTTGTGGCTGGCTCTTTAATGCGTGTTGTGACTGGCTCTTTAATGCGTGTTGTGGCTGGCTCTTTAATGCGTGTTGTGGCTGGCTCTTTAATGCGTGTTGTGGCTGGCTCTTTAATGCGTGTTGTGGCTGGCTCTTTAATGCGTGTTGTGGCTGGCTCTTTAATGCGTGTTGTGGCTGGCTCTTTAATGCGTGTTGTGGCTGGCTCTTTAATGCGTGTTGTGGCTGGCTCTTTAATGCGTGTTGTGGCTGGCTCTTTAATGCGTGTTGTGGCTGGCTCTTTAATGCGTGTTGTGGCTGGCTCTTTAATGCGTGTTGTGGCTGGCTCTTTAATGCGTGTTGTGGCTGGCTCTTTAATGCGTGTTGTGGCTGGCTCTTTAATGCGTGTTGTGGCTGGCTCTTTAATGCGTGTTGTGGCTGGCTCTTTAATGCGTGTTGTGGCTGGCTCTTTAATGCGCGTTGTGGCTGGCTCTTTAATGCGCGTTGTGGCTGGCTCTTTAATGCGCGTTGTGGCTGGCTCTTTAATGCGCGTTGTGGCTGGCTCTTTAATGCGCGTTGTGGCTGGCTCTTTAATGCGCGTTGTGGCTGGCTCTTTAATGCGCGTTGTGGCTGGCTCTTTAATGCGCGTTGTGGCTGGCTCTTTAATGCGCGTTGTGGCTGGCTCTTTAATGCGCGTTGTGGTTGGCTCTTTAATGCGCGTTGTGGCTGGCTCTTTAATGCGCGTTGTGGCTGGCTCTTTAATGCGCGTTGTGGCTGGCTCTTTAATGCGCGTTGTGGCTGGCTCTTTAATGCGCGTTGTGGCTGGCTCTTTAATGCGCGTTGTGGCTGGCTCTTTAATGCGCGTTGTGGCTGGCTCTTTAATGCGCGTTGTGGCTGGCTCTTTAATGGGTGTTGTGGCTGGCTCTTTAATGATTGTTCTGACTGGCTCTTTAATGCGTGTTGTGGCTGGCTCTTTAATGCGTGTTGTGGCTGGCTCTTTAATGCGTGTTGTGGCTGGCTCTTTAATGCGCGTTGTGGCTGGCTCTTTAATGCGCGTTGTGGCTGGCTCTTTAATGCGCGTTGTGGCTGGCTCTTTAATGGGTGTTGTGGCTGGCTCTTTAATGATTGTTCTGACTGGCTCTTTAATGCGTGTTGTGGCTGGCTCTTTAATGCGTGTTGTGGCTGGCTCTTTAATGCGTGTTGTGGCTGGCTCTTTAATGCGCGTTGTGGCTGGCTCTTTAATGCGTGTTGTGACTGGCTCTTTAATGCGTGTTGTGGCTGGCTCTTTAATGCGTGTTGTGGCTGGCTCTTTAATGCGTGATGTGACTGGCTCTTTAATGCGTGTTGTGACTGGCTCTTTAATGCGTGTTCTGACTGGCTCTTTAATGCGTGTTGTGGCTGGCTCTTTAATGCGTGTTGTGACTGGCTCTTTAATGCGTGTTCTGACTGGCTCTTTAATGCGTGTTGTGGCTGGCTCTTTAATGCGTGTTGTGACTGGCTCTTTAATGCGTGTTGTGACTGGCTCTTTAATGCGTGTTGTGACTGGCTCTTTAATGCGTGTTGTGGCTGGCTCTTTAATGCGTGTTGTGGCTGGCTCTTTAATGCGCGTTGTGGCTGGCTCTTTAATGCGCGTTGTGGCTGGCTCTTTAATGCGCGTTGTGGCTGGCTCTTCAATGCGCGTTGTGGCTGGCTCTTTAATGCGCGTTGTGGCTGGCTCTTTAATGCGCGTTGTGGCTGGCTCTTTGATGCGCGTTGTGGCTGGCTCTTTAATGCGCGTTGTGGCTGGCTCTTTAATGCGTGTTGTGGCTGGCTCTTTAATGAGTGTTGTGGCTGGCTCTTTAATGCGTGTTGTGGCTGGCTCTTTAATGCGTGTTGTGGCTGGCTCTTTAATGCGTGTTGTGGCTGGCTCTTTAATGCGTGTTGTGGCTGGCTCTTTAATGCGTGTTGTGACTGGCTCTTTTATGCGTGTTGTGGCTGGCTCTTTAATGCGTGTTGTGGCTGGCTCTTTAATGCGTGTTGTGGCTGGCTCTTTAATGCGTGTTGTGGCTGGCTCTTTAATGCGTGTTGTGGCTGGCTCTTTAATGCGTGTTGTGGCTGGCTCTTTAATGCGTGTTGTGGCTGGCTCTTTAATGCGTGTTGTGGCTGGCTCTTTAATGCGTGTTGTGGCTGGCTCTTTAATGCGTGTTGTGGCTGGCTCTTTAATGCGTGTTGTGGCTGGCTCTTTAATGCGTGTTGTGGCTGGCTCTTTAATGCGTGTTGTGGCTGGCTCTTTAATGCGTGTTGTGGCTGGCTCTTTAATGCGTGTTGTGGCTGGCTCTTTAATGCGTGTTGTGGCTGGCTCTTTAATGCGTGTTGTGGCTGGCTCTTTAATGCGTGTTGTGGCTGGCTCTTTAATGCGTGTTGTGGCTGGCTCTTTAATGCGTGTTGTGGCTGGCTCTTTAATGCGCGTTGTGGCTGGCTCTTTAATGCGCGTTGTGGCTGGCTCTTTAATGCGCGTTGTGGCTGGCTCTTTAATGCGCGTTGTGGCTGGCTCTTTAATGCGCGTTGTGGCTGGCTCTTTAATGCGCGTTGTGGCTGGCTCTTTAATGCGCGTTGTGGCTGGCTCTTTAATGCGCGTTGTGGCTGGCTCTTTAATGCGCGTTGTGGCTGGCTCTTTAATGCGCGTTGTGGCTGGCTCTTTAATGCGCGTTGTGGCTGGCTCTTTAATGCGCGTTGTGGCTGGCTCTTTAATGCGCGTTGTGGCTGGCTCTTTAATGCGCGTTGTGGCTGGCTCTTTAATGCGCGTTGTGGCTGGCTCTTTAATGCGCGTTGTGGCTGGCTCTTTAATGCGCGTTGTGGCTGGCTCTTTAATGGGTGTTGTGGCTGGCTCTTTAATGCGTGCTGTGGCTGGCTCTTTAATGCGCGTTGTGGCTGGCTCTTTAATGCGCGTTGTGGCTGGCTCTTTAATGCGCGTTGTGGCTGGCTCTTTAATGCGTGTTGTGGCTGGCTCTTTAATGCGTGTTGTGGCTGGCTCTTTAATGATTGTTCTGACTGGCTCTTTAATGCGCGTTGTGGCTGGCTCTTTAATGCGTGTTGTGGCTGGCTCTTTAATGCGTGTTGTGGCTGGCTCTTTAATGCGCGTTGTGGCTGGCTCTTTAATGCGTGTTGTGACTGGCTCTTTAATGCGTGTTGTGGCTGGCTCTTTAATGCGTGTTGTGGCTGGCTCTTTAATGCGTGATGTGACTGGCTCTTTAATGCGTGTTGTGACTGGCTCTTTAATGCGTGTTCTGACTGGCTCTTTAATGCGTGTTGTGGCTGGCTCTTTAATGCGTGTTGTGACTGGCTCTTTAATGCGTGTTGTGACTGGCTCTTTAATGCGTGTTGTGACTGGCTCTTTAATGCGTGTTGTGGCTGGCTCTTTAATGCGCGTTGTGGCTGGCTCTTTAATGCGCGTTGTGGCTGGCTCTTTAATGCGCGTTGTGGCTGGCTCTTTAATGCGCGTTGTGGCTGGCTCTTTAATGCGCGTTGTGGCTGGCTCTTTAATGCGCGTTGTGGCTGGCTCTTTAATGCGCGTTGTGGCTGGCTCTTTAATGCGCGTTGTGGCTGGCTCTTTAATGCGCGTTGTGGCTGGCTCTTTAATGCGTGTTGTGGCTGGCTCTTTAATGCGTGTTGTGGCTGGCTCTTTAATGCGTGTTGTGGCTGGCTCTTTAATGCGTGTTGTGGCTGGCTCTTTAATGCGTGTTGTGGCTGGCTCTTTAATGCGTGTTGTGGCTGGCTCTTTAATGCGTGTTGTGGCTGGCTCTTTCATGCGTGTTGTGGCTGGCTCTTTAATGCGTGTTGTGGCTGGCTCTTTAATGCGTGTTGTGGCTGGCTCTTTAATGCGTGTTGTGGCTGGCTCTTTAATGCGTGTTGTGGCTGGCTCTTTAATGCGTGTTGTGGCTGGCTCTTTAATGCGTGTTGTGGCTGGCTCTTTAATGCGTGTTGTGGCTGGCTCTTTAATGCGTGTTGTGGCTGGCTCTTTAATGCGTGTTGTGGCTGGCTCTTTAATGCGTGTTGTGGCTGGCTCTTTAATGCGCGTTGTGGCTGGCTCTTTAATGCGCGTTGTGGCTGGCTCTTTAATGCGCGTTGTGGCTGGCTCTTTAATGCGCGTTGTGGCTGGCTCTTTAATGCGCGTTGTGGCTGGCTCTTTAATGCGCGTTGTGGCTGGCTCTTTAATGCGCGTTGTGGCTGGCTCTTTAATGCGCGTTGTGGCTGGCTCTTTAATGCGCGTTGTGGCTGGCTCTTTAATGCGCGTTGTGGCTGGCTCTTTAATGCGTGTTGTGGCTGGCTCTTTAATGCGAGTTGTGGCTGGCTCTTTAATGCGCGTTGTGGCTGGCTCTTTAATGCGCGTTGTGGCTGGCTCTTTAATGCGCGTTGTGGCTGGCTCTTTAATGCGCGTTGTGGCTGGCTCTTTAATGCGCGTTGTGGCTGGCTCTTTAATGCGCGTTGTGGCTGGCTCTTTAATGAGTGTTGTGGCTGGCTCTTTAATGCGCGTTGTGGCTGGCTCTTTAATGCGCGTTGTGGCTGGCTCTTTAATGCGCGTTGTGGCTGGCTCTTTAATGCGCGTTGTGGCTGGCTCTTTAATGCGTGTTGTGACTGGCTCTTTAATGCGTGTTGTGGCTGGCTCTTTAATGCGTGTTGTGGCTGGCTCTTTAATGCCTGTTGTGGCTGGCTCTTTAATGCCTGTTGTGACTGGCTCTTTAATGCGTGTTGTGGCTGGCTCTTTAATGCGCGTTGTGGCTGGCTCTTTAATGCGCGTTGTGGCTGGCTCTTTAATGCGCGTTGTGGCTGGCTCTTTAATGCGCGTTGTGGCTGGCTCTTTAATGCCTGTTGTGGCTGGCTCTTTAATGCCTGTTGTGACTGGCTCTTTAATGCGTGTTGTGGCTGGCTCTTTAATGCGTGTTGTGGCTGGCTCTTTAATGCGTGTTGTGGCTGGCTCTTTAATGCGTGTTGTGTCTGGCTCTTTAATGCGTGTTGTGGCTGGCTCTTTAATGCGTGTTGTGGCTGGCTCTTTAATGCGTGTTGTGGCTGGCTCTTTAATGCGTGTTGTGGCTGGCTCTTTAATGCGTGTTGTGGCTGGCTCTTTAATGCGTGTTGTGGCTGGCTCTTTAATGCGTGTTGTGGCTGGCTCTTTAATGCGTGTTGTGGCTGGCTCTTTAATGCGTGTTGTGGCTGGCTCTTTAATGCGTGTTGTGGCTGGCTCTTTAATGCGTGTTGTGGCTGGCTCTTTAATGCGTGTTGTGGCTGGCTCTTTAATGCGTGTTGTGGCTGGCTCTTTAATGCGTGTTGTGGCTGGCTCTTTAATGCGTGTTGTGGCTGGCTCTTTAATGCGTGTTGTGACTGGCTCTTTAATGCGTGTTGTGGCTGGCTCTTTAATGCGTGTTGTGGCTGGCTCTTTAATGCGTGTTGTGGCTGGCTCTTTAATGCGTGTTGTGGCTGGCTCTTTAATGCGTGTTGTGGCTGGCTCTTTAATGCGTGTTGTGGCTGGCTCTTTAATGCGTGTTGTGGCTGGCTCTTTAATGCGTGTTGTGGCTGGCTCTTTAATGCGTGTTGTGGCTGGCTCTTTAATGCGTGTTGTGGCTGGCTCTTTAATGCGTGTTGTGACTGGCTCTTTAATGCGTGTTGTGGCTGGCTCTTTAATGCGTGTTGTGGCTGGCTCTTTAATGCGTGTTGTGGCTGGCTCTTTAATGCGTGTTGTGGCTGGCTCTTTAATGCGTGTTGTGGCTGGCTCTTTAATGCGTGTTGTGGCTGGCTCTTTAATGCGTGTTGTGGCTGGCTCTTTAATGCGCGTTGTGACTGGCTCTTTAATGCGCGTTGTGGCTGGCTCTTTAATGCGCGTTGTGGCTGACTCTTTAATGCGCGCTGTGGCTGGCTCTTTAATGCGCGTTGTGGCTGGCTCTTTAATGCGCGTTGTGGCTGGCTCTTTAATGCGCGTTGTGGCTGGCTCTTTAATGCGTGTTCTGGCTGGCTCTTTAATGCGTGTTGTGGCTGGCTCTTTAATGCGTGTTGTGGCTGGCTCTTTAATGCGTGTTGTGGCTGGCTCTTTAATGCGTGTTGTGGCTGGCTCTTTAATGCGTGTTGTGGCTGGCTCTTTAATGAGTGTTGTGGCTGGCTCTTTAATGCGTGTTGTGGCTGGCTCTTTAATGCGTGTTGTGGCTGGCTCTTTAATGCGTGTTGTGTCTGGCTCTTTAATGCGTGTTGTGGCTGGCTCTTTAATGCGTGTTGTGGCTGGCTCTTTAATGCATGTTGTGGCTGGCTCTTTAATGCGTGTTGTGGCTGGCTCTTTAATGCGTGTTGTGGCTGGCTCTTTAATGCGTGTTGTGGCTGGCTCTTTAATGGGTGTTGTGGCTGGCTCTTTAATGCGTGTTGTGGCTGGCTCTTTAATGCGTGTTGTGGCTGGCTCTTTAATGCGTGTTGTGACTGGCTCTTTAATGCGTGTTGTGGCTGGCTCTTTAATGCGTGTTGTGGCTGGCTCTTTAATGCGTGTTGTGGCTGGCTCTTTAATGCGTGTTGTGACTGGCTCTTTAATGCGTGTTGTGGCTGGCTCTTTAATGATTGTTCTGACTGGCTCTTTAATGCGTGTTGTGGCTGGCTCTTTAATGCGTGTTGTGGCTGGCTCTTTAATGCGTGTTGTGGCTGGCTCTTTAATGCGCGTTGTGGCTGGCTCTTTAATGCGCGTTGTGGCTGGCTCTTTAATGCGTGTTGTGGCTGGCTCTTTAATGCGTGTTGTGGCTGGCTCTTTAATGCGTGTTGTGACTGGCACTTTAATGCGTGTTGTGGCTGGCTCTTTAATGCGTGTTGTGGCTGGCTCTTTAATGCGTGTTGTGGCTGGCTCTTTAATGCGTGTTGTGGCTGGCTCTTTAATGCGTGTTGTGGCTGGCTCTTTAATGCGTGTTGTGGCTGGCTCTTTAATGTGTGTTGTGGCTGGCTCTTTAATGCGTGTTGTGACTGGCTCTTTAATGCGTGTTGTGGCTGGCTCTTTAATGCGTGTTGTGGCTGGCTCTTTAATGCGCGTTGTGGCTGGCTCTTTAATGCGTGTTGTGACTGGCACTTTAATGCGTGTTGTGGCTGGCTCTTTAATGCGTGTTGTGACTGGCTCTTTAATGCGTGTTGTGGCTGGCTCTTTAATGCGTGTTGTGGCTGGCTCTTTAATGCGTGTTGTGGCTGGCTCTTTAATGCGTGTTGTGACTGGCACTTTAATGCGTGTTGTGGCTGGCTCTTTAATGCGTGTTGTGGCTGGCTCTTTAATGCGTGATGTGACTGGCTCTTTAATGCGTGTTGTGACTGGCTCTTTAATGCGTGTTCTGACTGGCTCTTTAATGCGTGTTGTGGCTGGCTCTTTAATGCGTGTTGTGACTGACTCTTTAATGCGTGTTGTGGCTGGCTCTTTAATGGGTGTTGTGGCTGGCTCTTTAATGCGTGTTGTGGCTGGCTCTTTAATGCGTGTTGTGGCTGGCTCTTTAATGCGTGTTGTGACTGGCTCTTTAATGCGTGTTGTGGCTGGCTCTTTAATGCGTGTTGTGGCTGGCTCTTTAATGCGTGTTGTGGCTGGCTCTTTAATGCGTGTTGTGACTGGCTCTTTAATGCGTGTTGTGGCTGGCTCTTTAATGATTGTTCTGACTGGCTCTTTAATGCGTGTTGTGGCTGGCTCTTTAATGCGTGTTGTGGCTGGCTCTTTAATGCGTGTTGTGGCTGGCTCTTTAATGCGCGTTGTGGCTGGCTCTTTAATGCGCGTTGTGGCTGGCTCTTTAATGCGTGTTGTGGCTGGCTCTTTAATGCGTGTTGTGGCTGGCTCTTTAATGCGTGTTGTGACTGGCACTTTAATGCGTGTTGTGGCTGGCTCTTTAATGCGTGTTGTGGCTGGCTCTTTAATGCGTGTTGTGGCTGGCTCTTTAATGCGTGTTGTGGCTGGCTCTTTAATGCGTGTTGTGGCTGGCTCTTTAATGCGTGTTGTGGCTGGCTCTTTAATGCGTGTTGTGGCTGGCTCTTTAATGCGTGTTGTGACTGGCTCTTTAATGCGTGTTGTGGCTGGCTCTTTAATGCGTGTTGTGGCTGGCTCTTTAATGCGCGTTGTGGCTGGCTCTTTAATGCGTGTTGTGACTGGCACTTTAATGCGTGTTGTGGCTGGCTCTTTAATGCGTGTTGTGACTGGCTCTTTAATGCGTGTTGTGGCTGGCTCTTTAATGCGTGTTGTGGCTGGCTCTTTAATGCGTGTTGTGGCTGGCTCTTTAATGCGTGTTGTGACTGGCACTTTAATGCGTGTTGTGGCTGGCTCTTTAATGCGTGTTGTGGCTGGCTCTTTAATGCGTGATGTGACTGGCTCTTTAATGCGTGTTGTGACTGGCTCTTTAATGCGTGTTCTGACTGGCTCTTTAATGCGTGTTGTGGCTGGCTCTTTAATGCGTGTTGTGACTGGCACTTTAATGCGTGTTGTGGCTGGCTCTTTAATGCGTGTTGTGGCTGGCTCTTTAATGCGTGATGTGACTGGCTCTTTAATGCGTGTTGTGACTGGCTCTTTAATGCGTGTTCTGACTGGCTCTTTAATGCGTGTTGTGGCTGGCTCTTTAATGCGTGTTGTGACTGGCTCTTTAATGCGTGTTGTGACTGGCTCTTTAATGCGTGTTGTGACTGGCTCTTTAATGCGTGTTGTGACTGGCTCTTTAATGCGTGTTGTGACTGGCTCTTTAATGCGTGTTGTGGCTGGCTCTTTAATGCGCGTTGTGGCTGGCTCTTTAATGCGTGTTGTGGCTGGCTCTTTAATGCGTGTTGTGGCTGGCTCTTTAATGCGTGTTGTGGCTGGCTCTTTAATGCGTGTTGTGGCTGGCTCTTTAATGCGTGTTGCGGCTGGCTCTTTAATGCGTGTTGCGGCTGGCTCTTTAATGCGTGTTGCGGCTGGCTCTTTAATGCGTGTTGCGGCTGGCTCTTTAATGCGTGTTGCGGCTGGCTCTTTAATGCGTGTTGCGGCTGGCTCTTTAATGCGTGTTGCGGCTGGCTCTTTAATGCGTGTTGTGGCTGGCTCTTTAATGCGCGTTGTGGCTGGCTCTTTAATGCGTGTTGTGACTGGCTCTTTAATGCGCGTTGTGACTGGCTCTTTAATGCGCGTTGTGGCTGGCTCTTTAATGCGTGTTGCGGCTGGCTCTTTAATGCGTGTTGCGGCTGGCTCTTTAATGCGTGTTGCGACTGGCTCTTTAATGCGTGTTGTGGCTGGCCCTTTAATGCGTGTTGTGGCTGGCCCTTTAATGCGTGTTGTGGCTGGCTCTTTAATGCGTGTTGTGGCTGGCTCTTTAATGCGTGTTGTGACTGGCTCTTTAATGCGTGTTGTGACTGGCTCTTTAATGCGTGTTGTGACTGGCTCTTTAATGCGTGTTCTGACTGGCTCTTTAATGCGTGTTGTGGCTGGCTCTTTAATGCGTGTTGTGGCTGGCTCTTTAATGCGTGTTGTGACTGGCTCTTTAATGCGTGTTGTGGCTGGCTCTTTAATGCGTGTTGTGGCTGGCTCTTTAATGCGTGTTGTGACTGGCTCTTTAATGCGTGTTGTGGCTGGCTCTTTAATGCGTGTTGAGACTGGCTCTTTAATGCGTGTTGTGGCTGGCTCCTTAATGCGTGTTGTGACTGGCTCTTTAATGCGTGTTGTGACTGGCTCTTTAAGTCCATTTCTATTGATATTCTTCCCCCCACAGTAAAATCCAACAATAATCAGCTTCCACATCTGCAGGGACAACACGGAGCGGAGCTGACCACCGCCTCGCTCACCCCTCCACACTGTGAACTCTCACACTGCATGCCCAGTAATTGAGGGTGGGGTGTGGGTGAGGGTGGGGTATGGATGGGGTATGGATGGGGTATGGGTGAGGGTGGTCTGGATGGGTTATGGGTGAGGGTGGTATGGATGGGGTATGGGTGAGGGTGGTCTGGATGGGGTATGGGTGAGGGTGGGGTATGGATGGGGTATGGGTGAGGGTGGGCTGGATGGGGTATGGGTGAGGGTGGTATGGATGGGGTATGGGTGAGGGTGGTCTGGATGGGATATGGGTGAGGGTGGTATGGATGGGGTATGGGTGAGGGTGGTCTGGATGGGGTATGGGTGAGGGTGGTATTGATGGGGTATGGGTGAGGGTTTTCTGGATGGGGTATGGGTGAGGGTGGGGTATGGATGGGGTATGGGTGAGGGTGGTTGGATGGGATATGGGTGAGGGTGGTATGGATGGGGTATGGGTGAGGGTGGTATGGATGGGGTAAGGGTGAGGGTGGTCTGGATGGGGTATGGGTGAGGGTGGTATGGATGGGGTATGGGTGAGGGTGGTATGGATGGGGTATGGGTGAGGGTGGTTGGATGGTGTATGGGTGAGGGTGGTATGGATGGGGTAAGGGTGAGGGTGGTCTGGATGGGGTATGGGTGAGGGTGGTATGGATGGGGTAAGGGTGAGGGTGGTCTGGATGGGGTATGGGTGAGTGTGGTATGGACGGGATATGGGTGAGGGTGGTCTGGATGGGGTAAGGGAGGGTGGTCTGGATGGGGTAAGGGTGAGGGTGGTATGGACGGGATATGGGTGAGGGTGGTCTGGATGGGGTAAGGGTGAGGGTGGTATGGATTGGGTGAGGGTGGTATGGATGGGGTGAGGGTGGTATGGATGGGGTGAAGGTGGTATGGATGGGGTGAGGGTGGTATGGATGGGGTGAGGGTGAGGGTGGTTTGGATGGGGTGAGGGTGAGGGTGGTATGGATGGGGTGAGGGTGAGGGTGGTATGGATGGGGTGAGGGTGGTATGGATGGGGTATGGGTGAGGGTGGTATGGATGGGGTGAGGGTGGTTTGGATGGGGTGAGGGTGGTATGGATGGGGTGAGGGTGGTTTGGATGGGTGAGGGTGAGGGTGGTATGGATGGGTGAGGGTGAGGGTGGTATGGATGGGGTGAGGGTGGTATGGATGGGGTGAGGGTGGTATGGATGGGGTGAGGGTGGTATGGATGGGGTGAGGGTGGTATGGATGGGGTGAGGGTGGTATGGATGGGGTGAGGGTGGTATTGATGGGGTGAGGGTGGTTTGGATGGGTGAGGGTGAGGGTGGTATGGATGGGGTGAGGGTGGTATGGATGGGGTGAGGGTGGTATGGATGGGGTGAGGGTGGTTTGGATGGGTGAGGGTGAGGGTGGTATGGATGGGGTGAGGGTGGTTTGGATGGGTGAGGGTGAGGGTGGTATGGATGGGGTGAGGGTGGTATGGATGGGGTGAGGGTGGTTTGGATGGGTGAGGGTGAGGGTGGTATGGATGGGGTGAGGGTGGTTTGGATGGGGTGAGGGTGGTTTGGATGGGTGAGGGTGAGGGTGGTATGGATGGGGTGAGGGTGGTATGGATGGGGTGAGGGTGGTTTGGATGGGTGAGGGTGAGGGTGGTATGGATGGGGTGAGGGTGGTATGGACGGGGTATGGGTGAGGGTGGTATGGATGGGGTATGGGTGAGGGTGGTTGGATGGTGAATGGGTGAGGGTGGTATGGATGGGGTAAGGGTGAGGGTGGTCTGGATGGGGTATGGGTGAGGGTGGTATGGACGGGATATGGGTGAGGGTGGTATTGATGGGGTAAGGGTGAGGGTGGTCTGGATGGGGTATGGGTGAGGGTGGTATGGATGGGGTAAGGGTGAGGGTGGTCTGGATGGGGTATGGGTGAGGGTGGTCTGGATGGGGTAAGGGTGAGGGTGGTATGGATGGGGTGAGGGTGGTATGGGTGGGGTGAGGGTGGTATGGGTGGGGTGAGGGTGGTATGGATGGGGTGAGGGTGGTATGGATGGGGTGAGGGTGGTATGGATGGGATGAGGGTGAGGGTGGTTTGGATGGGGTGAGGGTGGTATGGATGGGGTATGGGTGAGGGTGGTATGGATGGGGTGAGGGTGAGGGTGGTTTGGATGGGGTGAGGGTGGTATGGACGGGGTATGGGTGAGGGTGGTCTGGATGGGGTATGGGTGAGGGTGGTATGGATGGGGTATGGGTGAGGGTGGTTGGATGGTGTATGGATGAGGGTGGTATGGATGGGGTAAGGGTGAGGGTGGTCTGGATGGGGTATGGGTGAGGGTGGTCTGGATGGGGTATGGGTGAGGGTGGTATGGACGGGATATGGGTGAGGGTGGTATGGATGGGGTGAGGGTGGAAGGATGGGGTGAGGGTGGTCTGGATGGGGTATGGGTGAGGGTGGTATGGATGGGGTAAGAGTGAGGGTGGTCTGGATGGGGTAAGGGTGAGGGTGGTCTGGATGGGGTAAGGGTGGTATGGATGGGGTGAGGGTGGTATGGATGGGTGAGGGTGAGGGTGGTATGGATGGGGTGAGGGTGGTATGGATGGGGTGAGGGTGGTATGGATGGGGTGAGGGTGGTATGGATGGGGTGAGGGTGGTATGGATGGGGTGAGGGTGGTATGGATGGGGTGAGGGTGGTATGGATGGGGTGAGGGTGGTATGGATGGGGTGAGGGTGGTATGGATGGGGTGAGGGTGGTTTGGATGGGTGAGGGTGAGGGTGGTATGGATGGGGTGAGGGTGGTTTGGATGGGTGAGGGTGAGGGTGGTATGGATGGGGTGAGGGTGGTTTGGATGGGTGAGGGTGAGGGTGGTATGGATGGGGTGAGGGTGGTTTGGATGGGGTGAGGGTGGTTTGGATGGGTGAGGGTGGTTTGGATGGGTGAGGGTGAGGGTGGTATGGATGGGGTGAGGATGGTATGGATGGGGTGAGGGTGGTTTGGATGGGGTGAGGGTGGTATGGATGGGGTGAGGGTGGTATGGATGGGGTGAGGGTGGTATGGATTGGGTGAGGGTGGTATGGATGGGGTGAGGGTGGTTTGGATGGGTGAGGGTGGTTTGGATGGGTGAGGGTGGTTTGGATGGGTGAGGGTGAGGGTGGTATGGATGGGGTGAGGGTGGTATGGATGGGTGAGGGTGAGGGTGGTATGGATGGGGTGAGGGTGGTTTGGATGGGGTGAGGGTGGTTTGGATGGGTGAGGGTGGTTTGGATGGGTGAGGGTGAGGGTGGTATGGATGGGGTGAGGGTGGTATGGATGGGTGAGGGTGAGGGTGGTATGGATGGGGTGAGGGTGGTATGGATGGGGTGAGGGTGGTATGGATGGGGTGAGGGTGGTTTGGATGGGTGAGGGTGAGGGTGGTATGGATGGGTGAGGGTGAGGGTGGTATGGATGGGGTGAGGGTGGTATGGATGGGGTGAGGGTGGTATGGATGGGGTGAGGGTGGTATGGATGGGGTGAGGGTGGTATGGATGGGGTGAGGGTGGGATGGATGGGGTGAGGGTGGTATGGATGGGGTGAGGGTGGTATGGATGGGGTGAGGGTGGTATGGATGGGGTGAGGGTGGTTTGGATGGGGTATGGATGGGGTATGGGTGAGGGTGGTCTGGATGGGGTATGGGTGAGGGTGGTATGGATGGGGTATGGGTGAGGGTGGTCTGGATGGGGTATGGGTGAGGGTGGGGTATGGATGGGGTATGGGTGAGGGTGGGCTGGATGGGGTATGGGTGAGGGTGGTATGGATGGGGTATGGGTGAGGGTGGTCTGGATGGGATATGGGTGAGGGTGGTATGGATGGGGTATGGGTGAGGGTGGTCTGGATGGGGTATGGGTGAGGGTGGTATTGATGGGGTATGGGTGAGGGTTGTCTGGATGGGGTATGGGTGAGGGTGGGGTATGGATGGGGTATGGGTGAGGTTGGTTGGATGGGATATGGGTGAGGGTGGTATGGATGGGGTATGGGTGAGGGTGGTATGGATGGGGTAAGGGTGAGGGTGGTCTGGATGGGGTATGGGTGAGGGTGGTATGGATGGGGTATGGGTGAGGGTGGTATGGATGGGGTATGGGTGAGGGTGGTTGGATGGTGTATGGGTGAGGGTGGTATGGATGGGGTAAGGGTGAGGGTGGTCTGGATGGGGTATGGGTGAGGGTGGTATGGATGGGGTAAGGGTGAGGGTGGTCTGGATGGGGTATGGGTGAGGGTGGTATGGACGGGATATGGGTGAGGGTGGTATTGATGGGGTAAGGGTGAGGGTGGTCTGGATGGGGTATGGGTGAGGGTGGTATGGATGGGGTAAGGGTGAGGGTGGTCTGGATGGGGTAAGGGTGAGGGTGGTATGGATGGGGTGAGGGTGGTATGGATGGGGTGAGGGTGGTATGGATGGGGTGAGGGTGATATGGATGGGGTGAGGGTGGTATGGATGGGGTGAGGGTGAGGGTGGTTTGGATGGGGTGAGGGTGGTATGGATGGGGTATGGGTGAGGGTGGTATGGATGGGGTGAGGGTGAGGGTGGTTTGGATGGGGTGAGGGTGGTATGGACGAGGCATGGGTGAGGGTGGTCTGGATGGGGCATGGGTGAGGGTGGTATGGATGGGGTATGGGTGAGGGTGGTTGGATGGTGTATGGGTGAGGGTGGTATGGATGGGGTAAGGGTGAGGGTGGTCTGGATGGGGTATGGGTGAGGGTGGTATGGACGGGATATGGGTGAGGGTGGTATGGATGGGGTAAGGGTGAGGGTGGTCTGGATGGGGTGAGGGTGGTCTGGATGGGGTATGGGTGAGGGTGGTATGGATGGGGTAAGAGTGAGCGTGGTCTGGATGGGGTAAGGGTGAGGGTGGTCTGGATGGGGTAAGGGTGGTATGGATGGGGTGAGGGTGGTATGGATGGGTGAGGGTGAGGGTGGTATGGATGGGGTGAGGGTGGTATGGATGGGGTGAGGGTGGTATGGATGGGGTGAGGGTGGTTTGGATGGGTGAGGGTGAGGGTGGTATGGATGGGTGAGGGTGAGGGTGGTATGGATGGGTTGAGGGTGGTATGGATGGGGTGAGGGTGGTATGGATGGGGTGAGGGTGGTATGGATGGGGTGAGGGTGGTATGGATGGGGTGAGGGTGGTTTGGATGGGTGAGGGTGGTATGGATGGGATGAGGGTGGTATGGATGGGTGAGGGTGGTATGGATGGGGTGAGGGTGGTATGGATGGGATGAGGGTGGTATGGATGGGGTGAGGGTGGTTTGGATGGGTGAGGGTGAGGGTGGTATGGATGGGGTGAGGGTAGTTTGGATGGGTGAGGGTGTGGGTGGTATGGATGGGGGTGAGGGTGGTATGGATGGTGTGAGGGTGGTTTGGATGGGTGAGGGTGAGGGTGGTATGGATGGGGTGAGGGGTGGTTTGGATGGGTGAGGGTGAGGGTGGTATGGATGGGGTGAGGGTGGTTTGGATTGGTGAGGGTGGTATGGATGGGGTGAGGGTGGTATGGATGGGGTGAGGGTGGTTTGGATGGGTGAGGGTGAGGGTGGTATGGATGGGGTGAGGGTGGTATGGATGGGGTGAGGGTGGTATGGACGGGGTATGGGTGAGGGTGGTATGGATGGGGTATGGGTGAGGGTGGTATGGATGGGGTATGGGTGAGGGCGGTTGGATGGTGTATGGGTGAGGGTGGTATGGATGGGGTAAGGGTGAGGGTGTCTGGATGGGGTATGGGTGAGGGTGGTATGGATGGGGTAAGGGTGAGGGTGGTCTGGATGGGGTATGGGTGAGGGTGGTATGGACGGGATATGGGTGAGGGTGGTATTGATGGGGTAAGGGTGAGGGTGGTCTGGATGGGGTATGGTGAGGGTGTATGGACGGGATATGGGTGAGGGTGGTCTGGATGGGGTAAGGGTGAGGGTGGTATGGATGGGGTGAGGGTGGTATGGATGGGGTGAGGGTGGTATGGATGGGGTGAGGGTGGTATGGATGGGGTGAGGGTGGTATGGATGGGTGAGGGTGGTATGGATGGGGTGAGGGTGAGGGTGGTTTGGATGGGGTGAGGGTGGTATGGATGGGGTATGGGTGAGGGTGGTATGGATGGGGTGAGGGTGAGGGTGGTTTGGATGGGGTGAGGGTGGTATGGACGGGGTATGGGTGAGGGTGGTCTGGATGGTGTATGGGTGAGGGTGTATGGATGGGGTAAGGGTGAGGGTGGTCTGGATGGGGTAAGGGTGGTCTGGATGGGGTATGGGTGAGGGTGGTATGGATGGGGTAAGGGTGAGGGTGGTCTGGATGGGGGAAGGGTGTATGGATGGGGTGAGGGTGGTATGGATGGGTGAGGGTGAGGGTGGTATGGATGGGATGAGGGTGGTATGGATGGGGTGAGGATGGTATGGATGGGGTGAGGGTGGTATGGATGGGGTGAGGGTGGTATGGATGGGGTGAGGGTGGTTTGGATGGGTGAGGGTGAGGGTGGTATGGATGGGTGAGGGTGAGGGTGGTATGGATGGGGGTGAGGTGGTATGGATGGGGTGAGGGTGGTATGGATGGGGTGAGGGTGGTTTGGGATGGGTGAGGGTGAGGGTGGTATGGATGGGGTGAGGGTGGTTTGGATGGGTGAGGGTGAGGGTGGTATGGATGGGTGAGGGTGAGGGTGGTATGGATGGGGTGAGGGTGGTTTGGATGGGGTGAGGGTGGTATGGATGGGGTGAGGGTGAGGGTGGTATGGATGGGGTGAGGGTGGTTTGGATGGGGTGAGGGTGGTATGGATGGGTGAGGTGAGGGTGGTATGGATGGGGTGAGGGTGGTTTGGATGGGGTGAGGGTGGTATGGATGGGGTGAGGGTGAGGGTGGTATGGATGGGTGAGGGTGAGGGTGGTATGGATGGGGTGAGGGTGAGGGTGGTATGGATGGGTGAGGGTGAGGGTGGTATGGATGGGGTGAGGGTGAGGGTGGTATGGATGGGTGAGGGGTGAGGGTGGTATGGATGGGGTGAGGGTGGTATGGATGGGGTGAGGGTGAGGGTGGTATGGATGGGTGAGGGTGAGGGTGGTATGGATGGGGTGAGGGTGGTTTGGATGGGGTGAGGGTGAGTATCCAGATGAGCAGTGTGAGGGGGCGGGTCAGTGTGGGGGCGGGGTCAGTGTTAGGGGGCGGGGTCAGTGTGGGGCGGGGTCAGTGTGAGGGGGCGGGGTCAGTGTGGGACGGGGTCAGTGTGGGGGCGGGGTTCAGTGTGAGGGGGCGGGTCAGTGTCCAGGGGCAGGGGGCAGTACCAGGGGGCGGGGTTAGTGTGAGGGGGCGGGGTCAGTGTCAGGGGCAGGGGCAGTACCAGAGGGCGGGGTTAGTGTGGGGGCGGGGTCCACGCGAGGGGCGGGTCAGGGGGCGGGGTATCCCTCCGGAACCGAAATTCAAATTCCAACCGGCGGCTTCCCCCATTGGCTGCGGTTTGAGCGGGAGAGAGAAGCTCCAGATGTCAGGTACCCCCCCCCCCCCCCAAACACCCCCCCCCCCCAAACACCCCCCCCCAAACACCCCCCCCCCCAAACACCCCCCAACACCCCCCCCCCCAAACACACCCCCCAAAACACCCCCCCCCCCCAAACACCCCCCCCCCCAAAGCACCCCCCCCCCAAACACCCCCCCCCCAAACACCCCCCCCCCAAAACACCCCCCCCCCCAAACACCCCCCAACACCCCCCGCCAAACACACCCCCCCAAACACCCCCCCCCAAACACCCCCCCCCCAAACACCCCCCCCCAAACACCCCCCCCCCAAACACCCCCAACACCCCCCCCCAAACACCCCCAACACCCCCCCCCAAACACCCCCCCCCAAACACCCCCCCCCCAAACACCCCCCCCAAACACCCCCCCCCAAACACCCCCCCCCAAACACCCCCCCCCAAACACCCCCCCCCCCCCAAACTCACCCCCCCCAAACACACACCCCCAAACACCCCCCCCCAAACACCCCCCCCCCCAAACTCACCCCCCCCAAACACACCCCCCAAACCCCCCCCCCGGAACACCCCCCCCAAACCCCCCCCCAAACACCCCCCCCCGCAAACACCCCCCCCAAACACACACCCCCAAACACACCCCCCAAACACACCCCCCCAAACTCACCCCCCCCAAACACACCCCCCCAAACACACCCCCCCAAACACCCCCCCCAAACACCCCCCCCCCCCAAAAACCCCCCCAAACACCACCCCCAAACAACCCCCCCAAACACCCCCCCCAAACACCCCCCCCAAACACCCCCCCCAAACACCCCCCCCAAACAACCCCCCCCAAACACCCCCCCCCAAACTCACCCCCCCAAACACCCCCCCCCAAACACCCCCCCCAAACACACCCCCCCAAACACCCCCCCCAAACACCCCCCCCAAACAACCCCCCCCCAAAAACCCCCCCCAAACACCACCCCCAAACAACCCCCCCCAAACAACCCCCCCAAACACCCCCCCAAACACCCCACCAAACAACCCCCCCCAAACACCCCCCCCCAAACACACACCCCCCAAACACCCCCCCCAAACACCCCCCTCAAACACCCCCCCAACACCCCACCCAACACCCCCCCAACACCCCCCCCAACACCCGCCCCAAACACCCCAACCCAAACACCCCCCCCAAACACCCCCCTCAAACACACACCCCCCAAACACCCCCCCCAAACACCCCCCCCAAACACCCTCCCCAAACACCCCCCCCTAAACACACCCCCCCCAAACAACCCCCCCAAACACCCCCACCAAACACCCCCACCAAACACCCCCCCCAAACACCCCCCCCCAAACAACCCCCCCCAAACACCCCCCCCCCAAACACCCCCCCAAACAACCCCCCCCAAACACCCCCCCCAAACACCCCCCCCAAACACCCCCCCAAACCCCCCCCCGCAAACACCACCCCCCGCAAACACCACCCCCCCAAACCCCCCCCCAAAACACCCCCCCCAAACACCCCCCCAAACACCGCCCCCAAACACCGCCCCCAAACACCCCCCCCCGAACACCCCCCCCCCGAACACCCCCCCCCAATCACCCCCCCAAACACCCCCCCCCCGCAAACACCCCCCCCCAAACACCCCCCCAAACACCCCCCCCAAACACCCCCCCCAAACACCCCCCCCGGAACACCCCCCCCGAAACACCCCCCCCCAAACACCCCCCCCAAACACCCCCCCCCCCCGCAAACACCACCCCCCAAACACCCCCCCCAAACACCCCCCCAAACACCCCCCCCAAACACCCCCCCCCAAACACCCCCCCCAAACACCCCCCCCCAAACACCCCCCCAACATCCCCCCCCCAAACACCCCCCCCAACACCTCCAACCCTAACAGACCCCCCAAATCACCCCCCCCCAAACAACCCCGCCCCCCCAAACACCCCCCACAAACACCCCCTTTCCCAAACACCCCCCCAAACAACCCCCCCAAACACCACCACCCCCAAACACCCCCCCCACAAACACCCCCCCAAACACCACCACCCCCAACCACTCCCCCAAACACCCCCCCACAAACACCCCCCCCAAACACCCCCCAAACACCACCACCCCCCCAAACACCACCCCCCCAAAACACAGCCCCCACAAACCCCCCCCAAAACACCTCACCCCAAACACACCCCCCCCAAACACCCCCCCCAAACACCCCCCCCAAACACCCCCCCAACACCTCCAACCCTAACAGACCACCCCAATCACCCCCCAAACAATCCCGCCCCCCCAAAACACCCCCCACAAACACCACCCTCCAAACACCCCCCCAAACACCCCCCCAAACACCCCCCCCAAACACCACCACCCCCAACACCACCCCCCCAAACACCATCCCCCCAAACACAGCCCCCACAAACCCCCCCAAAACACACCCCAACCCAAACACCCCCCCCAAACACCCCCCCCCAAACACCCCCCCCAAACACCCCCCCCCCCCCGCAAACACCCCCCAAACAACCCCCCCCCAAACACCCCCCCAAAACACCCCCCCCCAAACACCCCCCCCAGACACCCCCCCCAGACACCCCCCCCCCAAACACCCCCCCCAGACACCCCCCCCAGACACCCCCCCTGCAAACACCACCCCCCCCAAACAACCCCCCCCAAACACCCCCCCCAAACACCCCCCCCGCCAAACACCCCCCCCCCAACATCCCCCCCAAACAACCCCCCAAACACCCCCCCCCAAACACCACCCCCCAAAACACCCCCCCCAAACACACCACCACCCCAACACCACCCCCCAAACACCCCCCCACAAACACCACCCCCCAAACACCCCCCCCCCAAACACCACCAACCCCAACACCACCCCCCAAACACCCCCCCAAACACCACCCCCCCAAACACAGCCCCACAAACCCCCCCCAAAACACCTCACCCCAAACACCCCCCCAAACACCCCCCCAAACACCCCCCCCAACACCTCCAACCCTAACAGACCCCCAAATCACCCCCCAAACACCCCGCCCCCCCAAACACCCCCCCCACAAACACCCACCCCCCAAACACCCCCCCAAACACCCCCCCAAACAACACCACCCCCCAAACACCACCCCCCAAACACCCCCCCACAAACACCACCCCCCAAACACCCCCCCCAAAACACCCCCACCCCCAACACCACACCCCCCAAACACCACCACCCCAAACACAGCCCCCACAAACCCCCCAAAACACCCCACCCCAAACACCCCCCCAAAACACCCCCCCCAAACAACCCACCCCCAAACACCCCCCACAAAACACCACCCCCCAAACAACCCCCTCCAAACACCACCATCCCCAACACCACCCCCCAAACACCACCCCCCCAAAACACCCCCCCCAAACAACCCACCCCCAAACACCCCCACAAACACCACCACCCCCAAACACCCCCCCAAAACACCACCCCCCCCAAACACAGCCCCCACAAACCCCCCCCCAAAACACCCCACCCCAAACACCACCCCCCAAAACACCCCCCCCCAAACAACCCACCCCCAAACACCCCCCCCAAACACACACCCCCCAAACACCCCCCCCAAACACCCCCCTCAAACACCCCCCAACACCCCCACCCAACACCCCCCCAACACCC